>NC_090927.1:1102390001-1102691272 GCF_040938575.1 Ambystoma mexicanum
TGTTTGAGGGGGCATCCATCGGTTCACGCCTGTCCAGGGGCAGCTTGGGTACCACGTGGAGGAAATCAGTAGCATTTCTTTGCCCCCCTCCCCATATACATGGCGCTTGGGCATGCACACCCTTGGCCAATAACTACGTGCATTGGTCCCTCTCTCCCTAGATTAATTGGTTCTCAGTGGACTTGTGGACCGCTCCACCAGCATGGTAGGCTTAGTGCACTGGGTGGGGAGTTCCTGTCTGCATTGGATTGTAGCAGCTGCTTGGCCTGGGGCTGGCTCATCGGTGCAGGGGCATTCATTTCACAGGATGCAGTGTTCAAGAGTTCGCACAGGGGATGAGACCCCTAAGCAACAGGAGTAGTGCTGGCAAGCTCCCCCAACAGGGCCTCTTCTCCCCTCCCCTTTCCACTCCTCCCCTGGACATCAATCAGAACCAATAGCAGTTTTTTTATGACCGCTAGTTCAGAGAGCACCTGAACACAGGAGCAGCTTCCGGCAGTATGAACCTCCTTGTCTGTTAGCGCAGAGGAGGACTGACTACTATGAAAAGATGGCTTAGGTGCCCTAAAGGGGGTTAGGCGAAGGAAGGAACTAGTCCCAGAGTCCGATGCCATCATATTCTCACTCCAGGAACTACAAATGGAACTAGGCAACGGCTTGTCCTCGATTGCTCCATCTGTCTCTATGCCGATTAGGTCCAAGGCAGGGGATGCAGTAACTGACAAAGGAAGGTCGAGAATGGGACCCAATGCAGGCAGGCAGAACAGGGACTGAGCATAAACTCGCAGAGGGTGAACTGGGTAAGAGGCAGATGGACACGACAGAGACCAAGGGTACCAAGGGGAGGGCAGGTGGACCTTAAACCCACTCAGTTCCAATGCCAGGTACAATGGCCATGGGCAAGCTGTCTGGGTTCCCTGCAGTGGCAGGCTGGATTTCATTAGTGTCTGGATCACCTTGGTTCAAGCCTGGGGGTTTTCCTTTGAGACTCTGAACAGGAGAGCTAACCAAGTTACTGGATGGTTCCCCCCATAGTGGGCTCCTGGAGCAGTGTTTTCTCACCCACCGCAGTGGGGATGGCCCCAGGAATTGGCCAACCTCATTTAGTGGAGGATAGGCCACCCCCATGAGATTAAAAGAACAGCTTGGTTTCTCGCAGAGTAACTCCCTGGTTCCCCTAAAAGCAAAGTTAGTGTCAAGGGCAAGAGTGACTGGGCCCCTGTCAGATCCGGGGCGATATCAATACCACAACTTCTGCCAAGGCTCAGTGGATACTCCGCCCCTTTCCTTTGCGCTACCAAGATCTTGCGTTTAGATTTAGACTCAGGCTCTAGATTGATTTGCAGGTTAGATAGAAGGGCAGTCTTGCAGAGAAAAAAGGGGGAAAATGAGAGGGGGTGGGGGCTCCACCTCTTCCACTTCCATTGTAGATCTTGCTGGGACCAAGGTCCAAGGTCTTTCAGGCGATCGAGCACCTTCCCCAATGGAACAATAGGCCACGATCCCCCTCCCTCACCACCAAATGCCAACTTCTGCTCAATCTCACCTCAAAATGGCTAGATGAAGGGGTAGGCCTTCCAACCCGGCCCTGAGGATCAGCAAACACCCCTGCGGGTTGCCAACACCCTGCGCTCTTGTCCCGGCGGGCTTTACCCTGGCGGGGTAGCCCCAGCGTCCTTATGGATAGAGGGGTCGTGGGATGTAGAAGCTGATAAACGGAGGCCCTCCCGGGCCAAAACAGGTGAGCGGGTCGCCAACACCCCACACTCTTGTCCCTGCAGGCTTCACTCTGGCGGGGTACCCCCGGAGTCGTAATGGCTGATGAACGAGGCCCTCCTGGGCCAAAACAGGTGAGCGGGTTGCAACATCCTGCACCCTTGTCCCCGTGGACTAATATTGTAGAGTGGGTCTAGACTCCCAGGACTGGCCTGAAGTGCTGCAAATGCACCCTGCAAAGCGACTGGAACTGTGGGAAGGCGACCCAGGGTTCTTTCCCATACTGCCCCTAAATCTATCATCCATTGGATCAGGGTGGAACCCAGCCCCTGAGCCACACTACCAGCAAATCTGCAGAGGAAGACAGGGGGCATCATCATAAAGACCTCAGAGTTAGGAATTGTATTGCACATGGGCTCACAGAGTGGAGCCATCATCCGTGCTAGGCCGGAATTTAGTTCCCACTTACCTTTGATGTATGGTGCCAGTAGATGGTGGATGACCAGCCCTTTCAGAATTTGGCTCATAGTGGATATCTTGAAAAAAGAACCCTAATCAAGTCCCTGCATAAAGCTAGAAAGTGGGACCAAGCATCCTCTCACTGTGTAAAATGGCAGGCCCTTCTTCACAAGCAAACATGCAAAATCCAGCATCCAAGCATCCCAGGGTGAAAAGGGGTCATAGTTCAAATAAATGTAGCCACCTGCAAGAGTACAGTTTTCCCATGCTTTATCACCTAGCCCTGATCAAAAGATCCAGAACTTCCACAGATAAGTCATGAATCATGATCTCGAAACCACAGGCGTCGAGAAGCCAGTCTTGAAGCTGAAGGCTTCCCGGTCCGGAGTATATACTCTGCGCGACTCCGGCATTACAAGGTTTGGAAACACAGGAATCCTTTAGCACTCTCCATGGCTCAGACTGTGTAGGTATGCATAGAACAAACTCCACAGGCACCTTAGTACCAGTTGAATCATCATCCCTCTTGCAGCCTGAATTTCCCATCGATCAACTGCAGCAGGTGACCCAGAGTGAAGACATACATGATGGGCATCATCAATGGCTCCACCTTTGGGGATACCTCAGGAGCAGAATATGCTGCACTTCCAACTGGTGTGGGTCACGAACCAAACCCCTTCCAGATGTCCCCACTTGTCCAAAATGTGGTCCACCACAGACTCAGGATATGATACAGCATTTATAATGCGCCTGTACACAAGTGTTCCTAGGTGTGACAAGATTGGCGGGGGGGACCAGAGGGAGGACAAAACAACGTTTTTACTAGGCCTTTTGTTATTCAGATCGCACAAGTGCAGGGAAGGGAAAAGGGAGAAGTGCCAAAAAAGGGAGGGGACCAATTTTGGAAATGCTGAATTTGGCTGCCTGACCATTGCTTTCCTCCAGCACATTGAATGCCTGAAGAGAGATGCCTCTGGTAAACAGCCATATCTAAAAGGCAGGATTCTCCCAGCAAAACTAGAGGGAGCTCACTCCCCTGCACCTGCTCACTTACCAATGTAGCCCTATTTTCGATTTTCCTTATTTGCTATTAACAACCATCACTCTTTTCTCCTGCAGCTGCACATGAAAAGCGTCTAAAGAAAGGCCCAAACCACCCTTAGCACCAACAAATATTTATAGAGCCTCCTTTTTCTCTCATCACTTTTCCTGCACTTCCAGGTTGTTGAGGACTATACGAATCTCAGCTCCGAGTGCAATATCCACAGGCAAAGCTTTGCCTGAAGAACTAAAATGATACAAGAGGCAACCAAACCCAGCAACCTCAAGAAAAGCCAGGCTGCAAGCCTGACCCCAGTCAGAACCTGGTCGAAATCCCTTCATCTGCATTGTGTCCAGCAGAGCTCCAATGAACTGCATCCAGTAAACACCAGTATGTGAAGCCATCACATGGCCCATTGAAATGCTGACAGACACCTCTCCTAATTTGACAATTTCACTAGCCAGTCACTGAGGTAAGGGTCAACCTCCACTCCTTTAAGTGGGCAGCCATAGCTGCCATCAGCCTGGTGAAGGCCTTTCGAAAAGCTGTTCAACCAAAGGGGCAACACCCTAAATTGACACTGCTAGGACATCACAATAAACTGGATGTTTCTTCTGTGAGCTGGTCAAATAAGGACATGATAATGCACATCCTCGAGGTTCAGAGACACCATCCAGTCGCCCCCCTAACGGAGCCCCTTAGATTTGGGACAGCGGCCTCTCTGGTATAGAATCTGTCCCAACTTTCCGGGCTCCCACTTTGCAATTAGAAAATATCTCCATTAGAACTCACTAAGGTTTTCTTTGTAAGGCACTTTTTAATGCCTCATTTTATCGTTATCTGCTCTACTTCTAGGAGCAACTCTGGTAAAGCTCCCATTACTGCTGCTGTAGTGGGCCATCTGGGGCAAAAGTCAGGGAAGACTGTAACCGCTTTTCACAATCTCTGGTCCAGGGTCACAGGCATACCCTCAACGATGTTCGGTTTGCCCCCCACTGGCATTATATACCGTGAGGACACATCAAAGTACATTTCCTGAGGCAGCTGGTCAATTGAGAATCCACAGGCTGCATAGAAGCTGTCTTCTGTTCTCTGTACCTGTAGGTTTTCCGTACAACTGCCTCCTCATGGGTGTCACCCTGCTATAGTGAGACTTCTGAGGTTACAGGTCGTGTTGTATACTTCTGGGCTATCTAAAAGGGTTTCAGCAAGTTGAAAAGGGTGAAGGGCCTGACCATCGACCATTATCCTTTCAATGTCTCCAAAGTATGGACTTGTTTTTCTTCAAAAAGCTTGCTGCCTTGAACGAGCATGTCCATGAGTTTTGTCTGGATGTCTGGTGAAAAAACGAGAGAAGCTGTATACACAGATTATTGAAAGTCACGGTAAGAACGGCTGCTGTAGATGCTCTCATTCCAGTGTGTGAGAGAAATCATTCTATTTTGCTAGGTCACCCTCCTGACAGAAACATTTATATTTTCATTGCTTTTGGAAGTCGTTTGATGACTAAATTGCCCAGTCTATTAAGTATGCAGTTGCCACATTTCCTGAAGGTATGCAATCTGCTAGTCATCCTCTTTGTAGCACTTCATTTTCATTAAAATCAGCTTGTATTTAACCACATTCCTATCGTTAGAGTTACGTCTGTATAGTCTATTCTCACAGTCCTTTGCTGTAAGAATCAGTGCTTTGCATGTACTGTATTCTTCATCTCGCCACCTTCCAGCGTCACAGGATTTTGCCAATACCAACTCTGAAATGCCACTTCTCCTTGCAGCAAGGGGAGGTTTTGACCCATCTTGGTTTTTCCTCCTAGGTGTTCCAAGCCACCACTTACTATACAGCGGATGTTGCCCTCTGTTTTATTAGAGTGTGCAGTAGCACTTGGAGCGTATCAAGTGCTAGACGGGATTACCACAATGACTGATTTCAGGTCCAAATAACCAGACACAGTCAAAGAATATGTCAAAACATTACTTTATTATCAGTTTAATAAAGTAGGGAAATCTGGCAAGCATAACCAATCGTAGCTCACACACTCTCTTATACATTTCAGTTGCACAAAGGCTTTAAACCTCAATGTACATCAGCTATGATGCCATCCTACGTGGCAAGTAGTAAAAACCTATCGGGCAGAGCGATAGGTTAAGGGAACTACCTCTCTGTATAATACAGATAATAGCAGAACAACAACAGCGGATTTGCTTCTGCAACAATGAATAATCCACCATTACATAGGCACTCATGATTGGTTGCTATTCTCTCCCAACCTTAGACATTTGGCTCGTTAGCAGCACGTAAGAAAAACGAAACCCAGTTGCGGGAAACAACGTCACACAACTGCCCACTTGGCCAATTAGCCTACCATCTCTCATCAGTTAGGCCCTAAGACAAGGCCTCTTCTTTGTAGTTGACTTTGACGACTGTTCTCTTCTTTGGAACTTTAAAGGGAGTGAAGGTACATTCCTATCTTCGTCTGGAGCTTAATTATTAGGCCTGGTTTTCTGGTCTTGCACCACATGCGAGGAGACCACGATTTTGTCCATTCTGACCTTCTATATAGTCCTATTTGATTCAATTATACTGGGTGCTATTGCTCCTCTTGCCTTTGGAGCCTTGGTTGATCCATCTTGCATATGCTTTCTGCATCTTTGATTGTCCAATACTTGGCACTTGCAAATGTTTACTCCTTTGCTTAATATAAGAGAAATATGTCCTAGTACATGGGTTATGGTACGACGTCCTTTCGTCGCGGGATGTTTTTTCGTGGGGTTTTTTACCGGAATTTTTTTTTTTTTTTTTACAAAAAAACAATCTAATATCTAATTTTATAGGAATGTGGGGTTTGGGAGGGGGAACCACCCCTAACCCCCAAAATAAAAAATATTTGATGAGTTTTTCAAAGAAAAAAAAATCCCTGTAAAAAACCCCGCAAAAAAACATCCCCAATAAAATGACATGGAACCAGGGTTATCCTATTCGACTCCCCTTGGGCTTTGCAATAGCTTCTTGCGGCGGCATCCTTGATCCTGGGCCAAACAAATATTCTTTGTTCTTGCACAAATCTGTAAATCAGTGCCTGTCAGCTCTTTTAATCTCTCTCCTTGGGGTTTATACGAAACTGTCATCCATCTTTTCATCATGACTGCTTTACTCACGTTATATTTCCTACGTTTAGCAAGCTTCTGTATGTCTCATCTACCTTGCGTTTCTGCGTATATTTCTTCGTATTTATCTTGTCATAGGACTTCTTCATATTCACATATTCATTTACTTTGTTACTTCAGTCACCTCTTCATTCTTTAAGTATTTGTTTTTTCGTTTCAGTGCATCCTCTTCTCTTTTCTTGATGATGTAATTTTGCACCTTTTCAGACTTAACCTATAGTTCTTCTATTGCCAGCAGTGTCTGCAGACTTCCTTCTACCACATCAGTTTGAGGGTACGTTCAGTATAGTTGTCTAAGTGCATAACATCTTTCATATCTTTGATGCAGTATTGGGACGATACCAGGTGTCATGCATGGTGCTTTCTTACTGTTCTTCCAATATGAAGGAGGTGAGGGGTGGGCTCTATGAGTGATGTGCATATCTGTTTCTCATCATTCCCCCCTCTGGTCGAGTCCTCAACCACCTCCTCAATCTTCTTCACCTTCTTTTCACACTGTGGTTTCTTCGGGAAATCCATATCTTTGTCACCCCTCCTCAGGTCACATGCATTCTTTATGTGTTCATCCACACTCCAGGTCATATGGAAACTCTCCCCAGTCGGTTGACAGAATACCCAACACACTGCATGGTTCTTATGATCCGTTAGGGTAATCAAATTTAGTTCCTGGGGGTACCAGAGGAGGTACTTTCAGGTGCTCATGGGTGGTGCATACGTTCTGTGTGTGCTCATCAGTTACAGCATTCACATCGATCATTATCTTCCTCCCAATAGCTTTCTTCGCTGTCTTTTTGAAATGTCCTATCATTATTCATACAAGACAGAATCCTAGCAATACCAACTGTGAGAAACCTGAAAGTGTCACCCTAGCTAGTCCCCAGGGATCTGTCATCCAGGACACGGCCATCGCTATTGCATCCAGTTCCTAGGGGTGGACCACTGAGGGACTATCACCTGGATAGGGGTGACTGACGCCTTCTCCTGGTTGATCCAAACCACCAACCTTCGGTGGCGATCCTTCTTGGTCTTCGTCGATAGTCACAGCAGATCCTGCAATTGTCTGCGTCGTGGTCCGGGTGAAGACAATAAAGGCAATTGAAAGACAAAGGCACTTGAGGTGCCGGTCCTCAACATAATTGCCTTTGCAGGCCCTGAAGAGACTCTTCTTACCCACATCGGACATGGTTGGGATGTAGGTCCCAGCGAGATATCCCAATGTGAAGAAGATCCACCTAGCTAAGCATTTTGTTTAATTCAGACCATACTTACTTATTATGGCCACCATTTGTACACATTTTTCAATAAAGCCTATGTTAAGTGTATTCCAATGTCTGGCCACTTAGTAGATCAATTTCCACGATGTGACATAGGTAGGTTGTTGAAGAGAACAAGGAGGTGGGAGAACATTGGAAGGAGTGGAAGAAGAGAATGTGATGGAAGTGGAGGATATCTGAAGGAGGGGGTAGAAGAGAATAAGGAGAGGGTGGTAAACACCAGGAGGAGGAGGTGGAAGATGTCAGGATTGTCATCTGGGAACGGTTATATATTAAGGTAGGTTAGGTGTGTGGGTTAATTTGTTTTGGGAGTGAGTTTAGGTGAAAATGTTGAGGTGTCATAATTGTTTGTGAAGGTTTCCTTAACTTCAGTTTAGTGTATTGATAAGAACCCAAGCCAAGATGGAGGACAAAGTCAGTGAGCTGATTGGCTGGGAATTCCTTTTGTTTGGTGGAAGGGAATTCCAACTGCCTTTCATCGTTTTCCAACAGCTGGGAAGTTCTGGTGTTTCAGGTTATCCAGTGTTTTGGGCCTAAATCTGTGGTTCAACAGGAACAGTAATTCGCTGAAGCAGGATTTATTCCAGTAAAGTAAAGAACTGGTAGCTGAGTCCACAGGAAGCAGTGTATGAATCATCCACTAAAATAAGTGTTTTATAAGACTGTTATTTTTATTTGTGAAGTACTCAGTTGGAACCTTTGGATGAGCGAGTTGGTGAAAGCTTAATTTCAAGATATTCCGTCTTTTAAAGAAGTTTGTTTGCCTTGTACATAATAAGGTTTAAGCGCTGGTTATATGGTGCATTTAATCTGAACTGTGAGTGCGCGATTTAACTGTAGTCTGTTTACGGCTGTCCGTGTGCACAGAGAGTCACAGGAACATAATTGTAGAGTTGTTTATCTTAAGTTCATCACCGCGTATTAAATCGTGTTGGTTACGCTTGTTCGCGGTGAGAAGCGGCAGTGTTTATTTTCATTTGACAGCTGTGATTCAGTGTCAGCTATCAGCGGCTCGCAGGCATACATGGATCCTGCTTTATCAATCAGGTTCTCGTTGCCGCCCGTGCCGAATGCACGCGGAGAGCAAGTTTAATGTCAGCTGTGTGTTCTTTTTTATCAATCGAAACACACCGAGTCAATAAGAAGAGATCCCATCTTCGTGAACGATTTCTTTATGGAGAAACCCTTTCCTAATGCTCGTGGAAAGGGAAAGTTTATTTGATTTTTATGAGTAAAGCAAAAAACTCAGTGAACTGCTTCTTTGAGGAGACATATTTTAGATTCTTTAAAGAAAAGGAATTACTGAACTATTTAATAGCGCAGTGACAGTTCCATTTAATCCGCGGAGACAGGAGCGCAGATACATATTGGTTTATCTGCAACAACTGCAATTCAAATAAACATTCACTTGTGTTTTCTATGCCTTTGTTCAATGCGATCCCATGTTGCTATTGAAAAACTGTAGACAGTCCAAAGACTAGGACATTTTCTGTAACTGCTTTTAAAAACTATGTACGTTCAAGTATCTGATAAGCAGGATTTTTCTGAACAAGATCCAAATTGAAGCAGCACATTTTGGTTCAAGTTGGTGAGACTGTGTAGTGTGTTTCTTCAAACAACGGTTAATAAACATCCTCTAAGCATTCTGCAGAGGATAAACAGGTATGCAGCAACAGCGGTTTTATCTTGTGGGAAGAAATGCAAAAATAAATGATTTCTATGTTGTCATAACCTGTGCTTTCCTCCTACGCTGCAGATCATCCCAAGGGTCTGGAGGTCCGGAAGGAGTCTGTTCTTTGTTATTTTCTCCATTCCCTCTTTCCCTTAAGGGTGTGAGATGCTTAGCTGTGGAAACAAGAGTTGAGTGTTTCACATCTCTGAGGGTCTGGTGAGGTTCAACAGCTTCCGCAGATCAACAGCCAAAGCTCAGCGTGACAGAAGAAGAGAATGGGGAGGATTGTGAACATCAGGAGGGGGTGGTAGAGGAAGATGTGATGCTGATAATGCATTGGAGGGACAGGGCCTCCATGTCCTTGTCCGGTACTCCACTTATGTGTGTTCTGTGTTATTTTCTGCACAGGAGTCCAGTTGGGACCCCTAGTAGTGCAACTCTTCCTCTTTTTTGGTCATTGTGAACAGAAACCCTCGGAATACCCTTATGGCACCCGTGGGTGGGGGTACAACCCTGTACCCCTTGTGTATGTTTTTGGGCACCTGTGTGTTGCCCACAGAGCAGGGTATGGGCTGATGGCAGCTTCATGCTGAAGTGGCAGGTGCTCGGAGTATCCTCCTCTTTGGGATACCCGGGCCCTATCACAGGAATCAGTGGATTCCTGATAGGAGACAAGATGGCCCCTGGAGCCTCTTGCTTTCTATTGCCGTAGTAGGCGAGCCTCCAGTTACCAGCAGTGTGAGTGTGAGCAGTTGGATCCTCTGGTAGTCTGTATACCATTTCTACTGTGTTGACAAAACTCCCTTTCGGACGTGGAGCGGCGCAGAGTCTGCAAGTCTGCAGTTACTGGCAGGGAGTGGCGTGTGGAGCGTGACCAAGACATTCCTGTGACTCGGTCGTGAGTATATCTATGTGGCGGTGAGAACTACTATTTCAACCAGTCGCGCTTGTTAAAATCAGTATCTGTGAGAAATTGCCTCTGCTGACATGGCCACCTATGACCTACATACGAGTTCGGTGGCACTATCATTGCCACGTCCAGCTCAGTCTCCGACATTGCTTAGTTCACCTTTCCTGGGCCTTTCAGACCCCCTCTGTGAGCAGGGAACTTGATGTTATGCCTGCAATAGTAAAAGCAACTCTCCCCTCATGGGGGGCGAGCTCCACACTCCCTTATCAGAGCCAGTGCCGGCATCTGCTTTTAACCCTGTGTTATTGGCAAACATACCCATAAACACATATATCCCGGACTTGGGTTATGGGACTTTAACCTCGATGACTGTGGTGAGGACTGGAAGGAGTGAGGGAATTCTTTTACCTATGGCACTATTGAGGAATTTGTTACTTGAGGCAGTTCCCTCATTTTCATCCCCTGTCCTGAAGCAAGTTTGCTTGCATCCCGCCCTCCGAGCATCAACTCCAACGTTTCTGACACCTCCCTTGGAGTCCCCGAAGTCAGCTCCTCCAAGGATTTCGAGGCATGCTGTAGGGGGGAGGGGTGTCCATTTTGGGAGATCTCACGGTCAATCTTTCTCCTTTCAGAATGAAATAATTGGAGGCTATGTTCATCAACTGACTGTTGGGGGGCTCTATCCGCGCCCCCGATGCGGTCCCGCAAGCCCCGCCACACATAGCACACGGTGTTGCTAGTTCGGGCTTCCCGGTCGCTCTGACGCGGCCGGGAACGCCCCCTTTATTTAAACAGCACGCGGCGGCGTGACGTGTCACGCCGCCGCGTTCGCCCGTCATCGGGCAACGCCACACTCCTCCTTTTCCGGGAGGATCAACAAACAACACAAACCTTTCAACTTTATTAACCCAATAACCACACTTATGAAAACTTCACTGCACACCCAGAAGAGCAGAACCCCTTTAATTGCAGCCACCCCCATTAGGATCCCCAAACTCACTGGCCATCTGTCCAACAACATAGTCACTGAGGTAGGCGGGCTTCCCACGCCCAGATCGCTGGGGGTACCTCCGGCCTACCTCCGGCAATCGATGTCCATCGGTTGCTTCACCTCGGAGGGGAGACTCCGGCACCTCGTCCTGGAAGCTGTCGTTGAACTATGTGTAGGGAGGATCAGGTTCAGGGGGGGTTTCAGTTCGCGAATCCCCCAACTTCTTGAAGAAGCTGACGTTCCGGGTGACGGCCGACCTGCCATCAGAGGCCGTGACCATAGAACCTTTCACCGCCACCACATCCAATGGTTCGGGTTCGTAGGGTAGTGAGAGTTTGCCCTGGGGATGTCTATTCCGGATTAGAACCTCATCCCCTGGTTCAAGCCTCTGAGGTTGAAGGCCCAGTCGAAGATTTTCCTGCTCAATCCGAAGCCGTCTCTCAACCTCAACTCGCTGATCATCAATGACCCCTGGTTCCCTGTCCCCCGCTTCCGGCAGCAGTCCTCGGGGGCATCTCCGGAACAGCACCTCCGCCGGGGCCACTCCGGTGGCGGCATGTGGAGTGGTACGGTACACACGGAGAAATTGATAAAGGGCCCGTTGTAGGGATTGGCCTTGTCCCTGAGCAATTCGGAATGTTTTGTTCAATGTCCGCATCAGTCTCTCGGCATCTCCATTTGCCCGGGGCCACAGTGGGGACACCTTCCTATGATGTACTCCACAGCTCTCCATCAGCTCATAGAATCTCTCGCTTTGAAACGGCGAACCATTGTCGGAACAGAGTGTGTGTGGAAAGCCATGGGCCGCAAAGATCTTTTCAACAGCGATCACCACATGCTCGAATGCCACGGACTCCACAAACTCAACCTCTGGATATCTGGAGTATTCATCTATTATCACCAGGAAATGAGTCCCCACTGACGTCGAGCCAAAGTCCGCATGAACGATCTCCCACGGCCTCGTGCCCCTAGGCATGGCCTCGATGGCAGGCTCCCGTTGGAGAGGGGAGGCCGCTTGACACCACACACATGCTGCCACGAACTCGTCGACCTTTCTCTCCAGCTCGGGAAACCAAACCTTCGAGCGGAGTCGCGCCTTGGTCTTGGCGGCCCCTTGGTGTCCGTGGTGGGCGAGACTGATCACCTCGAGGACCTTTGATTGTGGAACAACAATGCGGTCCCCCCGGAGCAGCAGCCCGGAGTTAGAGAATGATAACTCTTCCTTGACCTTCCACAACTGTTCCAGCGATGCTCTAGCTTCTGGTGTGCGTCCGGCCACTGCCTCCAGAATGGACTTCCAGGATCCGTTGTGCATCGATTGTTTCAATATCTGAAAACACTCATCTCCTGCTGCTGCCACCTCCAGTTCCTCTATGGACATCGCATTTGGTGTTGCCGCCTCCACAACCATGCTTATATGACTGTCCGCTTCCTCTTCACAGGTATCATACCCCTCTCCCCCACTCGCTCCAGGATGGCGGGATAAGTAGTCCGCCGCATTGTTGGCTCCTGGTCTGTAGACAAGGGTGACGGAGTATTCAAGTAGGGCAAGCATCCATCTCTCGATTCTTGCCGGGGGTTTAGATGAGGACCCTGCCAGTATTGGAATCAGTGGTTTATGGTCTGTGACCACGGTCACCGGGTGCCCCAACACGTAGAGCCGGAAGTGGCGGCAGCCCCATAACACCGCCAAAGCCTCCCGTTCAATTTGGGAGTATCTCTGTTCCGTGTCTGTGAGAGCCTTGCTGGCATACGCCACCGGTCGAATGGTCCCCGTGATGTCTATTTGGGTCAACACAGCACCCAGCCCGAAAGGGCTCGCATCGACCACAATTTCCGACTCCAGCGCTGGGTCGAAGAATGCCATAGTGTCCTCCATGGTGAGAGCACCTTTGATGTCTTCGAAGGCAGCTTGTTCCAGGGGGCCCCAGTGCCACAGCGTATCCTTCTTGGTGAGCGCCCGAAGAGGTTCCGACCTTGCGGCCAGATTCTGGATGAAACGCCCACAGTACGTGACCATCCCTAGGAAACTCCTCACCTCCGTTACCGACTCAGGTGCTTTCGCCGCCTTAATGTCTTGGACCTTCTTCGGATCTGGCGACACCCCGCCCTCCTTAAAAATGAACCCAAAGAACTCGATAGACGAGCGCAGGAACTCACATTTCTCCCTGTGAAGGGTGAGGCCCAGCGACAGAAGGCGGTCTAGAGTCTTTCCCAGTCTCTGCATATGGTCCACCTCGGTCTTGGCAAACACCAGAATATCATCGCTGATATTAAGGACGCCTTCCAGATCTGCCAGGGCGCCCCTGATGATATTCTGGAATACCTCGGCGGCCGACGACACTCCAAAGCTCAGCCGCTTGTACCGATACAACCCCCGATGAGTAGTGAAGGTTGTAATGTACCGGGACTCAGGGTGGAGTACGACCTGATGATAGCCAGCTCGGAGGTCCAGCTTGGAGAACACACGAGCCCCTTGGACCTCAGCAATAATGTCATTGATGGTCGGTGTGAGGTGCCGCTCCCTCCGGATGGCTTTATTGGGGAGCCTCATGTCCACACAGATGCGTACTGAGTCAGGTTGCTTAGGTTTTCTGGCAACCACAATCGGGGACACCCAGGGTGTCGGGCCCTCCACTTTCTCGATGATATCGAGGTGCACCAAATTGTCCAGTTCTTTGTCCACCAGTTCTCTTAGATGGAAGGGCACTCTGCAGTGTTTCAGCGCAACAGGTTGCACGGACTCATCAATATGCAGTCGGATCGGTTCTCCTGTCATCTTACCGATCCCATTGAAGAGTTTAGCGTAACGGTCAAGGAGGTCATTTATGTCCTCTCGGTGCACGGCGTATGCAAATCTTACGATCCCCAAAGCTTCCGCAGCCGCACAACTGAGCAGGGTATTGCTACTGACTGGGGTTACGTAAAATCGAGCCTTGATGTGCGACCCATCATGCTCCACCTTCGCTACAAACGCCCCATCCAGTGGTATGGGATCTTGACCACCGAACGCAAATATACGGGCTCTCGGCGTTACCAAACTTGGGGGGGGTCTAAGAGAGTCATAATGTTCCCTGGCCATCACATTAACAGAGGCACCTGTGTCCACCAGGACTGGGACCGGGGCGTTGTTGATCTCAACGATACACCGTGGCTGCCTTCTGCTCTTCCCTTTGAGCATCTCCACACTCGAGACAAAAAATATGTTTTCCTCGTCCTCTTCATCAGCCACCTCCGCCTGAGGATCACCCTCACCCTGTTCCACCTGGGCTACGCTGGGCTGCTGGTATTGGCGAGGGGCCCATATCCGAGCCTGACCTCTCGGTACCATCACGGGCAGGGCTGCACGGCACACCCTCGAGAAGTGATCTGCCAGTCCACACCTCCCACAGACCTTTCCAGCCGCCGGGCACTCCGCTGCGTGAGGGAGGTCATAGCCGCACTTTTGGCATGACTCACCGGCTCTTCCTGCCCTGTCTCGGGGCCCTCCGCCCGGACGCCTCGCTCCTCGGCCACCTCGCCACACGACGCACACCTCCTCCGACCTCACTGAACGAGACCCAGACTCCATCTTGACAGCCCGGGCTTCAGCTACCTCATGGCACCGGCCTAGCTCCAATATGCGTGGCAGCGTGATGCCAGGCTCCCTGAGGACTTGTCTCCTGAGTTTCCCCGACGAACATGCTTGAATGAGCATGGTGCGGATCATGTCGTCCGCATCCCCCCATGCACATCCCAGAGAAAGACGGCGTAGGCGACCATAGAAAGTGTCCAGCGTCTCCTCCTCCTTTTGCTTGGCCGAGAGCATGAAAAACCTCTCATAGTCCGCGTTCGCAAGAGGGAGAAAATGAGTAAGGAGTGCCGCCTTGGCCGCATCATACGTGTTGTTGGCAGGCGTAAGGGACTCAAAAATGTCTTGGACTGCGGATCCAGCCGAATACAGCATAGTGGCGATTCTGCTGTCATCATCCGTCACGTGTGCCGCTCTGAAGTACATATCAAGACGACTCACCCATCTCCTCCATCGAGGCCCCATGCTTGAGGGTGGACCTGACGCGTCAAACTCTGGAATGGGCTGCAGAGCTGCGTGAGCGGTGGGCACTGGTTGTTGAGCCATGATGGGGGGTGCAGGCTGGCCCAGCAGCAGACCTGAAGGAGCCTGAGTCCCTGGGGGTGCAACAGCCGGCTGTTGGGCGGTCCGCGGGGCAGCCCCCTGGCCACGATCCTGGGATTGCGACGTTGATGAAGTGTCGTCGTCTGAACCGTCAGATCCGTCCATGGACTTGAGCGCACAGGCACCCCCACCTACTGCGTTGGGGGCCGCAACTCAAACCCGCGACCATTCAGGCGTTCGTGCAGCAGCCTCAATCTGGTCACCCCAGCACACCACCAGTCCCCATGGGGTAAATCCGGCAAGACCCACCACGCCAGGTGTACCTGATGATGAAGGAGATGAAGAAAGAGATGCACCGCACCCTGATGATGAAGGTGATGAAGAAGCTGACATGCAACCACTATTGACTGTCCATCCCAATTTAGGAAGTTCCAAAAATTAAGCCTGGAGCATGGACTGGTTTCAGGCAAGCCCAGTCATACCAATCCTTCTCCGAGCTTCCACACGACGTATGAGTCCCAGAAAAACTCAAAAATCCATAACAAGGATATGGGCGTGCAGATTGAGCTACCCGCTCTTAATGTGTCCAAAAATTAGGCTCATAAAACGTTTCTGCTCCAAACCGGAGCCTGAGAAAGATTTATGGCCTCGAGACAAAATGGCCGCCGGCCGCGTGTGCGTCCTCGCGACCCGGCCTTGATCGGAGCGAATCTTCGATCCGCTCTGTTACGAAAAATATTGTGAAGTCATTCACCGCCGGGCCCGGGTCTCCTCTACACCTCGTCGCCACTGTTGGGGGGCTCTATCCGCGCCCCCGATGCGGTCCCGCAAGCCCCGCCACACATAGCACATGGAGACACGGTGTTGCTAGTTCGGGCTTCCCGGTCACTCTGACGCGGCCGGGAACGGCCCCTTTATTTAAACAGCACGCGGCGGCGTGACGTGTCACGCCGCCGCGTTCGCCCGTCATCGGGCAACGCCACACTGACCATCTCATTAATCCAGGTTCCATTTCAGAGGCGATCCCGGCAGAAAATGATTCCTTTTTGGCTCTTCTTACCAAAAATAAGGAAATACTAAAAGATATTACGGATCTAGAACTTGGATCTTACTTCGAAGATGATGATGATGTTTGGTCCCCTATTGCTGTGTCTGGTCCTGCTGCAACGGAAAATCACACTCCTCACAATGTGAACGCCTCCTTCTCAGAACTCTTAGATCTTGACCAGAGGAAAACTGCTGCTTTGAATTAAAATCCTTCTGCTGCTTTGTTGATCACTGCAGAAACATCTCAGGTGATCCGGGAGGACGACCACCCAGTCCCAAACCCCTGCCACCCATTAGCTGTCAATGGTTTACCAAAAGGAAACATTTGCCAGCTGTTGGAGAGTGTGGGTGCATGCTTAACAGAAAAACCATTGGCACCATGTCCTGCGTGTGTAGATGCACAACTGGATTTAAAGGCACTATATGACCAACAGGAGCTGGTCTCGACGGCAGTGCGAGCAAACACTCATCTACTCTGTCTTGATGCATAAAGTGCCCTTTGTAGCATCTTTTTTAAAAGACTTGCTGTGGTCTCTGTTTGACTCTATGAGAAGAGTCGTATCCACTGAATTAGTGGGGACACAGGCCCTGACAGGTGTACCATCAATCCGTCAAGTGAGCACAGCCCCTGAAGCTGAGGAGGTAGCTGGATGCTGTTTGCAGCCTTTGGATGCTGCCGCGGACAGGGGGAACAAACAAAGGGGGTTATGGTGGAGTCATCGGTACATATTGATTCAGCCGTTATGCAACGGCTGAGGCTCTCCTACGTAAAGGGAGGGGTGATGTGACTGGTAGTACTCCTCTCAGTGTTGGAGGTAGAGACATCACCTCATGGACCTCAAATGCCTTTTGCAATCTTTGGAGCCCCGGTAGGGAGGGGAAAGAAGGTACTTGCAATCTCTGGTGCCAAACAGTCGGTGCACTCAGCAGCAACTTCAAGCAGACTTCCGGCTATAAAAAAATCAAAGAACAGGAAGGGCGCCCATAGGAATGCTGGTAGGGGCTTAAGAAAATTCCTTAGGAATCTGTCATTGCCTCGCCTACCCTTTGAACCTCATGGCTCAAGAGCCTGTCAAGCAATACCCCAGACCTCGCTGGTGGCTTTAGACATGCAATCTATGACACTTTTAGATTAACTTGCCATCTGGCTTGGTGTTTGGGATTAATGTGCCCCCCCCCCGAAGCTCTTCAACTTGGCAATGAGGCTGGAGGAGGGGAAAGTAGTACTGTAATCAATATCCCCGTCTTGGAGAGGAGTGCCTTCAGATGCCTGGGGTTGCAGTCTGTGGCGTCCCAACAGTTTATGAAATGACTGCTCAATGCCTGCTAGCTACGTATACAAATGGAGTGTTCAGGAGCCCCTTGGTGAGAATCCGTGTGATAGGAGAACGTCCTCCTTTCTAACAACGGAGGAACGTCGCTTTAAACTTGTTAATAAAGATCCAATTGAGCTATCACTCTCAAACCAAACGGGATTCCTCGAATTTGCAGCTACTCTTGTCTTGGGAGTTGAAAGACTGTGTCCAATTGATCCTGACCTGAGTGCCTACATTATCCCATTATCCCATTTGAGTTCAGTTGATATCAAGCAGGTGGAGTTTTGGAACAACTTGAGACTAGATAAAGTCATCCTCAGCTTTGCTTCCCGGCTGGTTGTGGACTCGGTTTTGAAAGCTTCAGCCCTACTGGAGGCTTGGGGCTTCTATATTTGTCCCTATCAAAGTGCAGTGCCAATCCCTATCCCTATCTTGACAGTGAACTCTGAGCCCAATATTCAATCAGAGGTTACAGGAGCCTCCCATCCTATCCTAACAATAACTTGTTTTGGGGATGGGTGGGCTGGTAGACATGCAACAAACCACTTAATGGGCAATGTGGAATCAAAGGATGGCATGGACTGGAAATGGGTAGCGGCCTGCTTGAATGCGCATACCCATTAGCAACTCAAATCTAGTAAGGCTGCTTCTTTTACATTGATTAAGTGCCTCTCGTGGAACTCTGGGGGCAATGTTAATTTGCTGTCAGCAAGGGCTACTCCGATTGTTGAAGCCAATATGTTTTGCATACAGGAGTGCTGGCTCGTGGAGCCCCAGAGGGTGGGCGGATATCAGTGCATGTTGAACCCGGCATAAAAAAGGGGCTAAGGAAGACCAGCCTCTGGTTTATTGTTCGGCATCCGGAGTGATATCGGAATAACTGCAACTACTTATGCTGTCCCAAATGTCTAGCTCTCTGATTAACCCCATCGGGAACAAGGATGGATTGACCATTTCACAAAAATATACAAACGGAAAACCTAGTGGTGGGCTCCTCTTCTGGATTCGTACTGAAAAGTACAGGAGGGTCTCAGTTATTGAGAATGCTCCAATGGATATGTTGGAGTTGCATTTAATTGGAGTGGATGGATCCAATATACTGCTAATAAATCTTTACAACCGAAATACAGCCTCAGGGGGATTGGGCTTGTTCTCCTGCGTGCAGGCCTACACCCAGAGGTGGAGTGCAATGTATGGCCATGCTTCTAAGATCCTTGTAATGGGTGATTTTAATCTCCAACATGAGCCGTTGGACATTATGGTAAATCTTGCAGACGACGAGGACTCAATATAGGGGATTTCTGAGCTGGTAGCCCCCGACCCCAAGAGGAACTATAAGAATTCTGAGTCAGTGGCAGTGATGTTACTTGCCAGCAATCTCAGGGCATGCAATGGGCGTTTTCCAGGGGATATGCCAGCCCGCATAACCTTCCAATCGGGAAACCGATCTAGCCTAATTAACTACATCATGGTGAATCTCAAGGCCTGGCACTATGTTAAGGACTTTAGAGTCTCAAGTAGAACTGAGAGGGACCACAACCCCCTCCTCCTTGGGATGTCATCCAGCTTTCTCGGTCTGAAGGGGGATGCAAGATATCTCTGGCAGTTGAGATATGTATCACTGGTCATACCAAGAAAGTTCTCAAGCGGGATCGAGTGGACCAAGAAACCATTATCCCTCTGATTTATGATTCAATTCTACCAGAACTGATTTCTTTCTCTAGTGAACAGATGGGCAAGGTAGGTGGCTTTTTCTCTAAATCTGTAAAGGTCATAAAAAGCTGGGTTGATCAAAAGAACCCCTGGTATGATTAGGGACTGCCGCAGAGTCAGGGCAACTCTGATCACCCAAGTAAAAAAAGATTCTACAGAGGGGAAATTGCCTATTTGTGAAGCACATAAACAGTACCTACGGTCGATGAATAAAAATAAATCAGTTTCACATGAAGCCATCTGCATCTCCCTGCTGGGTGCTATTAAAAATGGTGATACCAGGGAAATAGTCAGCAGGGGACAACCGCAAATGCAAAACATAATGCAGAGGGCAATCTGTGAAGATGAATAGGTTGCTTATTTCTGAACCCTGTATAGGGAGTCTAGGATTTGGGAGGATATTATTCCCATAGAAACTTCAGAAGACCAAGGCCTAACCCTCACTGAAACTGAGATAAAGACTGCTCTGTGCTCCCAAAAGAGGTGAAAAGCCCCAGGACATGACTCGATTCCGGTCGATGTTTTTGCAACTGAGCCATTGATATGGGTGCCTTACTTGACCAAACTTTTCAATTAAGTCCTATGTACCGGAAGAGTACCAACGTCCAGGACTGAGGCTATCATTGTCCCCATATTCAAGAAGGGGGACAGACATCTGCCAGCCAATTACAGGCCAATCTCCCTTCTTGATGCTGGGGGAAAATGTTTTGCAAAAACCCTTTTGGTCTAGCTGGAATCATGGGTCGCTGAGATTGATGCCCTGAGTCACCTGCAGGCGGGGTTCCGTAGAGGCATTAGTACGGTAGACCAATCATTAAGTCTCTCGTTGATTTGTGATAAATACGTTAGTTAAGGAAAATCGCCATTTACTGGGTCTTCATTGATCTTAAGATTGGCTTTGACACAGTCCTGCAGTGCTAGGCTGTGGACTATCCTTCCAAACCTGGGCAGTCCCTTACCTCTTTTTAGAGCCATTATGCTATTATAGCACAAAAATGGGGCCAGAATACGCTATGGTATGGGTGGGGCACTATCCAAAAAAGTGAGTGTTGAAATAGGCGGCCGTCAAGGATGCGATTTGGCACCAATTCTGTGCGATTTGGCACCAATTCTCTTTTGCTTGCTTAAAAATGGCGTCATCTCTGAATTGTTGTCCCTGTCAATGGACACCCCCTCACTAACTCATGACAAAATCCCAGTCTTGATGCTTGCCAATGGCGCCATACTCCTGTCCCTAACTCCTAAGGCACTGAGCAGCCAGTTGGAGACTTTTTATGGCTTCTGTGAAAAAAATGGCTTCAAACTCAATGCTGATAAAACAAAGGTGATAGTCCTCAGGTGTGCAAGGCGGAAAAACCATCAGAAACTGCACCTGAGTCTAAATGGAACACAGATTGAGCAGGTGGACAGATATGATTATTTGGGCATAAGAGTACATGAACATTTCTCTAGGCAACAGCAATCAATTAAAAAGGGCTGAGTTGACCCTGGCCAGATAGGTGGCTCCATTGCCAACTTTGCCAAAGCCCATGGGGGTGGTGCTGTTTGCGTGACTCTAGAGGCGTATAAGGCTCAGGCGAGGCAGGCTGCTGTTTGTGGTGCTGAGCTATGGGAATGGGCAAATCTTGCACAATTGTCTCTTTGTGAACATGGCTTTCTCAAAAATGTTCTGAGACTCCCAACAAACACTGCAACTCTCCAGATCCTTCTGGGATTAGATCTCCAGTACATTAGTCAAATATGTAGGGCAAAACCACTATTGTACTGGATTAGGGTGTGGAAAAATGAAAACCTCTTAAAATACTGTGCAGCCCTCGAAGATGCATTGAACAGGGGAGAGAGGGGGGCAGTTATCACTCACCTTGGTGCAGCATGTAAAGTATGATTTGATCTTTTTGAATCTAGAGGAGCTCTGGACTAATCCTATGTCTACTAGAGAATCCACAAAGGATACCATTTTGCATGAGATCAAGGGGATGAGAACAAAGGCGATAGCAGAGAGAATTGCTATGTCATCACAGTTTAGTAACTACTGGGCCCTTAAACAGGTTCAGGGTTGCAAAGGCTATCTCGACACTATGAGTCCCAAGCTAATGCGTTCACTCCTCCCTAAAGCTCACTTTGACACTCTTCCTTTGGCATCGATCAAATCAAAGTGGAATGCAAGTGGGTTCTTGATTCAGGCTTGGTTTAGGAGAACAAAGATGAGTAATCTTTCTACGTAAATGTTCTATTCTGTGCTAATTGGTGCACCTAAATCATCTGTGAAAAACGTTGGGCTGACAAATTATGAATTGGCTGGGTCCTTTAATTTTTCCCACCTGTTTGATGCTTTATACGATTCAAGGAACATGTAAAATAGATCCGCTGTACGCACTGTAGCACTTTTGTTTGATACAGGGCTAGCTGTTCTTAACAGGTATGATACCTAGTTCTTATCTGATTTCTTGTGTAAATTATGAAATATGTAAACTTGTATTTTTTGTATTTCTAATGTATTTTGTTCAATATGCATGTTTGGCTTTTATGGTAAATTCATTTGACGAAATAAAGTGATTGATGATGATGAGATCCTTGAGATTATGTCACTTTTGCACAGTGGTGGAAGAGGTTGAAACTCTGCGTCATACTGTAGACACTTAGAGGAAAGGTGTATGTTTCATTTTGGCAAGCTTATCCATCCTTATTCCCAGATCCATACTGATTGAGTGTGGCAGCTGATTATGAATTCTCTCAGTCATAATAAATGGATGGTTGCAACAATTCACTATTTAAAGGAAATGCTGGACCCTGGTGAAATGGTAACTTGATTTGCTGGCACTTCACTCAAATTCCTACTTTGTTGTTTTACTCCAGTTTTTAGTTCTTAGTTATGTTTTTTTTTCTTATTGTTTTTCATTTCTTGTTCCTTTTAATGTCACGCATTAAGGTAATACTGAAATGTAATGTAACCATTCTCTCTGTATGTGTTTGTCAAAGGTTACTTTGTTAAGAAGAAGGTAGTGGGAAACCCATAAGCCCAATCCTATAAGTGGGAAGGGTAGGAGAAAGCCTTAAGCCAGATATGGAGTAAGAAAGAATGGTCCAGTAAACCCTTAATACTAAAACTAAGAGGCAGAAGAAGCCTGTGTCGACCCTTACGTTGGGTGTAAGGTGGCCAGAAATGTTTCACGAGACCGCGTTCAGCAGGGGGGGATTTCCTCATTTTCCCCAGAGTCTAGGACACTTCAGCTAGCAAGCAACCCAACGTTTTTGAGCTGAAAATTCATGTTTCCCTCACATTGTTTTCTTATCCCATATTAACTAGCACTAATAAAATCTTACTTTTTTGAAAATTCCCTTCTGCCCCATCTTTCTAATCACTGACATTCTTGTGACATGTTATGTTACTGAGATTTATAACATGCATTGCTGTCATTTGCATGGTCGCCCGGTGCTCTAGCAGATATGAGAAAAAACAGGGTTTGGTTTTATTAGTGGGAGGAGAGGGATTGTGTAAGGGTGCTTTTGGTATAATGTTGCTTTTGGTATAATGTTGGTCATTAAAGGTTAGAAATAATTGTGAATGTGTGGGTTTGCTTCTAGGTGGCATGAGTTTTATGCCACAGATCAAGGATGCACTGGCCAAATAGGTATTGTGTGAGTTATCAGAAAAGGTGTGAAATTCTGTTTGGTGAGAGTCGGTAGGGAATGTCATCGACAATGTACGTGGGTGTCATTGTTGGTTTGTGTGTATTCTATTCATGGGCGTATCTGGAGTTTTAGTTTGGGCTTGTGGGGAAGAGAACTGGAAGGTGCTCATGGCGTAGGGCTTAATCAGAGTCATGAAAGCAGGTTGTTGGAGTAGACAAACCCACTGTGACATAGTCAATGTTTGGCCTCTCTTTGGCAGTGTCCCGTGGTTCGGCAAGTTAGCTCAGAATGTTAAAGAGCCATGTTTTTACTGCTTTCCTGAAGGCCAGGTATTACTCTATTGAACGTATTCCGTGGGGGAGCAAGACTTTGCCTGGCTGGAATTCTGCTCCTTGGCCATGAATTGCTCTGTGAACAATGCAGAGCATTATGAAATTGGTCCCTTTCTTGACTGGTAGCTTAGGTAGAGATATTAGTGCTAGTGCAATGTGTTCCCTCTTCCTGACTTTTACTAGGAGTCTTGCTGATGTGTGCTGAATCCATCATAGTTTTCTGGTGATGTAGCCTGGCATGCCAAGGCAGACGCTGTTTGCATAGTCAATTCCTGACATGACAAGTGATGGCAGGGTTATGTGGGAAAAGTGAAAAAGGGCAAAATCCATCTGACGGAAAGTAGATGGAATAAACATTTATTTACTACTGCGTTCACTTGAGGTTCCGGTGTTAGCTCTTTGTCCATGAAAATTGTGAGATTATTTACCAGATTAGAGGTTTCCGATCTGGTTCACATTTCCGTTGGCCATAGTATCAGTGGTGGTATAGAGGGCTGATGAGGCGTGATCATGATTACTGTTTCATCTTGTTGAGATTAAGGTTTTTGTTGATCATTCACATGCAGATTTGTGAGAGGCAATTGATGACTGTCTGGTCTCAGTTCTTCCAGTGGTGATTTTGTAGATGCTCTGAGAATCCTCTGTGTCACTTGATGCAATTCTGCGTCACTTGATGAGTCTCATTAGAGGGGCCATGTAAATGTTGAAGAGTAGTGGTGAGTGGTTGAGACTTGTGAAACACCACACTCGATGCAAGTACTTGATTAAGTACTGCTTTGCAGCTCGGGTGCCCTGCTCTGCTGCTCCATTGTGTGAGCCTCTGCCTGTCAGCCTTCTCCTGCCAACGGCCGGATTGTGAACTGCAGCTTCTTTAAGAAGGTGAACCTAACAACAGACTTTGTTGTGGACTTTGTTTGGTTAGTGGGATTTGAGGACTTTGCCTTCCTGACTTTGATTTTTGTTCTTCTTTCATCAGAGTTCCTCCTTTGTTGCTTACATCACATATAAGCAACTGCACATGCGCACTCGTGCGTGCGCACTCGATGTAAGTACTTGATTAAGTACCGCTTTGCTGTTTCGCTGGGCAGCCAGCGGTCGAGGTATCCCTGACCATTATTCTGTGTGTGCAATTTTTTTAATTTTATTTATTTATTTATTTATCATTATTTTTTTTTATTTGCTCCACCTTCTGAGTTGGGTACTGAACAAAGCTAAAACTTTACGAACTTTTTTCCATTTGAATCAATTTGTTGTTATTTGCACTGGTTTAAACTTGAACTTCTTTGAACTGCTTTTGTAAAATACCTTTCTTGTAGCTGTCCCCTGTTGCCTCATGGCATACTCTTTAAAAACCGGCATGCCAACCTCTCTACATCAACAGGGTCCTTCTACCGTGCTTACACGGGTCTTATGTTCATTTCATAAGACTATCACCTTGTCTCCTATAAATATGGCGACCAGTACAATAGGAATGATTTCATCAGCGCCTCCCTTCATGAGCACGGAGGCCATGCACCATCCACAAGTATTTTTTCATGTGTTCCCATAGCTCCCATAGCGGCTATTCCACAGGAGCCCAGCTCGAAATTCTCAGCGCTCCCATTATCAGATAATACAATGCTTCTCACACCTCTTCCCCGCCTTCCCCACCCAAAGAAAGGTACGGTAAATATAGCGATGCCCAGAACCTCTGCACCCTGCATCGACCCTGACCTCTCCATTTATGCTAGCCAGTGTGAGTCTCCGACTTCCATGCACCCTGATCCTACTAGTGTTGTGGAACTCACTTCAGACTCGTCATCGGGCACAAGCTCGCCATCTATAAGTTTCGTGTATCCCACCCCGCGAAGAGCGCGAGCATTGACCGCCCTTCCTCCCTCTCCTCCAACTCAAGAACCAGACTCTACTTCTATGCATACCCAGCCTCCACCACTTGAGCTGGATACTACTATTCCAGTAGTCCCCTCCTCACCTTCTATGCTTGGCGTTAGTTTAGCAGCTATGCAGTTAAACTTACAAAGTCTATTTAAACTATATGAAAGTTTGGATGCAAAAATTTCAAATCAAGCAATTCAATTCCAACAAGTACTCTCCTCTTTAGAAACGCTTGTACAATCTTCCAAGACCACTTCTCCAGGAGTCTTGAAAGCAAATGATGTTACTACCGATGATATTTCTATCATTACAGTAGGCTCTGTTAGTTCCCCAGCGCTGCGCTCCTTGCGCGCTCCAACCTTGCCAACTATTACTAACATCATTATCCCTGAGACTGGAATTAGCTTTCCTGCTGTTCCTGCTCCGCTTAATGCATCGTGGGTCAGCATTCCAACATCCCCAGCTGGTCCTGAGCCAGTGATAATTCCAATCCCTTCACTGACCACGAGCCCTACAAAAGAGGGTGACCCCTTGCACGCGCCAAATGCTATCCAAAAGAAAAAAAACAATTCCAAGAGTATCTCGTCCTCCCACTAAGAAGAATTCAAAACATATCACTCTGAGACTTCCCAAACAAACAATGAAGACTTTCTTTCAAACTCTGAATCCAAGTACTCGATTACATGACGCTGTCGAAGCAACAGCATGTCCATCAGTGTTGCCCATTGTTGAACCTTCAACCGTACTACCTACCACACATAATCCTCCAGCGCCTGTACCATCTGTGCCAGTGCCACCAGTCCTGTTGAATCCTATTGTTCTTCCACCAAAGCAGGTTTCATCAGGCTCAGTCTTGAGACCCCAAAATCCGGTGATGCCTGCCCCACTCACTGCGTCTGCAGCTACCTTGTACCCCCCATTAGATGCCCTCATTCGAGAGCTTGATCAAGTGAACACTCAAAAACCTTTTGCTCAAGCTCATAATTCGATGGGCCGAGATGTACAAACCAAAATTACACTTCCTGTCAAGTCTGTGAGCGAAAAAGAGGCCGACGCTGTCGCAATTACCCAAATACACGATGCAGTCGATTTTTATTTAGCCTCTTGCATCCAGCTCCTTGCTCCCATTCCGATCCAAAAGCCCCGAGAATTGAATCCCAATCTGAGTCAATGGCTACTTCCCATTACTGCCCATACAGACGTAGATGTCCTAGGTCTCACCTCCCGACCTCCCAGATTGATGCAATCCCAAGCACCACGGCACATGGTAGCCTCTTCTCAGACAACATCGGATCCTGATCTGCTCACAAATCCTAAGCCACATGATGTACATCTTATGCCCCCTAGGCCACTCTCCACAGACAAACAGAACTGTCACTCTCTAATTCTGAAATGTAGAGGAGGTAGTTTTAACACCTACGATCTTAACAGACGGAGTGTGTTAAACATCTTCTCAGAGCTCGTGGAACGCGAAGACATTTGCTCGAGTGATCTCGAGCAAATTGAATTCATTTCCGAGTCTACTTGCTTGATTGTGCGCCTATGGATTCCATCGGGCATTGTACTAAACACTGTTTGGAAAGCCAAAATGCAACTGTTTAACATGGGCTTTCTATTAGCGCAAGATCCTGCGCATATGGGAAACGATGTAAAACAAATATCATCCAACGCCTACCTGAATGACCCAACATTGACACATGCTTACTGTAAACAGCCTTATAAGTCATAACCATCATTAACATTTACTGAATGCCATGTCAGTATCGCTAGTTGGAACACGCGAGGCCATTTGCATCTTCAGATGTCCATTACTAGTTTCCAAGCAGAGTATGACATCATAGTTTTGCAAGAAACTTGGCTCTTGCTTCCACCTGCCTGGAATAACTATGAAATTGCTCTACTGCCAGCTATCGCGGGCCTTAAGGGTCGTCCGTCTTCGGGCCTCTTGGTAGCGGTGAATATGGCAAGGGGTTTCACCATCCAGCCTTGGTCTTCAGTTTCTTCTTTTATACAGCTTGTAAAAATTGCATGCCCATCTCACATCATTGCTTTAATCAATATTTACCGCAATCCTCTTGGGCTAACTGACTCTGCTTTCTACACAGGCCTAAGCCGTCTTCTTGATTAGATACTTGTTACCCCAGAGATTACAGACACAATTATTGTGGGAGATCTTAATTTAGACTGTCTACATCCCAAAGGGAAAACAACAAGTGCAAAGGTCAAGCGGTGGTCAGCATTTATGTTGGAACGTAACTTTCACATGACTAATGGCTCGATTCGTGGTGATATTCCAGCCCACCCGACAAGGCATAGAGAGAATACAAGTACTACTATTGACTACATGTATTTACGTTCGAATTTCAACGGACAGATACATATGTTCCAAGTTATTCCCCAGACGCATAGCGACCACCACTTGCTTCTGTTAACATTAATCTGGAACTGTACACCACACAATAACTCTTTCTTCTCACAAAACTTGATTGTTAATAATGCTAGATCTCGCTTTCGTTAGTCCGATAGCAACCTTGTAACCTTGTCACAATTAGTTATTTGCAATAATCAATCCTATCATCCCACTCAGTATACTAACCTTGTTGCTACATTCAAGAAACCAGTGGGAAATTTGCCTCATCATGAGTCCTCTCACAGACATTCTTTCAACCCGTTACTCAAAGTGAGAAAGAATGAGTACCAGCGCCAAAGAAGACTTATTCACAAACTAAATGAGCCAACTGGCAATCAACAGTTAGAATCTGCCAAATGTAGGTATTGCAACTGGATGCATCAACATAAAGCTCATATTATCCAGTGGGATGGCGAACAAATGCTCAAATTAATAGCGAACAAAAACACTGCTGAAACTTGGACAATATTTAATCAGTGTGCTCACCAGACCCAAGCTATTATGCAAATTCCTAATGTCACAGAGGCCCAGTGGATCCAGCATTATTTAACTTTATACGCGGATCCGACCTTTTCCAATTTTGTCTTTTGTTCTGAAGGTCCTCAAACCTGGTTTCTTGAATGTTCCCCATCCATTCTGGAGGATTATATTAAACACATTAGTCCATAGAGAGCTATGGGACCTGATGGTCTCACTAATTTCATGTTCAAATCTAATCCCTCTATGTGGGCAATAATCCTAAACAATCTTTTCCAACAGATTATGACCTCTCGCATTATTCCCTATTCTTGGAAAACTTCCATTATAGTTCCTATCCATAAGAAGGGTGACCGCACCCTCCCTTGCAACTACAGGCCGATTGCATTATTGGATGCGCCTGGGAAACTTTTCTCCAAACTAATACTCCGTGATTTCAATCTTTGGACCAAAACATCCCATACCCGAGACCCCTTTCAGACGGGATTTCTAGCAGGCATGCGCACGAATATTAACATGCTTTGCCTCAATACGGTTAAGTACCAAGCGCAAGCAACCAAACAAGCAATTTATTTTGCATTCGTAGATTTGCATACAGCATTTGATGCAATTTCTCGGCCCCTACTTTTTGCAAACTTGCTAGAGATAAATGTCCTCCCACATTACAACAAATTATTTACTCACTGCACTCCGGAACTTAAGTTCGCATTAGACTTACCCTAGGAGGATTACTATCTATACCAATTCCAACCGCCCGGGGTCTAAAACAAGGTTGCCTTTTAGCATCCGCAATTTTTAACTACTTCATGCATGATGTTCGGCAGACCTTTGAGTCAATACCATCTGATTCACAAAAAATCAACAATCATTTGATCCAGACTCTTATGTATGCCGATGATTTGGTATTAATTTCTAAAACCCTGAGTGGCATTCAATGGCTACATAATGCAAAATGAATTGCGGGTCAACACTTCAAAAACACAAATTTTAATATATAGACCATCCAATTCAACCAAGCATAAGTTTCAAAGGCCCATTAACCACATTAATTTGGTAGTAGCTCCAAATTATATCTATTTGGGAATGGTGTTTGATGGTAGCGGCTCAACTGCTAGACACTTAGATGCGGTACAGCACAAGTTAGATACCGCTATTTCCCAAACCAAAATTATAATGCATCGTTTTGGTACTTTTACATGAAACCGGCGCTGATATACTGGAAATAAAAAGCTACCCCTTGCATACTATATGGCCTGGAATCTCAACCACCATCGTCTCCGGTGGTGTTTGATAAAATTGAAGGCAAATTCTGGAAAGCGATTCTCCAACTTCCCCAAAGCATTCCAATGGCTTGGGTGTGCTTTGAATTAGGCCTAACCTCCCTTTATGCACAATACCAGTGTAAAGCCTGTGCTCTCCTCCGTTAATGTTTATTATCAACCAAGGAGGTGAATCTCCTAAAATTCCTGTCTGATTAGATTTTTAAGACGGAACAGTATTTTGTTAAATACTGGTTACGTGCCGTTTACACCATCTTAGTGCAAGCGGACGTTACTCTTAACATGCTGCTTAACAATCCTGACAAAGCAAAACAGTTGATCTACCGTTGTGATTGGATTAAGACCAGATTTCGATGTTTTCAATATAAAACCGCAATCCGTGAACAATTTATACACAAAAGCTTGGGATTCATGGAAGCGTACCAACTCAGGTTTCCCTGTAAAAAAACACGCTCAGGAATCATTAGGCTGCATTTCAACTTGTGGCACACTCGAGAACCTCTGTACAAACTTAAGTCTCTCGAGTTGAAGTCATCCTTTTGTCGATACTGTTTAGATACCAAGGTGTTTGAAACGTTAGAACACATCGTATCCCTATGTCCATCTTTAATTCATGCACGATTGAAATACTTCTCTGGTCACTGCAATCATTTGAGAATTTTGGACCCAGTTGAGAGGTGGTCCACACTGCTGGGTATATCAAATGTTTCGTTACAAATTGCAACAATTAATTTTCTTCATGCAATTAATCTCACCTGTTGAATTGTTTATGCATTTTGATTTGCTCTTTTTCTTCGAAAGTTGTAAATTAATTCAATTTTCTTTTCAGATTGTGTCAACAAGCTTTGGGGAAAAAAATATATATCTTCTTGTTTGATGTAATTCTTCTGTTTGATGTAATCTTGTGTATTAGATGTGTTGTATATATTTGAAAAAAAAGAAAATGTAAAGTTTTGTATGAAAAGTTGATTAAATTCAACAATATCAATAAAAAAAATTAAGAAACACCACATGTGAGAATGTTTGAGGTTGAGCTAAAAGGGGGTAGCCATGTGGCTTCTGTTCTTTCCATCAGGAAGGAAATCATCCAATGTAGTACAATGCTGCATAGTGTTTTTTCTTTTATTCTTTTGATGAAGGTTGCATGGTTGAGTCAAAAGCCGCTGATAGGTCTAATGGCGGAGGTTGCATTGGAGTCTGAGTTCATTTCAAGGCCATATTAGATGTAGAGTAGTGCTGATTCTGTCCCACTCAGAAGCCTGGAACAAACATGTGCCGGATCCAGTATGTTGTTGGATTACACGTGTGTAAGGATTTATCCATTTATTTATATAAAGTGAGGAACAATGCTCTTTTGATCATAAAAGAACGTACAATGGATAAGAAAACAGAATTGATGGGAAGCAGTCCGCTTGGTACAATGGGGTTAGTTCGAGTGACATTCTGACCGGGTTGTGGAGGGGAGTAAACGGAACAGTCACCAGGGACAATACATGGGTGGATATACATAGATTTACAACATCCAACATTAGACATTCTTAAGTGCAGGTAGTCAGTACAGCCAGTAGTGTTACGGATGTGGCCATGAAGGATGAAATGCTAGAGTGGAAGTAGAGAAAGTGAGGGACAGAGGCAGGTTAGCGGTGAGGGGAACATGCTAGCTAGAAGGCAGATGAGAGGTAGATTAAGAGGGCAACTCAGAGGTGAGGAGATAGGCTTTTAGTTTGGTCTTTAGCAAATCAGCGTGAACTATTTCTCAGATGTCCTGGGAAGAGAATTCCATGCAAGTGGAGCAAGAAGAGAGAAAGGGCAGAAGTGAGAGGAAGCACAGGGCAGTGAGGGGTCACAAGTGCAGTTGAGGAAGCAGAGCAGAGATTACGAGAAGGGTTGCAGAGTTGGATAGAGGCAGATAGATAAGGTGGTGCCTTACTGTGGATAGATTAGTGAACCACAAGAAGACGTTAAAATCTGGCCCTGTTTTGCATCATCATCTATCCAGCGGTGATGTTATGAGGAAGTAGGTGTGAATTGAGGGCATTAAAAGAGAGCCCTTGTAGTGAAGTTGATGATCTTGTCGAGAGGACAGGAAGCAAAGTTGGGAGACCAAAGGAGATTTTGCCACAGTAGACCAGTTTAGAGAAGACAAGAGTGGTTAAGAGATCCTTGGCAGTGTTGAAAGGAAGAAGGTGTCTGATTTTCAAAACATTGAGGAGGTTGAGGCCAGCCAGCATTGCAGTTTTGGAGATGAAAATAGAGAAGGGTCATAGACACAGAGGCTTCTAACTGAAGACGAGTAGTGGAGAATGTCAGGTGGGAAATGGATATGCAGGGAAGAGATGAGAGAGATCATTTGGCAGGAGAGAGGAGCACCTCTGTTTTGACCGAGTTTAAAGTCAGATAGTGCAAAGCCACCCACTATTTAACGGCAGAGAGACTATTTGAAATTTTGATGGAGAGATCAGAGGAGAGTTCAGGAAAAGAGAAGATTTGGGTGTCACCAATGAAGAGTTGTTACGAGAACCCAAAGGAGGAGATTGGTGCCCCAAGAACAGAGGTATAGAGTGTAAAGAGGAGAGGACCCAAGAGAGAGTCTTGTGGAACATCAACAGTTAGAGGAGTGAGTTGAGAGGTGCTTTGCTCGTGGAGACAGAGAATTGGCGAGGGGCAAGGTAGGATTTAATCCAGTCAAGGGCTTGATCACGAATCCCTAGAAAAAAAAGAGCATTAAGGAGATCAGGGTGATCGACATTGTCAAAAACAGTGGATAGGTCAAGAAGAATTAGGATAGAGGATAGGTTGGAGTTCTTAGCAGAGGCAATGAAGTTGGAGACGTTCATGAGAGCAGTTTCCGTGGAGTGACAAGAGCAGAATCCTGCTGGTAGTGAGCCTCAGAGATTGTGGATGTCTAAGAAAGGTGTAATGCAGTTGAACACAACCCTTTCAAGCACTTTAGATTAGTGCTGAAGGACAGCCACAGTGTGAAAGTTAGCCAGTAGGTTTGAGTCAGCCCCTTGCTTTTCTAGGAGAGGGATGACCGTGGCCATTTCAAAAAGAGAGGGAAAGCAAGCCGAAAGACAGGATGAATAGTTCAGCGAGGTGACAGACCCTAAAGGGGCACTAGGCTTGACTAGCGGAGGAGCAAGAGCGATTCGCCTTCATCAGTAGAGGTAGGACTTTTTCAGTATTAGTGTGACTAAAGTGGGAGATAGAGGCAGAAGATGATGGTAGAATAGGCGGGGTGTAGAATGTAAGAGGGGACAAGGGGGGGTCAGAGGAGAGTCTGTAATTTTTGAAATGTTTGCAGCAAAGTATTCAGCTGGGTCTCAGTGGTGAGAATAGAGTTGATAGTCGTAGGTTTAGGAGGAGGGAGTTTAGGGCGCTCTGCAGCCAGCGAGGATGGTTGGAGTGAAAGTGAATGAGGGTGAGTTAGAAATCCACTTTCCCTCTATCAAGATAGGACCTGAGCGAGTTCAGGGTAGAGAGGCAGATGATTTGTCCATATACATAGGTTTCCACCAGTCTGATCTGGTTAACAAACGTTTGATATTAGCCTGTAGTTGGTGAGGCCATCTGTGCTTCCTGATGGATCTTTGAGAAGAGGTTTAATGTAGGCAGATTTGAGACTTCTAGGAATGGTTCCTGTTTCCAGCAAATGGTTTAAGAGTTTGCAGAAATACAATGCAGGTACTTCTTTGCTGTAGATGTTTCTTTTTTAGATGTCTTGTGGCGATGGGACTCTGGGGAGCCAGCTTTCTTGCTTTTCTTCACTAGTTTGGTAAAGACTTCCCAGGAGATCGTTGCAAAGTGGTTCAGCCTTGCAGTTGTTTGTGGGGCTGAGGTGTCCTTGGGCACAGTGCTTATGGCTTTCCGGATATTAATGACTGTTTTTTTGTAAGGTCGTCACAGAGTTTCTGAGGGGCAGAGGGGGCATTATTCCCTGATGGTGGATTTCCTATATGGTAAATGATACATCTCTTTTGCACATTGTTTTCTTTCCTGATTCTTTCCGCATTGTGGTCTTTCTTTGCTTTTATGATTGCTGCTTTATACAAATATATCTGCTTTTGTAGGCGATTTTGTTGTGTTGGGTATGTTTTCTCCATGCTTCTTCTAGTTTCCGGTTTGTTTTCTTCAAATCTCTGACACGGGGGTAAATCCTTTTAAAGCCTCTTTCTTCTGAAAGAGGGCAAAAAGTGTCTTTGGTGATAGAGAGTCTAAGGCTTCTGTGATCCATTTTTGAAGTGTCTTCTTTATTTCTTCCAGTGGAAGTTGGTCCAGGAGAGATTGGGTGATTTAATGGATTCCAATATAGTATTGAGTTCCATGAGGTTGCGAGATTCACAATTTCTCTTCTCAACTGGACCTAGATTTCTGTTGGTGACGTATGTTTGCAATGGAGCATGAATCGCAAAAGTTATTATAAGGTGGTTGCTCGAGAGGAGGTGTACTATGGGAGAAATTGCAGATCAGCCTTTTTGCCCTGCAATTTTGCCCTTTGTGTCCAGCAGTGTGCTTTTCCCCTTCACCGTTTTTTGTTGGCTTACGTGCTGGCTAGGTGGGAGACATTGGTAGTTTATGGTAAGGATATTACTCAGGAGCCTACAATAGAGATAGGGCAGAAATATGGGTAGAGAATATTGGAATCAAGAGTAGTTGAGAACACTCTTTGAAGTAGGGATGTTATACATTATTTCTTGGATATCAAGGTTTTTTGGGACCTTTTTTCGATTTCATTACGCTCAAGTACAATGCTGGTTTGAATGATGATTGTGGTCATCCATATAGATATGGGGACAAGCACTAGAATATGGGTGTTGCCCACTCGTGTAATTCAATTTCAGGAATACAATATTTCTAAGGAACATGGCGGCACAGAACCTTTGTTTACATATGGAAATGGCTCAGTGACATCAGCCGTACAACGTGTGAAGTCACTGAATGTAGAAATATGTGCATCATCAAGATGGCAGGTGATTAAGCCACACGGAACGCCGTTATCTTTCCCAACATGGTGTCGGCTCAAACCACCCTCATTTATGTGAGTATAGTGAGCTCCTATGTTGACCTTTTTGGTTTGTGCTAAAGGAGTGAGGAACTTAAAATGTTGTGTATAGTTTGTAAAACCAGAATATTTCATTTATTTTTAGATATTTAACTTGGAGTGTAATTGGGTGCTGGAATTATCATGAGAGCATGTCCTGAGTGATTTTGAAAAATAGTCTACGCGAACTGAAGTAGGAAAACCTCGAGGATGTACATGTACTCATTTGAGTAATATTCTGTTAATTGTAATGAATTTGGTAATGTTTCACCTTTCCCACGCAGGGACTGGTTGAGTGAAGACGACATTATTTGATTTTTTGGTGTATGTGATGTAACAGGAGAAGCACAACAAGCAGGATAGGGCAATGGGTTATTAAAGTTAATGTATGTGGTTTATCACTTCCAATGACCCCCATAGTGAGATGAGATAGAAATTGTTATGTACCAAAGATCTTGAACACTGTTTGGTATATACTTTGGTCTGTTTCTTGGGTGAAGTCGCATTCGTTTGGTGGTAATACAATTGTTGTGTTTATTTCATTTACATTATGGCGATTGGTTAAGATTTTATCAGCATCAAAGCTGGGTCATGGGTGCATTTAGTTTTAGTATAATCATATATAATAATTTTGTGACAGTTGAACATTTTTCCTGTTCCTCTTTCTCTCCCCGTTTTCTTTCTTTTCTGACCCCTGACTGTGATGTGTTAACCCTCTTACTTGTATTCAATATGATTTTCATTTTACATGTTTCTGATTATTCTTTGTAAAAGGTTATCATTTTGACATTTTCATCTATTAGATACATTTCAATGTTATTTTGCTGGCCCAACAGCCGCCACAATGTCCTGGGATAGGTCAAAACGGGTATTGGCTGTTTAAAAATTAAACATTGGCTGTTTGAAAATGTAATAACCTGCATTTGCATAATTTGACATGTCTTTGGAAAGTGGGTGGGTATTAGCGCACGTGGACAGATTAACAAACTAGTCTACTTTTTTCATGGCGTTGGGCTTCAGTCATGTTGTAAGCCTAATCAATGTTGCTAACCATCTCTTTAAGGAATGGTGTTTGTGTAAAATTTGGTTCATATGAAGATTTAAGATAGCATAGCTCTGACCTAAAAAGGAAGCCGCCCTTTTCTTTTTTCGCAAGCTGGCTAGGAGTGAGGTTAGACATTTGGTAGGGTGTCCATTCTCCTCTTAGAACCAGATGTTAAAGTCTCCTATTATGATCAGGTTTATATGTCCACTATGATGCTGGTTATGGTGTCTGCATGTTTCTCTGTGAAGGTCAGGTTGTATGGAGGTGGTCTGTCAATGAGTAGGAAGGACAGATTGGTTTGATGGCAGCGCTAGGTGAAGGAAGAGTAATTCACAGTCTGGGATGTTTAAAGATGATGCTGCTGTGTTTATTTGGTGTTCTCTATAAGCTACAGCTAGGCCACCACCTCTCATCTATTTGCAGTTGGCGTGCCTACGTTTAAAGTTGCTATGGAGGGATTTGTGTGCAACTACTTTAGGGTTATCCATTACCAAAGTTTGTGTGAGGAACAGCGTGTCCATTCCTACTGCTTCACTGAGTGTGAGGGGTCAGTAATGCGAGGCAGACAACTGCTAGTAGTTTTCTCAAAGTAAGACATTTTATTGAGTTAAAAGTTTGCAAATAAAGCCTTGCTTGCTCTACTCTACCGAGGAATTCCCTCCCTATTCTAAAGGTTAAGGGAACAATCTCTAGTATGGGCAATCTGGCCCTCACACTAAACAACAGTCATTCAAAGAAGTCTCAAAGATACATAAGATAATAAACAATAAATGAACAATATTTGAATGACTGTCACCTGTCCTGGGTGACATCCTGTTCCCAGGTTTTTTAAAGAAAGCTTCCAATGTTCAAAGGAAAGGAAAAGTCTTGAACCAGTTCTTATCAGTTCCAAGTCAAAATAAAAGTTCATCAAACAAAAATCCACTGGTAACAATTCTCTTCTGTGGATGAAAAGATCACCTTCCAATTCCAGCAAATAATTGCACCAATGGTAATCTTATGTATCTTCTCTTCAAGATTCTCTGCCACAGTTCGAAAGGAATAGTTATATGACTTCTCCATCTACAACTTTACAATGAGTTAGAAATTCTGTAGTACATTTGGTATATTTGTCAGGATGCTTCTCTTTGGGTTGCAGCTTCCTTTTAACAACCACTCTTCTACTGTTATTACTATGAGAACAGTCGCCTTCGTCCCACAGTATGCCACTATTTCAAACCACTCCAATGTGACATCTGCGGACAACTTTATTTACCACCACAGTTCAAGTACTTCTTCCACTGCTTTCTACTTCTTAACTATCCGGCAAAGTCTGAAAAGACACTTCGACCTCCTCAGGTAGCAAGGCATTCTTCCCTTTAATGACTTCCAAAAATGGGCAGCCTCTTTGCCTCTTTCATCTGTCTGACTGTCACAAAGGTAACCTGCCTCTGCCCACAAGACTTACTCCCTTTCAATGTCAGCAGTCTTTTAGCATTACAGGTTCACTTCTGTAAATTCTTGGCAAGCACCCAGCTGCCCTTCCCTAGCTTACTCAAACCTTTTCTGCCCAAGTAATTACCCAGAAGCTGTATTGTCACTCTTCTAGATTCAGGTAACAATGCCACACTTATATCTGAGGCCACTGGACTGTTGACAACCTTGCAGATTAGGTGTATGGGTTTTAACAAGGCTTGTTTCACTATAAAAGGGGTTCGCCTTTTGGCTTGGGTAATGTGGGTGCTCCTCTTTAGTATAGTACATTTTAGAATTAAATCATGTCAATTCTGGATAATACAAGATTCAGTCTTCAAAGTGTAAACATAATTAGGCGCATGAAACCACTCTTTAAGGCAGATTTTTAAACTTAAAATATTGGATGTAATTGTATTCCCGTGTAATCTCAATGAGGCAACTTCCTACTTCTCTCGGGAAACACAATTGGTCACAAGCCACCTTCCTTTGAAGCATTTCTCACTTCTAACTCTTGCAACTCTTGTAAAACGTTAATGTCAGGTTTTTGGAATGGATTCAGGAAGCGTTCCTTCTGCAAAATTAAGGACACGCAACTACTCCGGTAATACGAAAGAGTTCAACAATGGATGTAATAGCTTTTACTTCTCATGCAAACATTTCAGCTTTCAGAATAAGCACAAAGGTTACATTTCCATTGTTAACAGTCTGCCTAAGAATAACAAACAACTTCTACTCACTTTTAACGGTTCCATGTGATATAATCGCGGCAAAAATTCCTGTGATAACAAAATATTGCGGCAAAAATGCCGCCGTTTTTGCACCGCCGTCAATGAAAAACATGTGGGGGACACCCCCGCAACCCCTGGACCCATTATACCATATAAGGAGAGCGGGGGACACCCCCGCAACCCCCGCTACCCTCAAATGGTATAATGGGGCACACTTTTACCGGGTCAAACGGCGGCATCTTTGCCGCGATATTTTTTTACCGCAGCATTTTTGCCATGATTATATTACCTGATACCTTTTTAACTATACGCAAGCCTCTTTGGTGCTGGTTACAGTTACCGGAAAGTCTTGTTGAGAGAATCTGACCGCTGTGATTCACTCACCCCCTTCAGGGACACTGCGGTTGTGGCTTGCTCTGCTTCCCCGACTTCCTAGACTACTGCTAGTACTTCAGGCTCACTTGTGACCCACACCCTTCTGCTGCACGGCTGTCTCCAGTTCGGCCACTTTAACTGGGAATCTCTTCCACTCTTGAGAACCTCAGCTTGCCTTTTGCTACTGGCCTGGGGCTTCTGCACGCTCTTGGCTCTGCAATCCCAGTAACCCAGCTCACATGTCTTCCTCTGTGCAGCCTGTGTGAGCCATTAGTTTCAATTGCCTGACTCTAGCCAAGGCTATTAGGCTTACCTGCCTGACCACTACATCTACATGCCTCTTCTGCCCTCTTCCTGGTCTCAGTCCCTCTAGCATTCTGGGACATGTAGTTTGTTTTACCAAAATTAGGTATTTCCACATCTTTAGTTTGGCAACAAACCATTAAAAGGGTGGTATTAGGGGGAAGTTAAAGAGATGTTCATCCCAGTCTTCCTGGTCTGTTTCCCCCTGCGAGATCCTCCCGCAGTAGACAACCCGTAGGGTCAGGATCAGGAAGCGTCTCCCTTTCCCTGGCCACATACAGAGGGTCCCAGACCAGGTTTCTGGGGAGAATCCTATCAGATTCTTCACAGGAGCTTGTTTATTTCTGTGCTGTGCTTTTACATTGAGTTGGCGTTGACAAGGATGCACTGAATCTTATTGTTTTTCCGGCGTTTGTTAATTGGGAGTTGCACAGGTAGGGCTTAGGCCCATTTGTTTCTCTTGTCCTTTCACACCAGTGATTCATTTCGGTTTGACGGTTGAGTGAGGGACCTTTGTTGCTTCCCGTTCTATATAAGGGCTGTTCAATACGTTGCACGTAGGGTCCATGTTGCTTTCAGTGTGACTTGTGAGTTTTTGAGGTGTGTGTCGCCAGTCTTTGGTGATAAAAGGTGAGTTTATGTGGTTCACTTGTCTTCTAGCTCTTTGATAATTTGTTTGTTTATTGGCTTTCTCCACTGGTACTTGCATCTTTAAGGTTCATTCTTGTCAGGAGGTCTTTCCATGTGTGATGCATTTCACTGTGGTTTGTGGCATTGGCTTAGCGGGAGAGAAGGTACATCTTGTGGGGCGTTGGAGCATGATGTTTTTCTTCCAAGTGCCATGAAGTTGGTTACTAAGAACTGATTATACAGTGTGATTCTATGGCTTCCATGGGTTAAGTTTCAGCATCTAAAGTGTCGGGAACTTTAGTCCCCTTATTTAGAAACCATTGTTTTCCACAAGAGTGCTGTGAAGATAAGTTGGATGCATTGACTGATGATATAGCGTGATGCCCAGTGTCCCAAGGTGCTCTGAAAGATCGTTTCACCAGCATTGAAGTCTCAACCACCAGTGTTGCCCTAGCTCCAGTGTGTTGTTGATTGATATCAGTGAAGTGGTTTGTATGAGTATTGGTGTTGTTTGCCTTCTTGATTTCAGAGTAAATAGTGCTGCCTACTAAACAGACTGTACGTGATTACTCTTTTACAGCCTGAACACACCAACAGGTTTGCAAAAGCCGATTTCTCACGCTTAACAAGTACATCTGGTGGTCCACTGAAGGTGATGATAACCATGATATAGCAGTTTCTTTAGGTGAGGGGTCAGTGGGTGCAACACAAATTAGTTCACCAGTTTTACCAATTCTTGTGGTGCTCTAGCATAATAAGGGATCCAGGGAGCAAATATTGCATTCAGATAATATCCCAGTAGAAAACCAGAGAGCAAGTATCTCTGTAGTGGGCTATCAGATATAGGACATTCAGAGAGCAACTATTCCAGTCGGATGATACCACTGGGTAATGTCACAGTGGGTTGATAGCACTGTGGGGAAGCCACAGAAAAAGTCTTATCACAGTGAGAAACGAAGAGACAAGCATCACAGTGTGGCCCTGACAAAGTAAGGGATCCAGAGAGTAAGTATCACAGTCAGGCCATATCACCATGGGATATTGTGACAGTGGGAAAATATCACAGTGGGACAATATCACTATTGAATAAAACAGGGATCAGGTATCAATGTGGAGCATATCACAGTGGTGTACTTATCCTAGTGGGAAATATCATCGTGGGATATATCACAATGGAAAAAGCAGGGAGCAAGTATCACAGTGGTGCAAGTATCACTTTGGTGTGCTTATAATGGGACATAGCACTGTGGAAGATATCATGGTGGGAAATATCACAATGCCAAAAACAAGGAGCAAGCATCACAGTAGTGCACAATGGAAAAATATCACAATGGAAAGAAAGGAAGCAAGTATCACAGTGGTGTACGTATCATGGTGGGAAAGATCACTGTGTGAGATTGTATTCAGGCAACATTTTAGAATGTACTTTTTAAAAGTGGCTAGACCATCTCTAATTCGCTTTGTATTCGCTGTCCAGCAAGTTTAATTCATATCATAGCCCTGACCAGTGTAGCACGCGCACACACACATTATTTGTTTGGAATTGGCTAAATGTACCTGCAGATCTTCATACATTTGCAGCAGCCTTTGCTTCAGCAGCTCTCTGGATTTCTGCTCCTCAACTCTTTTCTGCAGCACCTGCTCCCGGAGCTCCTTGTACTGGCGGATCTCCTCGGCTTTTTGCATCTCTTGCTGTAGTATGATAGCCTCATCTCTTAACACTGGCTCTGGCTTTGTTTTCCTGCGGAAGGTAACAATACATTTTGTTTTGCATCCTTTCACTCTTAATGGAGGGACTCTATTCATAAACCATCCACATGCATAGTTGACAAGTCAGTGGTTGAATCTCATAAGTTGCATAATGGGGCATATTGTTCATTGGTTTCGAGCAATTTTGTACCTGTGCTGGACAGTTATCCATATTCTGGTTATGTAAATGTTGGAGTAGAATGTCCTGACTCTGATGCTTCTATCTGGCCCCGGAGCAACTTATGTGATCCAGCTCTTTCAAACATGCATTGCCATGTGCAATTTAGCACCACTGGAGCAAAATAGCAAAGATAGCACATCAATGAAATTTAAAACAATCTTCATTTTAATTTGTATAACACTATTTACATCCATAGTATTTTAGTTATATCGTTATACCACACCATTGCAAGCCACGGGGTTGAAAACCTCCCAAAGATGGAGGCCGAGTTGCCTGCAGCTATCCTGAAAAGCTTGGATGTCCCTGAGCCCGCCTTCGATGTGGCTGATTGGTCACCTTCCCCTCCTATGAAGGCCACAGGCCCAAGCGCAAGGCTGATTGAGTCTGTTGTGCCCCGTCATGCCGTTGCAGCCGGGCCACCCAAGACCTACAATGCAGATACCTCCTTTCCTGCTCCTACACACCTGCAGGACCGTGATCCCTCATCACAAGGTAAAGGGCGACCTGCACTTTGCTTGTCCCTTCTCTGGCTCTTACTTATGACCCTCAGGTATTCGCCTACTGTAACTTGCACAACCTGCCGTTCCTGCAATGTATCATCACTCAAGGGTGCAATGAGATCCCCCTGCCCCCGAGCGAGCTAACCATGCATCCTGGCCCGCAGCCTCCGTTACTAACTGGTACCCACCTCTGGCTACCCATGCCATATCCCTCCTTGCCCTCGGATCCCCTCATGGAGCTCCGCTCAGGCTACAATTCAACCGCTGTGGGGCACCCTACTACCCCCCCACCAAATTCCTGCCACCTTTGTTCTTTATTGGTGCCTTACCGTCATACATGCACCAATCTGCAGCCTTGGGACCTCTCCCCTGCAACCTACATGTCCCGCGGGATGTCCCCTGCACTCGCTCTGTGCCAGTGCGGCCCAAGAGCCCCCACACAACCTTGCCTGGCTCCCCCTCTCAACTGCCCATTAACTCCTGTAAGGGGGCGTGGCCGCCGCCCTCAGGTATGCTGCTGGACCTACTGATCGCCTCCTACTTCAAAACACGGTTCTACACCACTACAACTTCAACATTACTGCCTGTCTGACTCTAAGCGCCTCGCTTTACCCACTTAATTGTTATTTCTGTCTGCCAATACTCCTACGAACAGTTCTCATTTTGTTCCACTAAATGCTAAACTTTAAGCTGAATCACCCTGTGTCGACTGTAAAAGAAATGTTGCTTCACCTTCCACATACTCTGTGTGGCGTTGCCCCTTTAAGGGTACGCACGCGACGGAGTGACGTATACTCCGTCGCGTGCGCTGTTAAATAAACGGGGCGGTTCCTGGTGACGACAGATCACCGGGGAGCCCACACCGACAACATCTCTGTCTCCGTGTATCATTACCACGGGGGTGGGGGGCTCACGGAGGCGGATCACAGGAGACCGCCAACAGTGGCGACGAGGCCCGGATCGCTTCCTGGGACAAGCGGGGAGTTTCGTCGGGAGCGGAGATGATCGCGTGTGAACGCTCCGACGAACTCCGACCGCAGAGAAGGAAGCGACGCACGCGGCCGGCGGCCATTTTGATCATTAGGCCTCGGAGACTCACGGCTTCATAACGAAGCGCCGGTGAGCCATCCGGACACAATTTTTGGGAATTTCAGCGGCGGATGGTCGCTGAACACAGCACATGTCAGTTCCAAAAGGAAATTTTGACATTTTCACTACTATTACCGAGCAGAGGCACGGAGACTCCATGGAAAGCCTGCTGTTACACTAGGGGTCTCTTCCTCTACTCAATTTTTGGACACTTCATTGTCTGCATGCCGGCTGGTGTGATACCTCCACGAAGATCACGGCTGGTGGTGAGTTGCGGCCCCTTTCTTCTCAATCCTTTGGGGTGCCTGTGCGCTTTCCACCATGGATCAAGCTGCTGCTGCTGCTGCTGCTGCTGTCGCTCCTGTACCTCCGCCTGCTCCTCCGCCGAAACCACCGGGGTCCCTACAGCCAATGCCTGAGTTTGATATCTCGGGTGCTCCATCTAGCCTGGGACAGAGGTGGAAGATGTGGATGGATAGGCTGGAGATGTATTTCAGGGCCACAATGGAGACAACGGACGACGGCAAGCTGGCCACTCTCCTATACTCTGCTGGTCCTGCGGTGCATGAGGTATTTATGTCCCTGCAGCCGGTGGACGGATCGTTTGCGGCGGCGAAGGAGGCACTCCACAATCATTTTCTGCCGATGGCCAATGCGGACTATGAACGTTTTCTTATGGGAACGGCTCGACAAAAAGATGATGAGACTCTGGATGTGTTCTTTGGGCGGCTGCGGCGATTGGCAGCACCTTGTGCCTGGAACGACCCTGAGGTTATGATTCGGAACCAACTCATTCAGGGGAGCGGCTCTGGGAAACTGAGACGCCAGATACTGCGAGAGCCGGGCATCACCCTCCCTCGCATCCTAGAACTGGGTAGGTGCCACGAGGTCTCGGAACTGCGGGCAACCAGGATGGAAGCGGGTGCTCGCCCAGCCAAGATGGAAGAGGTCTGCGCGGTCGGAAGAGGCCGCGGGGTAAGGCGCCCCATGAACACTCAGAGCCAGCGCGCGCAGGGGTCGAATGCCTCGTGCCCGAAGTGTGGGTACGATCTCCCGCACCCCGCGGAATGCCCTGCAACGGGAGTCAAGTGTGGCAGATGCGGAGGCCCTGACCATTTCGCCAGAATGTGTAGGTCTGCCACCCCCAAGATTTTGCCGAGGGGACCAGTTCGAGCCGGCTTCTTCCGGCCCCAGAGGACCTCCAACGTTGCCCAGGTGGACCAAGGTGACGAAGGGGCCCCTCAGGAGGAGGAGGAGGAGGAAGAGGACGAGGAGAACGTGTTTTTCGTGTCCAGTGTGAGCGTGCTCAAGTCCCGCTCCAAAAGACAGCCCAGGTGCAACGTGCTGGTTAATGGAGCCTCTGTGCCGATGCTAGTGGACACTGGCGCATCCGTAAATGTAATGGCCCGCCAGCATTACAAGACCATGCAGGCCCCGCCCGCGCTAGCTGCGCCGAAAGCACGCATATTCGCCTTCGGCGGGGACCGGCCTTTGCCTTTGGACGGTGTGTTCGTGGCTGATGTGCAGTATGGTGACTCACACATACGGGCTAGGTTCTATGTCACACCGGTGAGCGACAACACCCTGCTCTGCTGTGCCGCGGCGGAGGCACTGGGTATCGTCACGTTCGCCTACTCAGTGTACCTAAATGACATCCAGGTCCTCCTGGCCAAACATGGATCCCTGTTTGAGGGCATTGGACAGCTGGTGGGTGAGCCGGTCCGGCTCCATATCGACGAATCTATACAACCAGTGGCACTGAAGCACCGACGGGTTCCCTTCCATCTCAGGGATCTGGTAGATCGCGAACTTGACAACCTCGTGGGGCTGGACATAATTGAAAAGGTTGAAGGCCCTACCCCCTGGGTGTCACCCATCGTCATCGTTCGCAAACCCAAGCAGCCAGATGCCGTGAGAATCTGTGTGGACATGCGGCTCCCCAATAAGGCAATAAAGAGGGAGCGACACCTCACCCCCACCATCGATGACATTATTGCGGAACTGCAGGGTGCGAGATTCTTCTCCAAGCTCGACTTGAGATCGGGTTATCATCAGGTGGTTTTGCACCCTGAGTCCCGCTACATTACTACCTTTACCACACATCGGGGTCTCTATCGATACAAGAGACTGAGCTTTGGGGTGTCCTCCGCAGCGGAGGTTTTCCAAAACATAATAAGGGGTGCACTGGCGGATCTTGATGGCGTCCTTAATATTAGCGATGATATCTTGGTGTACGCCAAATCGGAGACGGAGCATCTGTCACGCCTCTCCAAGACCTTTGAACGGCTACGCTTGCTGGGTCTCACCCTGCACAAGGACAAGTGCGAATTCCTGAAGACGACGATCAAATTCTTTGGGTTCGTATTTAAGGCGGATGGGGTGTCCCCGGATCCCCGCAAAGTGAGGGACATTAAGGAGGCGCGCCCGCCTGAGAATGTTGCGGAGGTGAGGAGCTTTTTGGGGATGGTCACGTACTGTGGCCGTTTCATCAGGAATCTCGCATCCCGCTCTGAGCCACTGAGGTCGCTCACCAAGAAGGATACCACCTGGCAGTGGGGCCCTCTGGAACAGGCGGCATTTGACGATATCAGAGGGGCTTTAGCGGCGCATGACACCATGGCGTTTTTCGACCCGAGCCTACAGACGGAAATCGTGGTGGACGCCAGCCCATATGGGATGGGGCGGTGCTTACGCAAGTAGGGAAAGACCAGGAGGTCCGACCAATAGCCTACGCCAGTAAGGCCCTTTCTGACACTGAGCAACGATACTCCCAAATCGAGAGGGAAGCCCTGGCGGTGCTGTGGGGCTGTCGGCACTTCCGCCTCTATATTCTGGGGCGGCCCGTGACCGTAGTCACGGACCACAAGCCGCTGGTGCCGATCATGGCGGGCACTGGATTGTGGTGGTGGCGCTGGAGAAGATCTTTGCCACTCATGGCCTCCCCTCTGTGCTGTGCTCTGACAACGGAGCCCCATTCCAGGGTGAGAGCTTTGCCGAGCTCATGAAGGATTATGGCATTCAACACCGGCGGGTCACCCCACTGTGGCCCCGCGCCAACGGGGAGGCCGAGCGCATGATGCGCACTCTCAACAAGGTGTTCAGAATTGCCCATGGAAAAGGGGAGTGTTTACAGAGGGCTTTGTACGTCTTCCTACGAGGTTACCGAACCACCCCTCACTCGTCAACGGGGGTGGCTCCGGCAGAAGCACTCTTCCAGCGGTGCCCGAGAGATGTCATACCGGAGGTGGGGGACAGAGACCCTGCCGTCATCGACAATGAGCAGGTGGAAGAGGACAGACAGGTCAGGACACAGATGGAGAACATCAGGAGGGGCCTCAGACCCCCACACATCTCGCTGGGAGATGAGGTGCTGGTGAGAAATCGTCACCCCCATGGAAAACTGTCTCTCACGTATGAACCCGCTCCCTTAGATGTGGTGGCCGTCAAGGGGTCGATGGTGACAGCCTCGGATGGAATTTCATCGGTAACCAGGAATGCGTCATTCTTCAGGAAGATAGGCGACCCCAGAGTGGACAGCCGAGAAGGTGAAGGTGCTCTGGACGAAGGTGGGGGAGAAAATTCCGCAGTGGAGTCTCCGGCTCGAGGCGGACCCGGTCCAGGGACACCAGCCAGGGACGGTGGCAGGAGGTACCCCCTGAGATCAGGGCGTGGGAAACCTGCCCGTCTCAGTGACTACGTTACGGACTGAGCTGGGGAGGCTGACCGGGGATTAATGGTCAGGCCAGGACAGGTACCCACGGGGGATCCGGGGTGGCTGTCAATAAATGGGGGTTTTGTTGAAATTTACAGAGTTAGATGTGTTATGGATGTGTGCTAGTTAGGTACTCCTGTTTCCAATTTGTTGTTATGGAAAAGGAGGAGTGTGGCGTTGCCCCTTTAAGGGTACGCACGCGACGGAGTGACGTATACTCCGTCGCGTGCGCTGTTAAATAAATGGGGCAGTTCCTGGTGACGACAGATCACCGGGGAGCCCACACCGACAACATCTCTGTCTCTGTGTATCATTACCACGGGGGTGGGGGGCTCACGGAGGCAGATCACAGGAGACCGCCAACACTCTGTAACATGTTCAAATTATGTTTTACCACCTGTCATGCAACATGTAGAAAGTACCGTTATTTGTAAGCCTCCTTATGAACACTTTGGAAAAGTTGATTTGCCTTCCTGCTCTCCTTCAACTGACCCTATCTCAGTGGTCGAAGTGTACGAAAAGACGTAGTGGAACTATGTTCCCTGCTGGCCTGCCCCCACTCCCCACAAACCCCATCACCACACCCCTCCCACACACAAAACAAACCCCCAAACACTTGCACCTGCTGTTAAAGAGAATGTTCAGTGCAGAGCACGGAAAGTGCACGTTTCAACTTCTTCCTATACTTTCATTTTAAAACGAAACTATTCCGGAATGGTTTCTTTTTAAAATAAAAGTATAGGAGCTGTAAAGCGTAATTTTAAAAGTAGAGGAGAACCGCTCCCGCTCACTTCGAACACTGCCCTATCTGTGCTCTGCCTCCCTACACAAAACATATTGTTGTTAATGTGCTCCCCACAGGGCTTGCACCTGTAAATGTACTTCCTACCTCCTGAGCCTCAGATTGCACTAACAATGGCACGTTGCCTGCACCCAGTTGCTCGAAAGCTCCCACACACCCCTTCAGGCCTGCCTGCTATGACCTCTTGCATACTCCCTCTCCCTTTCTACCCCCTCCCACAACCCAACTTATTTCTCCCTACCCCACTCTTTCTGATCTCTAATGGGCAACATGAGATCGCTAGGGCTAGTCCAAACCACCCTTTGATGGCCCTTACTTCTCCACCTAGCTTCATATCAAGACCCACCTCTCGCAACATCCCGCCTCCGCCTCCGGGAACCCACACCTCCTGCATGTCTCATGGCCCGACTCCTTCTCCCTGGGCCAGACCTACGCCCACCAGGACACCACATCCCCAATTCTAGGTGTGTCACGCCTTCTCAGACTATGAACCAGAACGCTCACCAGCTCCTACCTTCCCCTCTTGGGATTAACTAGACAAACTAGGCTCGGCTCCCACATGCTCAACCCCAGTCCTAACCTACTGCCAGAGCCTACATCCCTTCGTACCATTCTTCTGCACACTGATGCCCTCAAATGTGCCCTCATCAAAGCCAGATCACTAGGCGCCCACGCCATTGAAATCCGTGACCTCATCCTAGAGGCTCACCTAGACATCGTAGCCATGACTGAATAATGGCTACACAACGCCTCTGAGCCCTTCTCTCACTAGCCAGCCCTCTGTATTACACCATCTTCAGATGTGACTGCCTGAATACAATACAAGGCGGAGTGGCCATCATAGCCAAATCCTCCCTGCTGTTCAGAAGCTCTCCAGTGACCCGCACACCACCTTCAACTTGCTCCTCCTTTACAGACAACCTAATGGACCCAGCTGTCCTGATATCGACTTACCCCTACTCATCACACCTCTCATGAAACCCTCCACCAAGTGCATTATCCTGGGAGACCTCAACCTGGGCTACAACAATGTCACTGACACCAAAGCCTCAGCTCTCCTCTGCCCTCTTGAACTTCCTCCAACTCATAAACACCCCAAACACGCTAAAGGTTGCATTTTGGATTGGAAACTCATCGCCAATGTCACCATTAGCATCTCAGACATCCTCACAGTCCCCTGGTCGGACCACTCACTTATCCAATTCAAACTTTCCAAGCCCAACCCTCGCAAACTACCAGAGGTGTCCTGCACCCCCATTCTAGTCCGCAATACGCGTAACTTGAAATGTGAGGACCTCGTGCCCCTGCTCTCAGCCTTGCTCAGATCCTCTCATCCTGCCCCTGTCTCGGGAAGATAGCTCAGGAAAACGTGATCGCCTTGGATGCAAAACAACATGGAGCAACAAAGATTCGAACCTTGGCCCGCCCCTGGAAACCTCTGAGAATTAAGCGCGTTCTAAATGCCCTATTATATCATATATCCTACATCGCACAACCTCAGCAATCTCTAGCACGCAAGCCTACTCCAAGCCCTTGACCAGCTTGCCCCGATTAAATCTAAGATTCCTAAACCCCACAAACCAAACAATTCCTGCCACACTGATGACCTAGTACGCCTTTGTAGAGACAAGAGATCTCTAGGACACACCTGCAAAAACAGCCCACTGCAACCAATTGCTCAGCCCTCTCCACTCTCGCCCTTGAGTACAAGAAAGCAGTTACCTGTAAGGCCAACAGCTTCAATGACAGAATCACTAACGCCACCTCCAGCAGTACAGAACTCTTCGTGATCCTTAGAGAACTTGAAACCCCAAACCCCCCACCCTCTGTCACTCTCACTGACAAAGCTTGGTGTACTATGATTCAGAATGCACTCTCCAACAAAGGTGAATCGTTTACCACTAAGATTATTGCCAAAAAAGCCCTCCTTGGCAGCAAGGCCCACTTAGCAAAGTTGGCCACCCTCACCAATGAGTCCCTGTCACCTATCGCCCCCTTTTGCCTTTTCGGTAGTCACTCAAGAGCAAGTCCATCAATACCATTCAATGCTGAAACCCTTATCCGGCCCACATTGTTAAGCTCTGTGCCTCCTCGCTTGCCCCCCTCACCCCACCATATGGGTCCCCCATATGGTCTCTGTTCTCTCTCCATTTTCCTCTTCTCCGATTAAAGGTGGCACCTGGTGGGAGGCCCTCATGGCCCCCTTCCACTCCTCTAAGACCATCATTAATGTCAACTTAAATGGCACTGTCTTGGTCCAAGGCCCTCAGGTCAATCTCCTCCTCTTCGATACATGCTTCCAGCACCTTATCAACTTCCTTTCCTCTCCTGCTATCCCTTCTTACCCCTCTCTGGCTCCTCTGCTGCCTCCTTCCTCTGCCATCTCATCAGCACCTTCTGGCTGCTTCTCTGGCCATCCTGTTGACTCCCTACTTTGCCAATCCTCTGGCATGCTCTTCACCCTCTCTGACTACCCTGCCTTCTCTGCCCTCCTCCTCTGCCCATCCTCGGGAACCTCCAACACTTCCGTAGGGTGTACCTCTGGCCTGTACCCCTCCCCAGAAGTTCTTCAAATGTAGCAACCTGCTCCACATCGCTACTCTCAACTCTCGTTCAGCTGTCAAATACTCCTCTGACATCTCCTGGAAGTACTTGATTTGGATGTACTTGGTCTCACCAAGACTTGCTTCACCACCAGCCCTGTCACGAGCTTTGACACTCTCCTTCTTGATGGCTACAAGATCCTCTCCGAACCCAGAACCAGCCGTCCCAGTGGGGGTGTAGCATACATTTTCCCCAGAGTGGATCCCTGCTTCTATCGTTCTGAGTGGATCTATGCTTCTATCATTCCAATGCAGCACTACTCCTCCTTTGAATTGCTGGTATGCAGGGTCTCTATCTCTCCTGGCGTCTCTCTCAATGTGGCCACTATCTACAGGCCGCCTGGCCAGGCCGACCTTCTTCCTTTCTGAGTGGGCTGACCTCTACCTCTCAACTTGTGTCCTCCTCTGAGACTTGAACATCCAGTTGGATGCTACCAGCCTTTCTTCCTGATCCTTCGGCAACCTCTGTGTTTCATTCTCATTCATTTTCTTTCTCTCCCTCTCCCTCTCTCTCTCTCCCCACCCACAATGCTATGGGGCTGACACTCAGTCTTCTTTCAGGCTCCCCTCAGCCACCTCTGCTTCTTCTCTCATACCAGACTGTCTGGCTGCAATTCAGGAATGGTGTGCCCCCATGATCTCTGCCTTAATGCCAGTAAGACTGAGATCCTCCTCATTGGGACACCCGCTCCCCCCTTTTTTTAATTTATTTTTTTTAATTTTTTTTCCACTGTAGGCTGGACTATCGCAACATCCTCTTTCTAAATCTCCCTGCCTCTACTCTTCGACCTTTACAACTTATCCTGAACAGGACTGGGAGACGTGTCCTTGGCCTCAAGCCCAGGGTTCGTATATCTCTCCAGCTTTGAAATCTCTTCACTGGCTTCCCGAGGCTGCAAGGATCAAGATCAAGACCCTCTGCATCGACCACAAGGCTTTCTGGGGCCTGGTACCGCTCTACCTTCAACATACTCTTCCAAAACATCTTTCTTCTCGAGCTCTCCGCTCATCCACCATCAACTCTCTCAGAGTCAGATGCTTCTCCAAGCAGAGAGTTGGGGGAAGATCTAACTCATCAGCTGGGGCCTCCTTCAGGAACAGCCTTCCTGCCTCTCTCAAACTTAAGCAGAACCACCTTCTGTCCTGGAAGTAACTCTAGACCTTCCTTTTTTCTTCCGATTTCTCTCTTCCTCTCCCCCCTGCTTATGCACCCGAATGCTCTGTGCAGTTGCCTTGTACTGCCTCCGGGCTCCCCGGCACTTAACCGTCTGTATCTGCAACACTGCAGTCCCTTCTCTCTGCACTTATGAGCCACATGCTGGCTGCACGTGTGAGTTAACTGCACTGCCCCCTTCCCCTCGCCCCCGGCACTTCTCCCTTTCCCTCTTCCCTGTACTTGCGCAATCTGAATGACACAAAACCTAGTAAGATTGTTTTTTTAGTCCTCCCTTTGTTTATCCTTCCTTGTCTTGTCGCACCTAGAAACACTTGTGTACAGGCACGTTATAAATGCCACATCATATCATATCATGTTACCATCACTGACTTAGATAACACCTCATTCATTTCCAGCATTGTGCTCACCAATATCAAATATGCCTGGATAGCACCCTTACTAAAAAAAAATCCTTGATCCTGCCATCCCCACCAACTACAGACCATCGCAACAGTCCCTTTCCTTCTGAAAATACTTGACCGCCTTGCCTATAGCCAAGTCCAACGCTTCCTTGAGCAAAACCACCTTCTCGGAAATAGGCAATCCGGCTTTCGTCCCAAACAGTACGGAAACAGCCCTGCTGGATCTAAAAATCCAAATGGATTCCATCCACGACTAAGGCAGCCTAGCAATCCTCCTACTATAAGACCGCTCTGCTGCATTCAACCTAGTCGATCATGACACACTATGTCTCCACCTCAGGCAACACTTCAATTTCTCCCCCGAAGTCTGTTTCAAATCCTTTCTGTGCGATCGTACCACCTGAGTCTTCATCGAGGAATCAGAAGCTTACCCCATCCCTACTCCCATGGGTGTACTGCAAGGATCCTGCCTCTCTCCCGCGCTCTACAACACGTATGCAAAATCCCTTTTGAACTGTTGGACGACAAGAAGATTTTATATACCACCAACCATGCCAAAGATACCTTCACTATCAACGCTGTCTACAACACCATCCAAAAGTGGATGGCCACACGCAACCTATGCCTAATCGACAATAAGATTGAGCTCCTCATTATTGGCTCTCCCAACCCCCTAAAACACCTTGACTCCTCCGTCTCCTCCATTTGAATCAATGGGTCCATCATCCCCATTCTCAACCATGTAAAACATCTCTAAGCTGACTTAGCCATGACAAGACAAATCAACGCCCTAGCCTCCTCTACGGCCTACACTGCAAGACTAATCCCACTCAGTAGGCAAATCCTCACCCCTAGTACTTGCTTCACACTATCATGCACCCTGATCCTATCCAAATGTGATTAGTGCAATGTCTTATTCATGGGCAAAACCTCCACCAACCTTGCTAAACTCCAACTTCTGGCTCCCTGTCAAAGCATGTATTGCCTTCAAAACACTAGCCATAGCACACTGCTGCATCCACCAAAAAGCCCCCTCTTACCTCAACAGCTTAATTTCCAAATCTGTCCCAGTACGTTCACTCAAATGAGGTTCCAGTATGCTCCTTCCTACCACCCACTTCGGAAGCAAAGGATTTGGTGGCATGAATTTCTGCCTCACTGCCCCCACACTCTAGAACTCCCTACCGGCTCACATTAGTAATGAACACTCGCTCCTTACATTCAAGAAACTTGTTAAGACCTGGCTCTTCGATAAATATGAGTAACTACTTCTGTCTTGGCTGCTGTTATCTTCCTGTCTATGAATCTTACCTGCGCTTGTACAAAACGCTGTGATATCCTTGGGTTTGGTTGTTACAAAAAAGTCAAAAATAAAATGAAAATATACGCCCTTAGGTCACCTCGAACAAAATTGACCTACTCAGAGTACCAGGCATATAGAGTAAAATCTAAAATCCATTAAACCCTTTTCGAACACTCGAGAATGTCACAGATCCAGAACACATGTGCGTAACAGGCAACTCTGCTGTAAATAACTCAACAAATATGTTTTTGACATACAAGTGATCAGGCATTAATTCTCCTAATTCGCAAATGGTAACCAATTCACATATTTTAGACACTACTTTTCATTTTTGGCCAGGAATCTAGCTCTATTGCCCAAGGCATCCATTGCAGAAATGCAAGCTGAAGGTCCTAGGTTTGAATTCCGCTGGTAAACGCGTCTCTCATGCCCCCAAGACTGATAAAATTAGCACCTTTAAGTTAGACGTTTTTAATAGTGGATAGTGACTATTCATTTTGTAGCGTGTTCAATATATATTTATTGATTTCCATCACATTCATACTAATAACTACAGTGTTTGTTTTCCCTGTGCCTACATTGAGGAAATAAAGAATAAATACAAACTTGGACAGACCTACCAACTGAGATCAGAATTGTTGCCAAGTTTAATTTATAAATGACAGTAGTAGTAAAAATAAAGCCTTGTTCCTCAGTTAAACCCTTAGTTCCTGATTAGTGACTAGGATCTCACAACAAGCTGTTAAGCTGGCAGATATCTCTACAAGAATCTTTTAAAAAAAACAAATATATATACATATATAAATCAGGGTCAATCCGAGCCATCCAATAGCAAGCTGTAAGTTCCCATCTTTGGTCTAAAACAGGGTTCTCAAAATCCAGTCGTCCAGCATCATTTCCAGCTCATGGTTTCTAGATGTCCACACAAAATACGGTCAATATTAACGGGAATTATGTACATAGTCAGTGGTCATCTTGAGAACTTGGTGTTTGGAGCTCGCAAAGGGGTGGACTGCAAGATCACTGCTCTAAATATCTTGGGTGGTAAGTTGTAGGGAGGCCACAGGCGCTAAGGCCCATACCAAGAATTTTCATCTGGCTGGGCCAGGTTTGTGATCGGGGGGCCCAATTTCCATTGGGTGTGGGTGTGAGTGTAGGAGTACCCTAAACACATTGAGCCAGATTTCCTTTGTATGTGAACCAGCAAAGAATGTCTTCCCGGATACGGACAAATACATTTGCACCCTTCAATTCGTTTAGTATGGTCTGCTTTAAAAGGTGCAGAAGCCCTGATTCAAATCTAGGTAGTTAGGACTAGAGACGAGACACTTACCCACCCATAAAACTACGAAAATGTCTGATCAGGATGCTTGTAAGGATTGCACTCAGTGGCAGATTTAAGGCAAACAGCTTCAGGCACAAGATTGGCAGAGGGCCCTGGTTAGGCTGGGCATGGAGCTTAGGGTGGGAGTAGTTTATTGTATTTATTTATTGCGCATTTGTTAGGTGCTTATACAGCAAGTCAATTCTGTTTCAAAGCGCCCACAGGGCAGCTGGGAGGGAAAATGAGATTGAGAAAACAATTGATATAGTGAAAGATAAAGATGGACCTACTATGCCTTATGAGTATTAAAAATGTGCATGTGCAGCGAGAAGAGGGGAAGTGGGGATAAGTGCTATGCGGCCTGGAGCTGAATTGGGTAGAAAGAGCAAGCCTACAGGATTGAGACCAGTAGGTGCTGAGGCAAGTGCTGCAAGGTAGGCAGAGGCTGCGGCGATTGGGTACGAGAGGCCAGGTCCTCGAAAGGTACATAAGGGCCCTGGTCACCAATCATAGTGGCTGTGAGATTAGCAGAGGAGGGAAGAAGGGAAGGAGGAGGTGAAGAGGAAAGTCTTCAGGGGCTTCTGGAAGTTTAGGAAGTCCTGCTCAAGACGAAGAGGAAGGGGGAGGCCGTTCCAGAAGAAGGAGCCAGCTGAAGAAAGTGATCGGCCTCCTTCCCTCTGTTGAGCTAAATGCTTTACAAACAGAGAGCTGATGCCAGAGGACCGCAGAGGTCTAGAGGGAGAGTATTTAGTAAGAGAAAGTTGCAGATAGCATGGTCCCAGGCCTGAGAAAGCCTTCTGGATGATACATGTGGATATGAACTTAATCTGTGCCACAACCAGGAGCTAGTGATGAGTTTTTAGGGCAGGAGAGATGCAGTCCCTCGGCTTAAGACCAAGGATAAGTCTTGCTGCCCTATTCTGGATTAGCTGGAGGGGTCGTAAAGTGGAAGAAGGTAGATTCAGAATAAAGCTATTGCAGCAATCAAGCCTAGAGAGACCCAGGGATGGGGTAACACTGAGCTTATGGGGGGAAAGTGAGAAAAAGGAGAATTTCTTTGCGAAGGAAGAGTTGAAAGGTGGACTTCTTGCCAATGTCCTGAGTCTGAGGGCGGAAGGAGAGAGAGGAGTTGAAGATGACTCCAAGGTTTCTGGCTAGAGAAGAAGGAGAAGGGGGAGAGCCCATAGAGGATGGTCAGAGTGAGGGGGAAAAAGAGGGAGCAGGGGTCCCAATGGAAATGATCTGTCTTGCTGGCATTGAGGCAGATAACGTTGGAAGTACACCAGGACTGGATTGGAGATAGGCAGTCAGGGATGAGAGAAGATACAAGAGGGTTGACAAGAAGTTTGAAAAAGAGTTGTGGATCAACTGCATAGCACTGGAAAATGGTGGTGAAGGAGGAAATGAGGAGTGCTAGCTGAGCAAGGTAAGTGTTGAAGAGCCAGGGGGAGAGGTTTGAGCCCTGGGGACACCACAGGTGGAGAAGAAAGTAGGTGAGAAGGTGCCCAAAAATGACTTGGGACGAACTGTCAGTTAGCAAGGAGGTAAGCCAGTCCAGTGCCCGCTATGATATACCACAGAGAAAGAGAAGCAAGCAAAATAATGTGGCAACATCAATTTACATATGGCTCTTGCTAACTTGAAATCGACAAACATAACATCTAAAGAACTGGTCTGGTGTCTACTTTAATAGCTCATTTAGATATGATTAATCTGCCTTTTCCCGCAACAAATGACAAGGCCCTGTTCCCTTGAAAACTAAAAAATAAAACAATCAAATTGAGGACCGAGCACGGTCACTTATGACACTGGCTAAAAAGACATGGTACAGGTTACATACCCAACATGGCATGTTTTATGAAACTCTGCGAACCCACTTGACTAAATTGCATTGCCCGGCATTAATTCAATTCATAATCTATTTACGCATGGATAGCCTCCCAGTGCTGTTAGAATGCATGTGAGCCTGAAAGGGTAATATATTAGAAGAACGTACATGCAGGATTTTCAAACTGAACATCGAAACTAACAGGCACATCAAGGCATAGAATAGGCAGTGTTGTATAGCAATTTGCTATGCAATTCTCTAGGTTTGCTAATTAAATTAACACTTGTTTAGCAAAAATAGCTATTTAAGTTGCCCTGTTTAATGAAAACACATCTCACCCTGCATTCCTCTCTTGCCCTCAGGTCTAGCTCCACCATTTCGTCCTCTGTTCACTACAGTAATCTTCTCCTCCACTCTAAGTGCCAAAGGCCTGTGTGGGAGTGCTAGTTAATACATTTTTTTTATTGAGATTATTGCAATCCAGAAGTAATCAGGATGACACTTTTATTAAAGCAACTATATCCCGTCTGGCAAAGACCAATATGTGTTTACTTTATATTTTTGAAAAGACAGTTGTGTCATTCCATTCTTTACATAACGCATAATTGCAGTATTGCTACTGTAAAACATTGCAGTGTCTCCATGCTTTACAGTAAAGTTCAGATTAGTATATCAAAATCTCAGTGTCAACTAGATTTCGTTTTATTTGGAAAGAGGCATCATATAGAAGAGTGGTGAACACTTTTGAAAATGTACATGATTACACAGCCAAATCCTTTTGATGGCAAAGTTAGGATGTACAGGAGTATGGGTTCAGCTCAAGGGCTGAACACCAGTTGCAGATGTATGTGACTGGTCACCCCTGTTGCTTTATACCAGCTAGCCTGAAAGTGAGATGGCCACAAACTATAATTGCCCACCTACTTGGTCGAGTTCTCTGCCTGCTATGCTATCCACTCTGCTTAGTCTCTTATTGTCCTTCCGCTTACATAATTAATACACAAAACTATCTAGATATGTACACAAAGTAGTACTTAATGGTCCCATCCAGTCTGTACATCTACAAATATGCTGCAATACCATCCACTGTATTTAGCCCCCAGGGCGCACTTTGCTCTATGATTAGGATTGCCTTGTATAACAGCACAAATATGAGAGGTGGCCAACTGTTTTCAGAGCCTTTGTCATCATATCTATTTGTGTCCGTTCATGGAGCTAACCTTTTACAGACACTCATCCAGGGCACGTAAAGTCTACCCGGCCACTTGCACAGTCGAGTGGAAATTTGAAGGGCGAGTACCATTTATAGGGGTTGTTTGAAACTTTTATTTAATATTTACTTTTTTTGCATTAAATGTCAAATAAACATTTCACTGTGCATACCTGGCCTCTGGGTGGCAGCTGTGTGCCAAACATCAAGTGGGTTTTTGGTAAATTGCACCATTTTTATAGAAAGCGCATTTACATTTTTTGACATCTGTTACCAGTGGCTGAGTGCAGTTCCCTTAGGTCGAGTAGGTAAACTTAGTTACTAGACCCACAGGACTTGCGGAATTATAAATAATTTTCACGGCCTGACTCTTTTTCACTAATGTCTTACTCCAGCGGTACACAAAAATGCTGTATTGTTACTTGTTTTATGTTTTGTGTACAAACAACTTTTATTTACATTAAAAATATTAGTATAACTTTGCTAATCAAATGGGTTTGTTTGCTAATCAAGAAAATGTTAATTAGCAGACTCTGGTAATCAATTGTTGAAAAAGTATTTATGGTTTGCACATACTGATGACCTGGCCTTTACTAACTCAGGAATATGAGAAAGGTTATGCCAATTTTACCACTTACTGGTCTGATCAGTTTTGGCCATCCATCTTTGGGGGAGAATCGCTAGTAATTAATGCAGCGGCCTACCAAATTTGGATCCAGACAAAGAAAAAGCTTGATTTACTGCCCATTTGACCCAGATCTCTCTTAACGCCTTTTAAATTACATTATCTCTTTACTATAATGCACTCAATTTACACACTATTTTACATCGAATCACTGTTAATTTGACTTCTTTTAAACTTTGTGAAATTGATGAATTCTTCAATTATTGTGTTCTTTTTTTAACTCTCATGGAATTGATGAATTGTTCTAATTTCTGTGCTCTTGTTCTTTTAAGTACTCATGTATCATGAATTAAGGTTCTCTTGAAGTGTATGTGTTTATTTTGTACTGTATATAGTGTAAAAAGGCTTGCCTCACTAGCCATAATGCACTTAATAAAAAAACAAGAATTACATATATTCCCTTACCTTCCTATGTCCTCTCCACTTATTCCATCTACTGCTCCTTCACCTTTTACCCCAAGGCACCTTCCATCAGCTCCCTGTGACCACCACTCCCACCTGCCCCACCATTCCTTCTTGGCATGGCTGGAGAGAATTGAGGATGATACCTCTTCCTCCTCCTCCTCTGTGAGGGCTGAGCAACGGACTTCCCAGTACTTATTCAATCTCAGATGGTGTCGTTCAGTAATGCTTCCGTGAACACTGTGGCTATGCCCAGCAGGCCACGGAGCAGGTGCTTGTGATCTTGCCATCTTGTTGTGAAAGACAGACAGCCCTCCAGAATACTAAGCAAGGAATAGGACATTTTATTTCCTACATAATGACATTGTGAGGAGTGCTAGCAAGGAGGAGAGATTGCCAGGTCAGGGGTGCTGCATCAGGAGGCAGATCGTGAAGGTTGAGGGGTTTCTCCAGGTGTGCCGTGGCAGGAAGGAGAGGGCCTATAGGTCATTGGCTGGTCCATACTGTTTACAATATGCAATTGTCCGTGATGACTTCTTGTTTGACATGCTTGCTTTGATTTGCTGTTGAATGGCTCAACTTTGTTCAATAAATGCAGCCTTATAATTCCAAAGACGGATGTGTGTGTGCGTCTCCTTGGCTACCCTGGCCCCTGCGCTGCCTGTCTGTTAAACCATGAGTGAGACCTTTTTGGAATAGATTTGACTGCAAACTGAATCACATCCAGGGGCACCTAATTTTGGCAGGTAAGGCACAGTGAGATTAAATGATATGCCCAGGATCATGCACTTAAGTGGTAAAGCCAGAATTTGAGCATAGTCTTAAATGTAGGTACTTGGCCATGCATCTTCCCAGCTCAGGTTGGTACAAATATGTGTTGAAGTTTGGTTTTACATACACATAAGACTAAATTTTACACATATTACTTCAAAAATGCACAAGTGACATGATAAATCAACAAGACCATGCATACATCACTGTCGAAACGTGTTGATGAAAAAGAGTAAGGGGGTCATTTTGTTTTGAATCCTAATTTGCATGGAGGGGACCACTCCTGTTTGCACATGTTTAAAAAAGAGCCCCTCCATGCAATTTTAATTGTTTTCACCAAGTACTGGAAAATTAAATAGTAAAACACAGGCAAAATCACCTTTGCTCTTCGCTTTTCCATTACATGTCTGGAAAGGTGTAAATCTCTCCGACAACTAATGATAGTTGGAGCCATCTACAATATATTCCCTGCATGCTTTTGCCAGGTGTTAACGTCAGGCGGTTTTCCTAGGAATCCATTGGTTTCCACCAGCATAAAAGTACACACTGGTGGAAAACCAATCATATTTGGCAGGGGGGTTTGTAAGAGCAGGCAAATGTGTTAAGTCCACTCTGCTATCCAACTTCGCCTGCCAAATCATACAGCACATAACAACTAGCAGTAAATGCTTTTAGTGCCACATTTTTTTCTACTCTGCTTGACTTGAAAAATTACCCCCTATGATTTTAGCTTTGTTTTTCCGATCCTGAATGGAAGCTGACAAATTCCAGCATGCAAGTTAATGAGAACAAAGGGAAGTTAAATGTATGGCAAGGTCATTGTTTCACACTGATTGTTCTGTGCCAGTTCATTTCTAATTACCCAACAATCATACTTAAAGAGCGTATTAACAACTTAAATAATTTAAAGAAAAAAGTACCACAGCAATGGTCACTGCCTTGTCCCATCGCTAATCACTTCCTGTTGTAAATAATCTGCTGCTGATACACATTAAACGATAATACCTCAGTGGGAGGGTCTGTGCAGCCTTGGCTATTCTTTCAGGGTGAAGAGGCAGAGCAGGGGGCACCATAAGCACTTGCACCTTGCAACAGTTGAATCCACCTCTGATTGCAGTCTGCAGGTAATGTTCAAATACTGCTTTTCAGGTTTAAAAGATGTGCCTCTTTTATACTTTGCCAGCAACATTATAGGAAACACACCTCTCTTTCATTATTTTCCAGGTATTGATGATTACTCATCTAAGAGGCAAATGTTTATTGGGAATGGGAACAATTCTCCAGTAACATATCACAGGTGGGATCACACAGAAAATAAGGTCCATTTACGGCACTGCCTAAACAGCCAGCACATAATACCTTCTAAACACGGCCCACAATAAACATGATATTCTGTTTGCATACAAACTCTGTGAATAGTTACTAAAACAGTATGAGGTTATCTAGTCAGTACTTCTCTATTTGAATCATGAAAAGTTCTGACAGGGCCGAATAGGCTTCCACACAGACACATAAGTTCTATTATGGTCAGAACCCCATTAGTAAGTACACATGAGAAGAATATCTGAAACTGGGCCATACTTGTCATCCTAGCCTTGCCATGTTCAGGTCGGGCCTTGTACGGCTAACAGTGAGGTGCAGCTTTATTCAATGGGCATTGCATGCAAGGCACACACATCTGGGCCTATACACTTTCCCTTAATGAAACCAACCTGCATAGGCAAAGCCAACAACTTGGGCCTTTGAGTGGGCATGGGATAGGGATTTGCCAGGCACTGCCATAACGGTACCAGCTGGCCCAAAGATGGGAGCAGATGGAAACTGGTGCGAGTACCTGGCCATATGAAGGCACTGCCTGGCAAATGTCTGTCTAATACATATACACAAGTCAAAACTGTTGGCTTTGCGATAGCGTGTTTTGGACAGGACTCCACTGCAAGGAACAGATGCACAACATACATATTGCTTATAAATGAACAGGTTACAGACACACATTGTTAGGAGATTTTCTATTACACCAGGAGCTCATTTACAGAGGCATTTAAGTAATTAAACACTCAAAAGAATGTATAGATATAACACTGTCAGCACAAAAGTTGGTATTCCTTTGTGATAGAGCTTGCTCAAAGAATTCCCATGAGGGTATGCTTCATCACGGAGGGGCAGGTAGTTAGAGGAAAGGCCATAGGCAAAAACATGGCAATGGGTAGTCAATGAGTTTACAAATGACCAAACGCACCCATAGGCTGTGTCCCACCTCACCCCACATCCCACCTCCATCCTATCTGTGTTCCAATGCAAGAGTTCTGGTTTACACTAACACCCCAAACTAAAAAAGTATGGATGTAAGTCTCTAAATCAATCATAACCACTGAAATTGTTTTGGTCAGTGTTAGGCAGAATTATATGCAGTATAACCGCACACACAAGTAAGACTACAAGTGACAATACAAATTCACCTTTGGTACAAGCCTGTACAACACAGCAAAAGTGGTAGCGATGGCTGAGCAGCCAGACTTATCTCAAGAGCAAGTGAGCAGTATCAATAGTTACAGAAAGGACAGCAATTACTATGATTCAGACAAACACTGAGTCAAGGTTTCTGAGTAAAAGAATATGCATTTATTTACACATCAGTTGTATAACATTTCACTAGAGTAAAGCAGTTCAAAAATCACACTCTCAATACACCACACCACTCCCAATGGTTTCCAGACAAGTTAAGCTCACAAAATGAAGTGGGAGCAAAATGGCACTCTAGTAATTTAAAAGGGAGGGAAAGACAAAGTTAGGCAGAAATTGAGCAGCACCAACAGGTAAGTAAGCAAGGCAATCTAGAAAGAGGAACTACAGTGATGGAATCAAATTAAAAGGGCTTAGGGCCAAAGTCAATAGGACAAAAGTCTTTTGCTCAAGATCACACAGTTCAGGGTAGTTCGCAGATAAGTCTTTGCCAAGAGTTCCGGACGGAGTTGGTCGGCAGAAAAGTTAGTTCAAAGAGTAGAGAAGGACAAGCCCTCGGATTGGAGAAAGATTTCACACACTTTCACCGCAGCTGAACGAAACGAAGAACCAGATTTGCAGAGTACCTTTAAATGGAGAAGAAGCTGTAGCTGAGGCGGACGTTCCTGGCAGTTCCTGCAGGCTCACGGTTCCTGAAGCGACTGTCGGACTCACATGAATTAGGAAGACTGGAGGGTCCTGCACTGCCCAGGGAAGAAACCAGCAGCAGAGCAAAACAAATGAAAAAAAAATGTGCGCTCCTTAAAACCCAAGCAGGGTCCGACCATCCGGCCCACTGTAGCTCTGTACAGCGAATTCGACCAGAGGAGGGAGTCCTGGCTTGTAGTTTGGGAGAACTGGTTGGTCCCACCAGCTCAGGGGAAGAAGATTCCTGGAGGATCTCCTCAGTCGTTGGAGTTTGAAGATTCGGACCTGCAGCATGGCTTCACAAGGCGGTTCAGTCGTGGTAGGGGTACTCTTCCGTCAGCTCCTCATCTGTTCTTTCGTTCCAGTGGCGACTCTGCCTTTCAGACCCAGAGATCTGCTTTTTATGCAGTTTTCCCCCAGTCACACAGCATGGCTGTCAATCACACAGCAGGGTGGCTGTCCTGGCAGGACAGTCACCTAGCCAATCAAACAGGAGTGCGACCTGGGTTACCAAGGGAACCCATGGCAGGGGTCCTAAAACACCTCCCTCACATCCTGCCTACCCTGACTTTCAGGTGCCTAAGGGGGGCAAAGAGACGGTGAACAAAGGCACCAAACCTGGTTTGGCGCGCAAACAAAAACACGAGAAAGACATTTTCAAAAAGAAATGGCGAATAAACCCTGCTGGAACCGTATAATAACGTATATGGCCTAGCGGGTTTAAGTTCGAGGCTACCAAGATAGCCTAAAACAATACCAAGGTTATTTAAGAAAACCAAGGTAGGAAAAATAGTGTAGTTACCACTGCCACCAGCCAAGTCTTGATGAAAAGGGAGCAAAATAATGCTCCAAGAGAAACAGACAAAAAGGGATAAGGAACAAGTTACTTACCTGTAACTGTTGTGCTTCAGCATGGGTCTGGCATGGATTCACATGCTCATGAATATTTCCCGTCCTCAGGCTGGGAATACTCGGTAAAGAAAAAATCAGTATCAGTTTCATTTCTGAACTGTCTTTCTTAATAGTAACCAATCACTGGTCTCTGAGTCATATCGCCCCCAGCCAATGACTGCCCTCTCCCTAAGCCCCTCCCCTGGCAGCCATCCTCAGATTTGGTAGCACGTAAAGTGGCAGTATGACCAAGTGAAGAGCCGCAGAGGGGAAGGAGGGAGGGTTCGCATGTGAATCCATGCCAGACCCATGCTGGAGAACAACAGTTACAGGTAAGTAACTTGTTCCTTCTCCAGCATGGGGTCTGGCATGGATTCACATGCTCATGAATATAAGAATACATAGCAGTACACACATGCACAACCACGGGAGGTGGCAAAAGGCTCAACATTAAGCATTACATAAACTCAACATTAAGCAACTCTTACCTCCTCACCAGGCCCACCTTCAGGCGAACAGGTTGCGCAGCACTGCTTTGCCGATTCTGGACTCCTCCCTGGAATCCCGGTCGACGCAGTAGAATCTCGTGAAAGTGTGCGGCGACCTCCACATAGCAGCCCTGCAAATGTCTAGCAGGGGCACACCAGTCAAGAACGCCGTAGTAGCAGCGATCGCTCTGGTCGAATGGGCTTTCGGACGGCCAGGCAACAGTCGGTTGGCCAACCGATGACAGTGCATGATGCAGCCGGAGAGCCATCTGGAAATGGAAGCCTTCGAGAGAGCCTTCCCTTGGTTGACAGGTCCAAAGTTCACAAATAGCTGTGATGTCTTCCGAAAACTCTTCGTTCAGTCCACGTAGAACTTAAGCGCTCTAGCTACATACAGCGAGTGCAAAGTCCTCTCGGGCGGCGACAAAGGCGACGGAAAGAAAACTGGCAACACCAAGGGCTCGTTAAGATGGAAGTCCAACGGCACCTTGGGCATGAAAGAGGGGTGCATCCTCAGCACCACTCTCGTATCGTGAAAAGTCAAGTATGGAGGCTTGCAGGATAGGGCCTGAATCTCTCCCACGTGTCGTGCGGAGGTGATGGTCACAAGGAACGCTGTCTTCCACGACAGGAACTTCAACGGAGCCGAATGCAAAGGCGCGAATGGTGGCCCCATGAGCCTGGTCAGCACCACGTTGAGCTCCCACGCCAGGGCTGGAGCCTTCACCGGCGGGAACAATCAGAACAGTCCCTTCATAAATTCTTTCACCAGTCGATGAGACCACAAGGACGGCCGTCCTGCAGGTCTGGTGTATCGGGAGATCGCTGCCAGATGTATCTTGATGGAAGCGTGAGCTAGTCCAGCTTTGGCCAGCAACAGTAGTTATGGTAGCACTTGAGGTGCCGTAATCCGTAGAGGGTTGATCTTGTGTGCACGGCACCAGACAGAGAACCTCTTCCACTTATGTCCATAGCATTTGAGAGTTGAGGACGCCCTGGCCTTTGCAAGAACCTCTCTGCAGTCAGCCGGGATATCGTACCCTCCAAACTCTAGTGCTGCAGGAGCCAGGCCTGCAAGTTCAGCGACTCTGGGTTGTGATGAAGAATGGCGCCTCCCTCTCTGGAGAGAAGATCTGCATCCGTCGACAGCTTAACTGGTGGGGACGCTGAGAGGTCCAGAAGGTCCGGGAACCAGATCTGTCTCGGCCACGCCGGTGCGACGAGGATCATCCTGCAGTGGGACCTCTTGAGCTGGCTGATGAGTCGAAGCAGCAGCGGCAACGGAGGAAACGCATACAGGAACAGGCCGTCCCAGGGGAACGAGAAAGCATCGCCCATGCTCCTCGGCTGGGAGAACCTGCTGGCGAACCTCTGGCACTTGGAGTTCGTCGCTGTCGCGAACAGGTAGATCAGGGGTTTGCCCCATCATTGGAAGTGCCGAGCCACTTGATCCTGGCGTAGTTCCCACTCATGGCACGAGCGCAGCTCCCTGCTGAGTGAGTCGGCGATGGTGTTTTTTATTCCTGCCAGATGGAAGGGAACCAGAAACATCCCCTGGGTGACTGCCCAGTGCCACAGATCCTGGGCCTCCTTAGATAGGGCTGGGGATCTGGTGCCTCCCTGCTTCCGGATGTAGAACATTGTGGTGGTGTTGTCGGTGAAGACCCTCACGACCTTGCCCTTGAGGGAAGGGAGGAACGACTTGAGCGCCCAGAACACGGCGCGGAGCTCCAAGATGTTGATGTGGAAAGACCTCTCCTCCAGGAGCCAAAGGCCTCTTGCGTGGAGATCTCCGGTGTGTGCACCCCATCCCTCCAGGGAGGCGTCTGTCGTCACCGTCTCCTGATGTGCCGGGGTCTGGAAGTCCGTGCTCGCCGTGAGGTGTGCACGGGTGCCCCACCAGTGAATCGCCCAACGGAAAATCTTGTTGAGCAGGATCTTGTCTTCGAAGCTGCCCGCCGCTTACATCCAGCGGGCAACGAGGAACTCCTGTAGAGGACGCATCCGTAGCCTGCCCAGGTGCACTAGATAGATGCATGAGGACATCAGACCGAGGAGGGACTTGATGGATCTCACCCTGGCCACGTCCGTGGCTAGCAGGCGCTGCACCTTGCCTAAGATGGCCTTTGTCCTTTCCTCTGACGGAAATGCCAATCGTTCCATTGTATCGAGCTTCGCTCCCAGAAACAGTGCCACCTGCGACAGAACCAAATGGGATTTCGGGTAGTTGATGGAGAAACCCAGCTCCGTGAGTAAGCAGGCGGTTTCTGCCGTGTGCTCGACGGCGAGTTCTCTTGTCCTTGCACGGATGAGCCAGTCGGCCAGGTAGGGGTAGACGTGGATCCCCTGCAGGCGCAGCCGCGCCGCCACTGGTGCCTCTGTAAATCCTGGGATGAGGAGTGGGCCGCCTGGTGGTACGTAGAGGAGCCAATGCCTGATCCCTTGGAGGCCCCCTGTCTGCCTCCGGCGCTCCGAAAGGGCCGTCGTTGCTGAAGGACTCCCAGGGCTCGGGCCGTCTCTGTGTCGGCCTTGATGGCCTGCAGCGACTCATCCACCGTTTTCCCAAACAGGTTGTTGCCGTCGAACGGCATTTCCAAAACCCTGGTCTGCACATCCTGACGGAAGTCTGTCGCCTTGAGACAGCTGCGTCGTCGAAGGCAAACACTGTTGCCTAACTGGCGAAACCCGGTATCGGCAATGTCCGCTGCCACCGTTATGGCGTGGTCTGACGCCACCTCACCTTCCTGCAGAATCTCCAGGGCCTCTGCCCTCTTGTCCTCTCGTAGGATGTCCAGTAGGGGTGCTGTCTTGTACCATAGCTCCCTGTCGTAACGGGCAACAATTGCTAAGGCGTTGGCCGCCTTAATTGCCGTCGCCGCCGACGAGATGGCCCATCGCCCCATGGCATCCAATTTCTTACCCTCGCCGTCAGGTGGGGAAGTAGTGGTTGAGGCTGTCGCCCCCGCCGCCTTCTTCTTGCCTGCCGCTGAGACGACCGAATCCGGTGTAGGTTGAGCCCTGAGGCACAAAGGGGCGGCGTCGGGGACCCGGTACTTCTTCTCGTACCCGTCCCTCTTGGCAGGCGTCGTGGACGGGTTCTTCAGGATCACAAGTCCCTCGTCCCAGATATCGTCGAGTAATGGTACCGTGAGGACCGCCTTTCTCTCGGCCTCTCGCCGTTGATAGAGGAAACCCTCCTTCTTCTGTTCCTCGGGGCAGAGCTGGAAGAGCTCGGATGCCCTGGGGATCATGGCGTGAAAGGAGCCAATTTTGTCGGGCGGGGAAGTCCGAGGGAGTGGTGATGGAAGGTCTGTCCCGTCGTCACCACCGTCGTCATCCGTCCCCGTCATCGTATCCATCGCTGTGTCATCCCTGGGGTCCGGTGAGGGGGATGAGAGCTCCACAGGTCGTGGGGGCATGAAGGGCAGGGAGGGATGAACTCTCCTCCGCTTGTTCAGAGGGCTTCCCGACAGGCCTGGTTCTGGATCGTCCGCCGGGGTTCGTGGTAATCTCGTCCTTAACTCTGTGCATAAGATTTGGATTGCCATCAAAATGGCCGCCAAGTTGTCCTGAGGCTCGGGCAATGGCTGCGACGGGCGGGAAGGTTGCTCCTCCAATGGGGCCTCGTCAGTGCCACCGTCACTTTCTTCGACCACCTCTCCGGGATCCCACCCGTTTGATTGTACCTTCTCGAACCTCTCGTTGAGGTTCTTCACGGGTTCCACCAGTATGTCCTCAGAGGCTAAATCCGTGTTCGTAATCGCCACTGGTCCCCCCCCTCTTTTTCCACCGGGATCTTCACGAGGGTCTTGTCGATGGGCTGGAAAGAGGATTCTCTCTGCAGTGGCAGAGAAACTCTGGGCCGCGAGGTTGCATCCACTGGTGTAGCCTCCACAGGCTTCGCCAGGGTCGCCGCGACTCCCTCGATAGAGGCCTTAGCCGGGTGAATCAAGGCCTTCACCACCTTGGGCCGCTTGAGGCCTTCACCTTGGGGGGAGGGTCACCACCTCGCTCCCCCTCGGCTGAATCCTTCGAGATGGACTGGGGCCTCCCCAGAAGCTTACCCGGGTTCTCGGATTTCCTCTTCCCCGAAACAGAGCGTTGGCTCATGGTTGATGGTGCCGGGGAAGGCGCACACTGCCTGGCAGCCAAAGAGCCTGACCGTTCGGCGCTCCCGGTGCCCACGGACTTGCGGTACTTAGCGTTCTGTTGGGCCCCCGTCGCCGGGGCGCCCTCACAGGACTTAGAAGACCGCTCTGACCTTTTCTTCTTCTCACCTTCTGGTCCCTTCTCCAGCCAGCTGGTGAGGCGGGTATGACGATCCCTCATGGTCCATTGCGATAGGTTCTTGCAGAACGCACAGCAGTCCTTCTCCACGTGCGTCTTGTCCTCATGAAGGCAGTAGAGACATCTCGAATGCTCGTCCTCCTTAAAACATTCTGTAACCCGCATCCAGGGCAGTTCCTGAACAGCTTGCATCCGGGCGTCGAGCTTCCCTTGTCCTGGGCCATGTCCATGGTAGGCCTCAGATCTTCTGGAATCCTCCAAGAAGCATAACTCGATGAAAACTTCACCCTTGAGGGGCATAGAAAATTCCGAAATGGGTCCCCATTGATCGGAAGTAGACGGTGGAGCTTGAGGCTCGATTTAACCGAAAAATGAGAAAATCTCTTTGAAAGAAGCGTGAAAACGCAGTAAAGGCTCTAGAGCTATAGCACGAGGACTCCCAACACTTCAATGTATGGTAAAAATCTGAGAATGGCTGCCAGGGGAGGGCCTTAGGGAGAGGGCAGTCATTGGCTGGGGACAGTGTGACTCAGAGACCAGTGATTGGTTGCTACTAAGAAAGACTGTTCAGAAACGAAACTGATACTGATTTTTTCTTTACCGAGGATTCCCAGCCTGACGACAGGGAATATTCATGAGCATGTGAATCCATGCCAGACCCATGCTGGAGAACGATGGAAGTCAAGTACTGATATGCACCAAGGAGATTCGTCATCTGAAAGGCTGCTCTAGCAGTCCTAACACATTTGGCAAGAGGGATGGTGCGTATGCCACTTGGAAAATGGGCTACCAAATATGTGCTCAATTGCTGTTCTCCTGTTCTCCTGAATAAAGTCTCTTCTACCCCTGAAACATAGTCAAGGTTTAAAGTCGCAGCTTCACAAACCTATGTAAAGAGGACCAAGTGACTTCCTTTCTGAAGCCCTCCATGAGAGCGCCCCTTAAAAATGAGAAATGTAGTCATAGCTGTCCATCCTCTGGTATAATAAGTCATACTAGCATCAAGGAGAGGCTTTATTCTACCTCATAACATGCAGCAAGTGACTATCCACTAGGACTGGAGACTGCTGCCACCTGCTGGTTTCCAGGAGTTTTGCGCTGGGACACCCACGGTCTTTACCACTTACTATGCAGGCTTGGGCTGATGGGGATGATAGTTGAAAACATCTGGAGAGGCCGAGGGCCTGATTCTGAAGATGTTCCGAATTTAGAGAAGTGTTGTTTTGAGGGAGAACAATACTTTTCTAAATAGCACCATATTCCACAGTAATACGAAATCGGGGGACTGACATGACATCTGCCGCCTTGATTGACTGCTTCATGTCCTTGCCTTCCCAACAGCCCCCGTTCACAACAATTGCAGAGCTGTTGTTTCAAGCACATTTTAAGGCGCAGCACCAGTCTTGCACAATTTAAAAACAGGGCTAAGCTACAGCATCTCGTGAGGTGTTGACTGGAAACTGCCTTCACTCCAAAGTGTTAGGATTCGTTTTTAAAAAAAGGACCTTTCTGATTTAACAAGCTCGACAATCCCTGCCCATTAAATTCTAAAAAAAAAGCCCCAAGATGGCAGAGTGAGCACACCAAGAAACAGAGAAAGGAATTGTTCATTGGTTGAAGAACAGGGCCCACGCCACACGAATGAAGAGTTTCCTCAAGAATACAAGCAAGGGCCAGACTACACCCATTATCTAATACCCGAGCCACATTTCCCGAGTGCAGCGACACCCGGCTGTGGACTGTGTAGCAGTTTGTAGTGCGGGTCGGGCTGCAGCTTCCGAGGGTGGTTTGTCAGGTGCTGAGTAGCAGACAGCGGGACCAGCAGTGGCATGATGAGCATCAGGCATAGCGGGCTTGGTTGGCAGAGCCCAGTGTTTGTTTATTTGTATAGTGCACCACACCCGTGGGCCTCAGGGCGATGTCACAGGCATTCTTCATACGTTACAGTAGGAGCAGTGCATTGCAAGGTCAAGTCCAAATAGAGTTATTTACAGAATAATAAATTCCTATTTATTGCGATGTACTCTAAAGGGATTTGTTGATAGTTGTCTAGTGAGAACAGCCAGGTTTTGAGTTTTTTTCGGAAGGACTAGTAGGAGGAATCAGCACTAAGATGGGCAGGTAGGGCATTCCAGTGTTTATATGAGACTAGTAGAAAGCTATGTCCTCCAGATTTTTGTAGTTTGAATTTGGGTGTTAGTAGCATGTTGGAAAGGGAGTTCCTGGTTGGTCTGTTCGCTTGGGTTTTCTTGGATTTCTTGGTGTGGTATTTGGGGGCACTATTGGCTAAGCATTTATGTGTGATGGTAAGGCTTTTGAAATGGATTATCTCGCAGATAGGGAGCCAGTGGGCATTCCTTATGGCATCGGAGATGTGGTCTTTTTTCTGGATATTCAGTGCTGCTCTAAGAGCCTTATTTTGGATAACGTGGAGTTTTTTAAGTTACTGAAGGAGTTTCCTGCAAAGAGGGCATTGAAATAGTCAAGTCTTGATAGGATGAGGGCTCTGGCTAGGGTAAGACAGCTATTGGTGGACAGGAAACGTCTGCTGGCATTAATTATTTTTGTGTAGGCTGAGGAGGAGGCTATTGCAATAACCTGTTTAGTTAGAGTGAGGGAGGCATCAAAATAAACTCCTAAGGGTTTTACTGTTTTGGAGATTCAGATGGAGTTTCCGTCTGTCATGAAGGAGGTGTAAGATTTGTCAAGTTTGTTTAGCCATTTGTGGGAGGCAATGAGCAGGAGCTCTGTTTTATCGCCATTAAGGTATAGCGAGTGGGTGGCCATCCAAGCCTGGATGCTTTGGTAAACAGAGTTCAAGGCACTAGAGTCGGTATCATAATTGCCAGTGATGGGGATGAGGATTTGGGTATTGTATGCATGGTTTGTGTAAAAGATACACAAGGAGTCAAGGCAGTCGAAAAGAGGCTTAGTGAAAATATTGTAAAGCATGGGAGGGACACAAGAACCGTGGGGGACACCTGTGGTGAGTGGAGCAGTGTCTGCTGATGGTGAGAAGACTCTCATAGTTCTGTTGGATATATGTTATTCGATCCAGGTTTTTGCCTCTGGTGATTAAGTGAGCTGCTGAGGCCAAGTGATGGCCCGGTGTTTTGTGGTTAGAGAGGTCAAGAAGGCGGAGAAGGTCAAGTTTATTGTTGTCAACGCACTCGTCCATTTGTAGCTTTAAATCGAGGAGGGCTGTTTCCGTTCTGTGGCCTAGACAGAAGCCAGATTGGCGCAGGCTAAGGAGGTTGTTGGTTTCTATGTGTTTTTGGATTTGGACCTATGTTAGTCTATCTAGAATTTTCAAGATAAAGGGGACAGTTGTGACAGGTCGATAGTTTGTTGGGATGCTAGGGTCAAGGGTCTGTTTTTTTAGATGAGGTTTGTGGGGACCATGCTCGTTGCAAAAGAAGTGTTAACAATGGCCGTGATAAACAGGTCTAACTCAGTGACGCAGTCTTTGATGACCAAAGCTGGACAAACGTCCCCTTGGAATCTAGTTGGTTTTAGGCAGCTAATGATTTTCATCCCTTCCAGAACAGAGACCTGAGTGAAATCAAATGGTTGGATAGTGCAGTTTAGAGGCGTTTGTGTGGGGGTTAGTGGCAGGTCTGATGGCAAAAGTTTGTCTTTTTTAGATTGGATTTTGATTTGGAGTGACACTCATTTGCCCAGGAGCACATTTTGGATGCTAGTGCACCAAGTATGGTCCTTAAGACAGTTGGTCAGAGCGGCAATTGGTGTATCTAGTTCACACAGAATGGCGAAAAGCTCTTTTAAGCTAGATTTAGAATGATCAATTCTATCTTAGTGGTCTTTTTTTGCATTGCAAATGGCTAGTTTGTATGATTTGGATAGGGAGGTGAATAAGGCTTTGTTGGAGTCTGATGGATCCTTTCTCCAGGATGTTTCGGCCGTTCGCTTAGTGGAGCGTAGGGTTTTCAGGTCTGCCGTAAACCAGGAGTTTAGATGAGCTGGTGGTTTGGGCTTGCGTTTAGCTATAGGGCCAATTTTGTCAATGGCTTGGAGGAGTGTGTAATTGTAGAGGGTGACCAAGTCTGTGGGGTTGTGCGAAAGGGGTTGGGGAGTGGTGAGGAGCTCCAGTAGGGGGAGGATAGTGGCATGGGTAATGTTGCGTGTTGTTTTAGTTAGAGTGGCTGGGTGAAGTAAGGGAGTTTGTATCCAGGGATTGTGCAGAGGGATGGCAAAGGAGATAACGTTATGGTCCGACCACGGTCATGGGTGGTTGGTTATTATCTTGATATTGCTGTTGCACTCAGCAAGCCAGTCGAGTGTTGCCATGGATAATGCATGTGGGTCTGCAGGGTCTACAGGGTAATTAAGACAGAGGTTAAAATCACTGAGTATAGCAGTCCTAGATGAAGGTTTGGTTTCTGATGACAGTAGGGATCCTAAGGGGGTCATTCCGAGTGAGGCGGTAAGGTGTTAACGGCACCACTAAAGATGCCTGAGCCATCAACCCCTTACCCCCTCATTACGAGTCTGCTCGCACCAGGCGCCCTTAGCGGGTCCCGCAAGCAGACCAGGGTGCTAACAACGGGCCCGTTATTAATGGGCCCCTTGTTAGCACCCTCCCTATTCCCATTGAGCCCAATGGGGGCTCGAATGGAAATGGGGATGTACTGGGGTCGGCTTCCCTGAATGGGGAAATACCGGGCCCTCCAAGGTCGGAATGGCCTGGTAATTCCCCATTCAGGGAACCCAGACCCGGTTCCCGGTAAGGGGGTATCCATGCCGCTAACAGCGGCATAGCTACCCCCTACCTTGTAATTACCCCCTATGTCTTCCTCAAAGGAAGGAGCAGGTCCTTGTGGTCTGTATATAAGGTGTAGGTTCAGTGTAGTTGTGTGGGAGAGGGTTAGTTTAATGGATAGTGATTCCCCTGCTTGGATGGCTAGTAGGTTGCTTATTTCGTGAATGTCTAGTGTTTCCTTTGCAATGAATGCTAGACCGCCCCTTCAGAGGTTGGTCTGTCTTTCCTGTAGATAGTATCATTTTCAGGGATTGCCAGGGATATGTTTATTATTTATTTATGTTTATTATTTGATAATGCGCACAAAACCCAGGGGTAGCCGGGCGCAGCAGGTACAAGGATACTTAAGCTTAGGTTACATACAGAGGATAAGAAGCATATCAGTACAGTGCATACCTGTCAATACAAGCAGTTGAAATGAAAACTAACATATTACAGTATTGAAGGTGTACACAAAAAGGTAATAAGGGTAAACGGAGAATAGTTTTAGACAGGGTTTCAGGAGTATCATGGCCTTTAGGTACAGCGAAAATTAGTTGTTGTTGGACCAGAGCCAGTTTTTTACCGTACATCTAAAGTTGGAGTAGGGTAGGTTAGCTCTCAATGCAGTGGGCAATGCGTTCCAGGCCTGGGCAGCTCTGACAGGGAAGCTTGCTCCACCCACTTTGGATCGTCTAAATCTAGGGGTTTCAAGCAGGAAGTGGTTAGTAGCCCTAGTGTGGTGGCTAGACGATTTTCTAGTCAGTCTGGCCGAGATGTCGGGGGGTGCTGTGTTGTTGAGCCCTTTGTGGGTGAGCGATAGAGTCTTGAGAAGGACTGTCGCTGATTTTAAGCCAGTGGTGGTCTTTCCTGATGTTGGAAATATGTGCTCTATGGGGTATGTCAAGGACTGCTCTAAGAGCGTTATTTTGAAGGATTTGCATTTTATTTATGATAGTTTTATTGGCTCCTGCATAGAAGGCATTACAATAGTCCAGCTTCGACATTACCAATGCTTTAGCTAGCGTCATGCAGTTAGTTTTGGAGAGGTAAGGTCTACAGGTCCTGATTAATTTACAGGTGTATGCTGTGGAGGATGCTAAGGTGTTAACTTGTTTTTTGAGGGATAGAGTGGAATCGAGGTAAAAGCCTAGAGTTTTTACCTCAATTGCCACCTTGATTGTGTTACCATCTATGTTGAAATTGCGATAGTTGGGACTGCGTTTTTTTAGGTTGGAGTCGGAACCCAAGATCAGTATCTCTGTTTTGTCATCATTTAGACAGAGGCCGTGGGAGGCCATCCATGCCTGAATGAGGAGGTACATTTTGTTTACTAGAGCTGTGTCTTCGACAAAGTTGCCAGATAGTGGTATGAGAATCTGCGTTTTGTCCGCATAATTAAAATAGGTTACCCCTAATCTGTCAAGTTTGTCGAAGAGTGGCTCAGTAAAGATATTATACATTGTCGGGGAGACACATGAGCCTTGTGGGACACCACAAGTGATATGGATTGGGTACGCTGCCGCTACAGGGGAGAAAACTCTCATTGTACGGTTAGCTAGGAAGGATTGTACCCATGCTATAGCTTCACTTGAGAAATAGGCGGCAGACGCTAAGTGGTTGCATAATACTGCATGATCCACCAGGTCAAAGGCCACTGATAGGTCAAGGAGGAGGAGCATAGCTGTACTACCTTTATCCTTCAACTCGTCGATTTGTGTCTTGAGGTTGATTAGGGCCGTTTCAGTACCGTGAAGTGGTCTGAAGCCAGATTGCTGTGATCCTAATAGTTGGTGAGTCTCCAGATAGTTTTGGATCTGAAGGTAGGCTATCCTATCGATGATTTTAAGGAGAAATGGGACTGTAGTAATGGGCCTGTAGTTAGTGGGGATTGCTGGGTCAAGTGTCTGTTTTTTGAGTAGGGGCAGTACCCAAGATTCTTTAAGGTTTGTGGGTACAGTACTCGTATTGAAGGAGGCGTTGATTAGTTTCGAGATGAAGGGTGCTAAATCTCTGGCTGCATCCTTGATGATTTGCGCAGGGCAGCTGTCGCCTTGGCAGTTCGATGGTTTAAGGGATAGAATGACCTTTTCAGTTTCCAATATAGAGATGTTGGTAAACCTGAAGGGTTTACAGTTGTTTTGGGTGGATGTGCTGGGTATCTCTTTCAGTGGGGTGGTATGAGTTCCCCTACGGCTGAAGGAGGCTTTTTTCTTAGCAATTTTAGATTGAAGGGTTGTGATTTTATTTGCTAGGGCATTTTGGATGCTGGTGCACCAAGATTTGTCCTTGGGGACATTGTCTGTAGGGGCAATTGGGTTTTCCAACTCTCTGAGAATAGTGAAGAGTTCTTTGGAGTTCGAGTTGGCTTTACTGATCCTTTCGTTGAATGACTCTTTTTTGGTTTGAATTATTTCCTTCTTGTATCTTTTGGCAAAGTTGGTGAGTGTGGTTTTATTGTCGGCAGAAGGAGTATGCCTCCAGATAGCTTGGAGTTTGCGTTTTTGGGTGCGCATTTCTTTGAGTTGGGGAGTGAACCAAGAATTGAGGTGAGCTTCACGTTTAGATAGTGTGGGCCCTGACGTTGGGTGAAGCCATGTTTCTGTGATGGCTAGAATATCCATGTCGTTAGATAGGATGAGGTTGTGGATATCGAGTGTGTTTGCTGGTAATGATCTAGAGTTAATAAGTGCTCCTGTGAGTTCTGCTGGGGCGTGGGGGAATGCGTCGCTCGCGCCTTTAGTGAATATGGTAGTAGGGGGAAGTTGGCTGCTGTATGCAGGCTTAGTCGAGGCGGTACAGGGGTCTTAAGGCTCGGGTGGATCATTATGATGATGGGGTCATAGGCTGGCAACGGTGCACAGGTCTGGGAGTCTATGTTCATGCTTGCATAGGGTGGGGGGGGCACCTAGTACATTGGTGACAATGGCAGGCAATACAGAGCATGAGACAGTGCTAACCAAGTTAGCAGTGGGCAGGTAGCCCCTAAAACACAGTTTGCAGGATCAGGCAGTCCAGTGCATGAGACAGTGTTAACAAAATTAGCAGTGGGCAGGGTAGCCCCTAAAACATAGGTAGCAGGATCAGGCAATACAGTGCATGAGATAACTTTTGGAGGCTTTATATGTACAGGTGATGCATCCACAATAGCTGAGTCTACAGGGCAGCAAAGAGGCCCGAAGGCAGTAGGCGTGTGGGTGCTAGGTGGCAATTGACCAACGAGGTCAGCATGGTAGGGGAGGCGTGTAAGCAGGCAGTTATTTCTAGCTTTAGTAGGGCAGGGTTTCGTGCTTCCAGTCGGGCAGTTGTGGTCTTGGAGCAGAGATGTAATGATGGTGCAGCGTGTTGTGTGGGCCCTGGGAAGGAAGGTGGGAGGCTAGATATGCGAGGAGTTGGGTGGAGAACCTTGCAAGGTGAGATTTAGGCTTGTTGGATTTGATGCTGACGAGTTGGGGAGTCGCTGTGGGGGAGAGGCTCTCTTAGTGCTGGGGTGGGGGGGGCAAGATGAAAGGGGAGGCACCGGAGGTGGTTTGACTAGGTCGTGAGTGAGTGGAAATGGGAGGGTGATGGCAGGGGGATGAAGGAGGCAAACATTTTGGGTTTGGGATGCAGCTCAACGTGGGAGCAAGAGTTCTGGTTTACACTAACACCCCAAACTAAAAAAGTATGGATGTAAGTCTCTAAATCAATCATAACCACTGAAATTGTTTTGGTCAGTGTTAGGCAGAATTATATGCAGTATAACCGCACACACAAGTAAGACTACAAGTGACAATACAAATTCACCTTTGGTACAAGCCTGTACAACACAGCAAAAGTGGTAGCGATGGCTGAGCAGCCAGACTTATCTCAAGAGCAAGTGAGCAGTATCAATAGTTACAGAAAGGACAGCAATTACTATGATTCAGACAAACACTGAGTCAAGGTTTCTGAGTAAAAGAATATGCATTTATTTACACATCAGTTGTATAACATTTCACTAGAGTAAAGCAGTTCAAAAATCACACTCTCAATACACCACACCACTCCCAATGGTTTCCAGACAAGTTAAGCTCACAAAATGAAGTGGGAGCAAAATGGCACTCTAGTAATTTAAAAGGGAGGGAAAGACAAAGTTAGGCAGAAATTGAGCAGCACCAACAGGTAAGTAAGCAAGGCAATCTAGAAAGAGGAACTACAGTGATGGAATCAAATTAAAAGGGCTTAGGGCCAAAGTCAATAGGACAAAAGTCTTTTGCTCAAGATCACACAGTTCAGGGTAGTTCGCAGATAAGTCTTTGCCAAGAGTTCCGGACGGAGTTGGTCGGCAGAAAAGTTAGTTCAAAGAGTAGAGAAGGACAAGCCCTCGGATTGGAGAAAGATTTCACACACTTTCACCGCAGCTGAACGAAACGAAGAACCAGATTTGCAGAGTACCTTTAAATGGAGAAGAAGCTGTAGCTGAGGCGGACGTTCCTGGCAGTTCCTGCAGGCTCACGGTTCCTGAAGCGACTGTCGGACTCACATGAATTAGGAAGACTGGAGGGTCCTGCACTGCCCAGGGAAGAAACCAGCAGCAGAGCAAAACAAATGAAAAAAAAATGTGCGCTCCTTAAAACCCAAGCAGGGTCCGACCATCCGGCCCACTGTAGCTCTGTACAGCGAATTCAACCAGAGGAGGGAGTCCTGGCTTGTAGTTTGGGAGAACTGGTTGGTCCCACCAGCTCAGGGGAAGAAGATTCCTGGAGGATCTCCTCAGTCGTTGGAGTTTGAAGATTCGGACCTGCAGCATGGCTTCACAAGGCGGTTCAGTCGTGGTAGGGGTCCTCTTCCGTCAGCTCCTCATCTGTTCTTTCGTTCCAGTGGCGACTCTGCCTTTCAGACCCAGAGATCTGCTTTTTATGCAGTTTTCCCCCAGTCACACAGCATGGCTGTCAATCACACAGCAGGGTGGCTGTCCTGGCAGGACAGTCACCTAGCCAATCAAACAGGAGTGCGACCTGGGTTACCAAGGGAACCCATGGCAGGGGTCCTAAAACACCTCCCTCACATCCTGCCTACCCAGACTTTCAGGTGCCTAAGGGGGGCAAAGAGACGGTGAACAAAGGCACCAAACCTGGTTTGGCGCGCAAACAAAAACATGAGAAAGACATTTTCAAAAAGAAATGGCGAATAAACCCTGCTGGAACCGTATAATAACGTATATAGCCTAGCGGGTTTAAGTTTGAGGCTACCAAGATAGCCTAAAACAATACCAAGGTTATTTAAGAAAACCAAGGTAGGAAAAATAGTGTAGTTACCACTGCCACCAGCCAAGTCTTGATGAAAAGGGAGCAAAATAATGCTCCAAGAGAAACAGACAAAAAGGGATAAGGAACAAGTTACTTACCTGTAACTGTTGTGCTTCAGCATGGGTCTGGCATGGATTCACATGCTCATGAATATTTCCCGTCCTCAGGCTGGGAATACTCGGTAAAGAAAAAATCAGTATCAGTTTCATTTCTGAACTGTCTTTCTTAATAGTAACCAATCACTGGTCTCTGAGTCATATCGCCCCCAGCCAATGACTGCCCTCTCCCTAAGCCCCTCCCCTGGCAGCCATCCTCAGATTTGGTAGCACGTAAAGTGGCAGTATGACCAAGTGAAGAGCCGCAGAGGGGAAGGAGGGAGGGTTCGCATGTGAATCCATGCCAGACCCATGCTGGAGAACAACAGTTACAGGTAAGTAACTTGTTCCTTCTCCAGCATGGGGTCTGGCATGGATTCACATGCTCATGAATATAAGAATACATAGCAGTACACACATGCACAACCACGGGAGGTGGCAAAAGGCTCAACATTAAGCATTACATAAACTCAACATTAAGCAACTCTTACCTCCTCACCAGGCCCACCTTCAGGCGAACAGGTTGCGCAGCACTGCTTTGCCGATTCTGGACTCCTCCCTGGAATCCCGGTCGACGCAGTAGAATCTCGTGAAAGTGTGCGGCGACCTCCACATAGCAGCCCTGCAAATGTCTAGCAGGGGCACACCAGTCAAGAACGCCGTAGTAGCAGCGATCGCTCTGGTCGAATGGGCTTTCGGACGGCCAGGCAACAGTCGGTTGGCCAACCGATGACAGTGCATGATGCAGCCGGAGAGCCATCTGGAAATGGAAGCCTTCGAGAGAGCCTTCCCTTGGTTGACAGGTCCAAAGTTCACAAATAGCTGTGATGTCTTCCGAAAACTCTTCGTTCAGTCCACGCAGAACTTAAGCGCTCTAGCTACATACAGCGAGTGCAAAGTCCTCTCGGGCGGCGACAAAGGCGACGGAAAGAAAACTGGCAACACCAAGGGCTCGTTAAGATGGAAGTCCAACGGCACCTTGGGCATGAAAGAGGGGTGCATCCTCAGCACCACTCTCGTATCGTGAAAAGTCAAGTATGGAGGCTTGCAGGATAGGGCCTGAATCTCTCCCACGTGTCGTGCGGAGGTGATGGTCACAAGGAACGCTGTCTTCCACGACAGGAACTTCAACGGAGCCGAATGCAAAGGCGCGAATGGTGGCCCCATGAGCCTGGTCAGCACCACGTTGAGCTCCCACGCCAGGGCTGGAGCCTTCACCGGCGGGAACAATCAGAACAGTCCCTTCATAAATTCTTTCACCAGTCGATGAGACCACAAGGACGGCCGTCCTGCAGGTCTGGTGTATCGGGAGATCGCTGCCAGATGTATCTTGATGGAAGCGTGAGCTAGTCCAGCTTTGGCCAGCAACAGTAGTTATGGTAGCACTTGAGGTGCCGTAATCCGTAGAGGGTTGATCTTGTGTGCACGGCACCAGACAGAGAACCTCTTCCACTTATGTCCATAGCATTTGAGAGTTGAGGACGCCCTGGCCTTTGCAAGAACCTCTCTGCAGTCAGCCGGGATATCGTACCCTCCAAACTCTAGTGCTGCAGGAGCCAGGCCTGCAAGTTCAGCGACTCTGGGTCGTGATGAAGAATGGCGCCTCCCTCTCTGGAGAGAAGATCTGCATCCGTCGACAGCTTAACTGGTGGGGACGCTGAGAGGTCCAGAAGGTCCGGGAACCAGATCTGTCTCGGCCACGCCGGTGCGACGAGGATCATCCTGCAGTGGGACCTCTTGAGCTGGCTGATGAGTCGAAGCAGCAGCGGCAACGGAGGAAACGCATACAGGAACAGGCCGTCCCAGGGGAACGAGAAAGCATCGCCCATGCTCCTCGGCTGGGAGAACCTGCTGGCGAACCTCTGGCACTTGGAGTTCGTCGCTGTCGCGAACAGGTAGATCAGGGGTTTGCCCCATCATTGGAAGTGCCGAGCCACTTGATCCTGGCGTAGTTCCCACTCATGGCACGAGCGCAGCTCCCTGCTGAGTGAGTCGGCGATGGTGTTTTTTATTCCTGCCAGATGGAAGGGAACCAGAAACATCCCCTGGGTGACTGCCCAGTGCCACAGATCCTGGGCCTCCTTAGATAGGGCTGGGGATCTGGTGCCTCCCTGCTTCCGGATGTAGAACATTGTGGTGGTGTTGTCGGTGAAGACCCTCACGACCTTGCCCTTGAGGGAAGGGAGGAACGACTTGAGCGCCCAGAACACGGCGCGGAGCTCCAAGATGTTGATGTGGAAAGACCTCTCCTCCAGGAGCCAAAGGCCTCTTGCGTGGAGATCTCCGGTGTGTGCACCCCATCCCTCCAGGGAGGCGTCTGTCGTCACCGTCTCCTGATGTGCCGGGGTCTGGAAGTCCGTGCTCGCCGTGAGGTGTGCACGGGTGCCCCACCAGTGAATCGCCCAACGGAAAATCTTGTTGAGCAGGATCTTGTCTTCGAAGCTGCCCGCCGCTTACATCCAGCGGGCAACGAGGAACTCCTGTAGAGGACGCATCCGTAGCCTGCCCAGGTGCACTAGATAGATGCATGAGGACATCAGACCGAGGAGGGACTTGATGGATCTCACCCTGGCCACGTCCGTGGCTAGCAGGCGCTGCACCTTGCCTAAGATGGCCTTTGTCCTTTCCTCTGACGGAAATGCCAATCGTTCCATTGTATCGAGCTTCGCTCCCAGAAACAGTGCCACCTGCGACAGAACCAAATGGGATTTCGGGTAGTTGATGGAGAAACCCAGCTCCGTGAGTAAGCAGGCGGTTTCTGCCGTGTGCTCGACGGCGAGTTCTCTTGTCCTTGCACGGATGAGCCAGTCGGCCAGGTAGGGGTAGACGTGGATCCCCTGCAGGCGCAGCCGCGCCGCCACTGGTGCCTCTGTAAATCCTGGGATGAGGAGTGGGCCGCCTGGTGGTACGTAGAGGAGCCAATGCCTGATCCCTTGGAGGCCCCCTGTCTGCCTCCGGCGCTCCGAAAGGGCCGTCGTTGCTGAAGGACTCCCAGGGCTCGGGCCGTCTCTGTGTCGGCCTTGATGGCCTGCAGCGACTCATCCACCGTTTTCCCAAACAGGTTGTTGCCGTCGAACGGCATTTCCAAAACCCTGGTCTGCACATCCTGACGGAAGTCTGTCGCCTTGAGACAGCTGCGTCGTCGAAGGCAAACACTGTTGCCTAACTGGCGAAACCCGGTATCGGCAATGTCCGCTGCCACCGTTATGGCGTGGTCTGACGCCACCTCACCTTCCTGCAGAATCTCCAGGGCCTCTGCCCTCTTGTCCTCTCGTAGGATGTCCAGTAGGGGTGCTGTCTTGTACCATAGCTCCCTGTCGTAACGGGCAACAATTGCTAAGGCGTTGGCCGCCTTAATTGCCGTCGCCGCCGACGAGATGGCCCATCGCCCCATGGCATCCAATTTCTTACCCTCGCCGTCAGGTGGGGAAGTAGTGGTTGAGGCTGTCGCCCCCGCCGCCTTCTTCTTGCCTGCCGCTGAGACGACCGAATCCGGTGTAGGTTGAGCCCTGAGGCACAAAGGGGCGGCGTCGGGGACCCGGTACTTCTTCTCGTACCCGTCCCTCTTGGCAGGCGTCGTGGACGGGTTCTTCAGGATCACAAGTCCCTCGTCCCAGATATCGTCGAGTAATGGTACCGTGAGGACCGCCTTTCTCTCGGCCTCTCGCCGTTGATAGAGGAAACCCTCCTTCTTCTGTTCCTCGGGGCAGAGCTGGAAGAGCTCGGATGCCCTGGCGATCATGGCGTGAAAGGAGCCAATTTTGTCGGGCGGGGAAGTCCGAGGGAGTGGTGATGGAAGGTCTGTCCCGTCGTCACCACCGTCGTCATCCGTCCCCGTCATCGTATCCATCGCTGTGTCATCCCTGGGGTCCGGTGAGGGGGATGAGAGCTCCACAGGTCGTGGGGGCATGAAGGGCAGGGAGGGATGAACTCTCCTCCGCTTGTTCAGAGGGCTTCCCGACAGGCCTGGTTCTGGATCGTCCGCCGGGGTTCGTGGTAATCTCGTCCTTAACTCTGTGCATAAGATTTGGATTGCCATCAAAATGGCCGCCAAGTTGTCCTGAGGCTCGGGCAATGGCTGCGACGGGCGGGAAGGTTGCTCCTCCAATGGGGCCTCGTCCGTGCCACCGTCACTTTCTTCGACCACCTCTCCGGGATCCCACCCGTTTGATTGTACCTTCTCGAACCTCTCGTTGAGGTTCTTCACGGGTTCCACCAGTATGTCCTCAGAGGCTAAATCCGTGTTCGTAATCGCCACTGGTCCCCCCCCTCTTTTTCCACCGGGATCTTCACGAGGGTCTTGTCGATGGGCTGGAAAGAGGATTCTCTCTGCAGTGGCAGAGAAACTCTGGGCCGCGAGGTTGCATCCACTGGTGTAGCCTCCACAGGCTTCGCCAGGGTCGCCGCGACTCCCTCGATAGAGGCCTTAGCCGGGTGAATCAAGGCCTTCACCACCTTGGGCCGCTTGAGGCCTTCACCTTGGGGGGAGGGTCACCACCTCGCTCCCCCTCGGCTGAATCCTTCGAGATGGACTGGGGCCTCCCCAGAAGCTTACCCGGGTTCTCGGATTTCCTCTTCCCCGAAACAGAGCGTTGGCTCATGGTTGATGGTGCCGGGGAAGGCGCACACTGCCTGGCAGCCAAAGAGCCTGACCGTTCGGCGCTCCCGGTGCCCACGGACTTGCGGTACTTAGCGTTCTGTTGGGCCCCCGTCGCCGGGGCGCCCTCACAGGACTTAGAAGACCGCTCTGACCTTTTCTTCTTCTCACCTTCTGGTCCCTTCTCCAGCCAGCTGGTGAGGCGGGTATGACGATCCCTCATGGTCCATTGCGATAGGTTCTTGCAGAACGCACAGCAGTCCTTCTCCACGTGCGTCTTGTCCTCATGAAGGCAGTAGAGACATCTCGAATGCTCGTCCTCCTTAAAACATTCTGTAACCCGCATCCAGGGCAGTTCCTGAACAGCTTGCATCCGGGCGTCGAGCTTCCCTTGTCCTGGGCCATGTCCATGGTAGGCCTCAGATCTTCTGGAATCCTCCAAGAAGCATAACTCGATGAAAACTTCACCCTTGAGGGGCATAGAAAATTCCGAAATGGGTCCCCATTGATCGGAAGTAGACGGTGGAGCTTGAGGCTCGATTTAACCGAAAAATGAGAAAATCTCTTTGAAAGAAGCGTGAAAACGCAGTAAAGGCTCTAGAGCTATAGCACGAGGACTCCCAACACTTCAATGTATGGTAAAAATCTGAGAATGGCTGCCAGGGGAGGGCCTTAGGGAGAGGGCAGTCATTGGCTGGGGACAGTGTGACTCAGAGACCAGTGATTGGTTGCTACTAAGAAAGACTGTTCAGAAACGAAACTGATACTGATTTTTTCTTTACCGAGGATTCCCAGCCTGACGACAGGGAATATTCATGAGCATGTGAATCCATGCCAGACCCATGCTGGAGAATGATGGAAGTCAAGTACTGATATGCACCAAGGAGATTCGTCATCTGAAAGGCTGCTCTAGCAGTCCTAACACATTTGGCAAGAGGGATGGTGCGTATGCCACTTGGAAAATGGGCTACCAAATATGTGCTCAATTGCTGTTCTCCTGTTCTCCTGAATAAAGTCTCTTCTACCCCTGAAACATAGTCAAGGTTTAAAGTCGCAGCTTCACAAACCTATGTAAAGAGGACCAAGTGACTTCCTTTCTGAAGCCCTCCATGAGAGCGCCCCTTAAAAATGAGAAATGTAGTCATAGCTGTCCATCCTCTGGTATAATAAGTCATACTAGCATCAAGGAGAGGCTTTATTCTACCTCATAACATGCAGCAAGTGACTATCCACTAGGACTGGAGACTGCTGCCACCTGCTGGTTTCCAGGAGTTTTGCGCTGGGACACCCACGGTCTTTACCACTTACTATGCAGGCTTGGGCTGATGGGGATGATAGTTGAAAACATCTGGAGAGGCCGAGGGCCTGATTCTGAAGATGTTCCGAATTTAGAGAAGTGTTGTTTTGAGGGAGAACAATACTTTTCTAAATAGCACCATATTCCACAGTAATACGAAATCGGGGGACTGACATGACATCTGCCGCCTTGATTGACTGCTTCATGTCCTTGCCTTCCCAACAGCCCCCGTTCACAACAATTGCAGAGCTGTTGTTTCAAGCACATTTTAAGGCGCAGCACCAGTCTTGCACAATTTAAAAACAGGGCTAAGCTACAGCATCTCGTGAGGTGTTGACTGGAAACTGCCTTCACTCCAAAGTGTTAGGATTCGTTTTTAAAAAAAGGACCTTTCTGATTTAACAAGCTCGACAATCCCTGCCCATTAAATTCTAAAAAAAAAGCCCCAAGATGGCAGAGTGAGCACACCAAGAAACAGAGAAAGGAATTGTTCATTGGTTGAAGAACAGGGCCCACGCCACACGAATGAAGAGTTTCCTCAAGAATACAAGCAAGGGCCAGACTACACCCATTATCTAATACCCGAGCCACATTTCCCGAGTGCAGCGACACCCGGCTGTGGACTGTGTAGCAGTTTGTAGTGCGGGTCGGGCTGCAGCTTCCGAGGTGCTGAGTAGCAGACAGCGGGACCAGCAGTGGCATGATGAGCATCAGGCATAGCGGGCTTGGTTGGCAGAGCCCAGTGTTTGTTTATTTGTATAGTGCACCACACCCGTGGGCCTCAGGGCGATGTCACAGGCATTCTTCATACGTTACAGTAGGAGCAGTGCATTGCAAGGTCAAGTCCAAATAGAGTTATTTACAGAATAATAAATTCCTATTTATTGCGATGTACTCTAAAGGGATTTGTTGATAGTTGTCTAGTGAGAACAGCCAGGTTTTGAGTTTTTTTCGGAAGGACTAGTAGGAGGAATCAGCACTAAGATGGGCAGGTAGGGCATTCCAGTGTTTATATGAGACTAGTAGAAAGCTATGTCCTCCAGATTTTTGTAGTTTGAATTTGGGTGTTAGTAGCATGTTGGAAAGGGAGTTCCTGGTTGGTCTGTTCGCTTGGGTTTTCTTGGATTTCTTGGTGTGGTATTTGGGGGCACTATTGGCTAAGCATTTATGTGTGATGGTAAGGCTTTTGAAATGGATTATCTCGCAGATAGGGAGCCAGTGGGCATTCCTTATGGCATCGGAGATGTGGTCTTTTTTCTGGATATTCAGTGCTGCTCTAAGAGCCTTATTTTGGATAACGTGGAGTTTTTTAAGTTACTGAAGGAGTTTCCTGCAAAGAGGGCATTGAAATAGTCAAGTCTTGATAGGATGAGGGCTCTGGCTAGGGTAAGACAGCTATTGGTGGACAGGAAACGTCTGCTGGCATTAATTATTTTTGTGTAGGCTGAGGAGGAGGCTATTGCAATAACCTGTTTAGTTAGAGTGAGGGAGGCATCAAAATAAACTCCTAAGGGTTTTACTGTTTTGGAGATTCAGATGGAGTTTCCGTCTGTCATGAAGGAGGTGTAAGATTTGTCAAGTTTGTTTAGCCAGTTGTGGGAGGCAATGAGCAGGAGCTCTGTTTTATCGCCATTAAGGTATAGCGAGTGGGTGGCCATCCAAGCCTGGATGCTTTGGTAAACAGAGTTCAAGGCACTAGAGTCGGTATCATAATTGCCAGTGATGGGGATGAGGATTTGGGTATTGTATGCATGGTTTGTGTAAAAGATACACAAGGAGTCAAGGCAGTCGAAAAGAGGCTTAGTGAAAATATTGTAAAGCATGGGAGGGACACAAGAACCGTGGGGGACACCTGTGGTGAGTGGAGCAGTGTCTGCTGATGGTGAGAAGACTCTCATAGTTCTGTTGGATATATGTTATTCGATCCAGGTTTTTGCCTCTGGTGATTAGTGAGCTGCTGAGGCCAAGTGATGGCCCGGTGTTTTGTGGTTAGAGAGGTCAAGAAGGCGGAGAAGGTCAAGTTTATTGTTGTCAACGCACTCGTCCATTTGTAGCTTTAAATCGAGGAGGGCTGTTTCCGTTCTGTGGCCTAGACAGAAGCCAGATTGGCGCAGGCTAAGGAGGTTGTTGGTTTCTATGTGTTTTTGGATTTGGACCTATGTTAGTCTATCTAGAATTTTCAAGATAAAGGGGACAGTTGTGACAGGTCGATAGTTTGTTGGGATGCTAGGGTCAAGGGTCTGTTTTTTTAGATGAGGTTTGTGGGGACCATGCTCGTTGCAAAAGAAGTGTTAACAATGGCCGTGATAAACAGGTCTAACTCAGTGACGCAGTCTTTGATGACCAAAGCTGGACAAACGTCCCCTTGGAATCTAGTTGGTTTTAGGCAGCTAATGATTTTCATCCCTTCCAGAACAGAGACCTGAGTGAAATCAAATGGTTGGATAGTGCAGTTTAGAGGCGTTTGTGTGGGGGTTAGTGGCAGGTCTGATGGCAAAAGTTTGTCTTTTTTAGATTGGATTTTGATTTGGAGTGACACTCATTTGCCCAGGAGCACATTTTGGATGCTAGTGCACCAAGTATGGTCCTTAAGACAGTTGGTCAGAGCGGCAATTGGTGTATCTAGTTCACACAGAATGGCGAAAAGCTCTTTTAAGCTAGATTTAGAATGATCAATTCTATCTTAGTGGTCTTTTTTTGCATTGCAAATGGCTAGTTTGTATGATTTGGATAGGGAGGTGAATAAGGCTTTGTTGGAGTCTGATGGATCCTTTCTCCAGGATGTTTCGGCCGTTCGCTTAGTGGAGCGTAGGGTTTTCAGGTCTGCCGTAAACCAGGAGTTTAGATGAGCTGGTGGTTTGGGCTTGCGTTTAGCTATAGGGCCAATTTTGTCAATGGCTTGGAGGAGTGTGTAATTGTAGAGGGTGACCAAGTCTGTGGGGTTGTGCGAAAGGGGTTGGGGAGTGGTGAGGAGCTCCAGTAGGGGGAGGATAGTGGCATGGGTAATGTTGCGTGTTGTTTTAGTTAGAGTGGCTGGGTGAAGTAAGGGAGTTTGTATCCAGGGATTGTGCAGAGGGATGGCAAAGGAGATAACGTTATGGTCCGACCACGGTCATGGGTGGTTGGTTATTATCTTGATATTGCTGTTGCACTCAGCAAGCCAGTCGAGTGTTGCCATGGATAATGCATGTGGGTCTGCAGGGTCTACAGGGTAATTAAGACAGAGGTTAAAATCACTGAGTATAGCAGTCCTAGATGAAGGTTTGGTTTCTGATGACAGTAGGGATCCTAAGGGGGTCATTCCGAGTGAGGCGGTAAGGTGTTAACGGCACCACTAAAGATGCCTGAGCCATCAACCCCTTACCGCCTCATTACGAGTCTGCTCGCACCAGGCGCCCTTAGCGGGTCCCGCAAGCAGACCAGGGTGCTAACAACGGGCCCGTTATTAATGGGCCCCTTGTTAGCACCCTCCCTATTCCCATTGAGCCCAATGGGGGCTCGAATGGAAATGGGGATGTACTGGGGTCGGCTTCCCTGAATGGGGAAATACCGGGCCCTCCAAGGTCGGAATGGCCTGGTAATTCCCCATTCAGGGAACCCAGACCCGGTTCCCGGTAAGGGGGTATCCATGCCGCTAACAGCGGCATAGCTACCCCCTACCTTGTAATTACCCCCTATGTCTTCCTCAAAGGAAGGAGCAGGTCCTTGTGGTCTGTATATAAGGTGTAGGTTCAGTGTAGTTGTGTGGGAGAGGGTTAGTTTAATGGATAGTGATTCCCCTGCTTGGATGGCTAGTAGGTTGCTTATTTCGTGAATGTCTAGTGTTTCCTTTGCAATGAATGCTAGACCGCCCCTTCAGAGGTTGGTCTGTCTTTCCTGTAGATAGTATCATTTTCAGGGATTGCCAGGGATATGTTTATTATTTATTTATGTTTATTATTTGATAATGCGCACAAAACCCAGGGGTAGCCGGGCGCAGCAGGTACAAGGATACTTAAGCTTAGGTTACATACAGAGGATAAGAAGCATATCAGTACAGTGCATACCTGTCAATACAAGCAGTTGAAATGAAAACTAACATATTACAGTATTGAAGGTGTACACAAAAAGGTAATAAGGGTAAACGGAGAATAGTTTTAGACAGGGTTTCAGGAGTATCATGGCCTTTAGGTACAGCGAAAATTAGTTGTTGTTGGACCAGAGCCAGTTTTTTACCGTACATCTAAAGTTGGAGTAGGGTAGGTTAGCTCTCAATGCAGTGGGCAATGCGTTCCAGGCCTGGGCAGCTCTGACAGGGAAGCTTGCTCCACCCACTTTGGATCGTCTAAATCTAGGGGTTTCAAGCAGGAAGTGGTTAGTAGCCCTAGTGTGGTGGCTAGACGATTTTCTAGTCAGTCTGGCCGAGATGTCGGGGGGTGCTGTGTTGTTGAGCCCTTTGTGGGTGAGCGATAGAGTCTTGAGAAGGACTGTCGCTGATTTTAAGCCAGTGGTGGTCTTTCCTGATGTTGGAAATATGTGCTCTATGGGGTATGTCAAGGACTGCTCTAAGAGCGTTATTTTGAAGGATTTGCATTTTATTTATGATAGTTTTATTAGCTCCTGCATAGAAGGCATTACAATAGTCCAGCTTCGACATTACCAATGCTTTAGCTAGCGTCATGCAGTTAGTTTTGGAGAGGTAAGGTCTACAGGTCCTGATTAATTTATAGGTGTATGCTGTGGAGGATGTTAAGGTGTTAACTTGTTTTTTGAGGGATAGAGTGGAATCGAGGTAAAAGCCTAGAGTTTTTACCTCAATTGCCACCTTGATTGTGTTACCATCTATGTTGAAATTGCGATAGTTGGGACTGCGTTTTTTTAGGTTGGAGTCGGAACCCAAGATCAGTATCTCTGTTTTGTCATCATTTAGACAGAGGCCGTGGGAGGCCATCCATGCCTGAATGAGGAGGTACATTTTGTTTACTAGAGCTGTGTCTTCGACAAAGTTGCCAGATAGTGGTATGAGAATCTGCGTTTTGTCCGCATAATTAAAATAGGTTACCCCTAATCTGTCAAGTTTGTCGAAGAGTGGCTCAGTAAAGATATTATACATTGTCGGGGAGACACATGAGCCTTGTGGGACACCACAAGTGATATGGATTGGGTACGCTGCCGCTACAGGGGAGAAAACTCTCATTGTACGGTTAGCTAGGAAGGATTGTACCCATGCTATAGCTTCACTTGAGAAATAGGCGGCAGACGCTAAGTGGTTGCATAATACTGCATGATCCACCAGGTCAAAGGCCACTGATAGGTCAAGGAGGAGGAGCATAGCTGTACTACCTTTATCCTTCAACTCGTCGATTTGTGTCTTGAGGTTGATTAGGGCCGTTTCAGTACCGTGAAGTGGTCTGAAGCCAGATTGCTGTGATCCTAATAGTTGGTGAGTCTCCAGATAGTTTTGGATCTGAAGTTAGGCTATCCTATCGATGATTTTAAGGAGAAATGGGACTGTAGTAATGGGCCTGTAGTTAGTGGGGATTGCTGGGTCAAGTGTCTGTTTTTTGAGTAGGGGCAGTACCCAAGATTCTTTAAGGTTTGTGGGTACAGTACTCGTATTGAAGGAGGCGTTGATTAGTTTCGAGATGAAGGGTGCTAAATCTCTGGCTGCATCCTTGATGATTTGCGCAGGGCAGCTGTCGCCTTGGCAGTTCGATGGTTTAAGGGATAGAATGACCTTTTCAGTTTCCAATATAGAGATGTTGGTAAACCTGAAGGGTTTACAGTTGTTTTGGGTGGATGTGCTGGGTATCTCTTTCAGTGGGGTGGTATGAGTTCCCCTACGGCTGAAGGAGGCTTTTTTCTTAGCAATTTTAGATTGAAGGGTTGTGATTTTATTTGCTTGGGCATTTTGGATGCTGGTGCACCAAGATTTGTCCTTGGGGACATTGTCTGTAGGGGCAATTGGGTTTTCCAACTCTCTGAGAATAGTGAAGAGTTCTTTGGAGTTCGAGTTGGCTTTACTGATCCTTTCGTTGAATGACTCTTTTTTGGTTTGAATTATTTCCTTCTTGTATCTTTTGGCAAAGTTGGTGAGTGTGGTTTTATTGTCGGCAGAAGGAGTATGCCTCCAGATAGCTTGGAGTTTGCGTTTTTGGGTGCGCATTTCTTTGAGTTGGGGAGTGAACCAAGAATTGAGGTGAGCTTCACGTTTAGATAGTGTGGGCCCTGACGTTGGGTGAAGCCATGTTTCTGTGATGGCTAGAATATCCATGTCGTTAGATAGGATGAGGTTGTGGATATCGAGTGTGTTTGCTGGTAATGATCTAGAGTTAATAAGTGCTCCTGTGAGTTCTGCTGGGGCGTGGGGGAATGCGTCGCTCGCGCCTTTAGTGAATATGGTAGTAGGGGGAAGTTGGCTGCTGTATGCAGGCTTAGTCGAGGCGGTACAGGGGTCTTAAGGCTCGGGTGGATCATTATGATGATGGGGTCATAGGCTGGCAACGGTGCACAGGTCTGGGAGTCTATGTTCATGCTTGCATAGGGTGGGGGGGCACCTAGTACATTGGTGACAATGGCAGGCAATACAGAGCATGAGACAGTGCTAACCAAGTTAGCAGTGGGCAGGTAGCCCCTAAAACACAGTTTGCAGGATCAGGCAGTCCAGTGCATGAGACAGTGTTAACAAAATTAGCAGTGGGCAGGGTAGCCCCTAAAACATAGGTAGCAGGATCAGGCAATACAGTGCATGAGATAACTTTTGGAGGCTTTATATGTACAGGTGATGCATCCACAATAGCTGAGTCTACAGGGCAGCAAAGAGGCCCGAAGGCAGTAGGCGTGTGGGTGCTAGGTGGCAATTGACCAACGAGGTCAGCATGGTAGGGGAGGCGTGTAAGCAGGCAGTTATTTCTAGCTTTAGTAGGGCAGGGTTTCGTGCTTCCAGTCGGGCAGTTGTGGTCTTGGAGCAGAGATGTAATGATGGTGCAGCGTGTTGTGTGGGCCCTGGGAAGGAAGGTGGGAGGCTAGATATGCGAGGAGTTGGGTGGAGAACCTTGCAAGGTGAGATTTAGGCTTGTTGGATTTGATGCTGACGAGTTGGGGAGTCGCTGTGGGGGAGAGGCTCTCTTAGTGCTGGGGTGGGGGGGGCAAGATGAAAGGGGAGGCACCGGAGGTGGTTTGACTAGGTCGTGAGTGAGTGGAAATGGGAGGGTGATGGCAGGGGGATGAAGGAGGCAAACATTTTGGGTTTGGGATGCAGCTCAACGTGGGAGCCTGCGCGTAGCATGCAGGCTGAGCATGTTGCTTACCTTCCAAGGGGGTGGCTGTGAGCATGCTGGAGATGTCAGCAGTGGTCGGGGGTGCGGCACACTTGCCATTTCATCGGCGGAGACCAATTGCGGCCGGTTGCACCTGCTGGTTAGGGAGCAGGGCCATGGAAGGTGCGTGGAACAACAAGTCAGCTGAGATGGAGTGCAGAGTAGGCTGGCATCCTCCTGGGTGACTGTGAGATCCGGTGGCCATCTTAACAAGACTAGTGGCTTGTGAGGTGCTTTTGGGAGTGAATTGGCATCTTGATGCTGTAGGGGGGTGCTCAGTGCGGAGTCAGGTAAGGCAAGCGGCAGCAGATTAGGGACGCGGCTCTGAACCATGGACTTGCTCTTACATTTAACAAAGTGGCAGATGCTGGTGCAGGAGGAAATGCAGGTAAGATGCAATATGATGAGAGTTTGGATGGTGGAAGGTAGCAGAGCAGCCAGGTCCTCCATGTACAGACAGGCCGAGACAGGTAAGGGCCTTTTGTATGGGCATTGTGTGGGGGACACTGCAAAGCCTGCCAGCTTGCTGTTTCTTGGAGCTTTTCTTTGGCTTCTGATCAATCGGTGAGGGTCTTCCAGGGCATAGAGGCGGCATGTAATGCAGGAGTGTTGCAGGCCAAATCCTGTCGGTTTGTTGTGCTGGTTGCAGCGCCCATCTTAGCGGGGAGCTTGTGCTCCGTAGACGGCATCAGAATTATGCCCTCAACCTCCTCCTTGGGGGGGGACACAGGTGCATGGCTGCAACATGGTCTGCATGGCAGATGTTATGGGGGGCTGGCTACTGGCATCAAGCTGAACCCATTGCTGCTATGGACATCAGCACCTTAGAGGCCCAGTGTCTCAGGAGGTTACCAGGGAACACCCAATCTTCTGGAGGGGCAGGGCAGGCCTTACCCAGACCATGCGGACCCTAGCCACCTTGCTGGCAAAAGGGCCCCACTGCATCATGGCCTGCAGACCCATGCTCATGCGTGTGGGCCTGCAGGCCTAAATGAGACACAGACTCAGTCATTCCCTTATGGAGTCTGCAGCCGGTCTGAGGCATGTGCCTGCAGTTGCTCCTTTAATTAGCTTGGGCCAGGATACAGTCATGGCCCATCTTAAAAGGGAAATACACGTGGGAGGGCCACACAAAACACTGCCCCTCTTAAAAGGGCAACAAACTTGGGCGGGTCACACATCACAGTCGCCCTTTTGCATAACGAACAAAACAAGTGTTGCTGAAACATGAACTGATGCCCCCCCCCTGCTACAAAACAATACTTAGGACACACAACAATTATAGAATAGTTATCACTTGATGCCTTAACCTGTACTACGTGCTATTAATTGAACTCATGTAATGCCTGTGCCTCTAGCCTTATGCCATCACCTGATGTTATCCATTGCATTCAGAAATAGTACTCACTACACACTCTGAGTCCTCCACCCCTGCCCACTGGCTTAGCTTACTTCCACTATGTATTGGTGCCTGACCACACTCCTCCACCTAATGTACATTTACACTAGACTTTGGACAGGCCAGCCCTACCTACACACTAACCAACACACACACACTAGCACACCTAAGTTAGCTATTACCCACACCTTGTGGACTACTACTATGGACACTGCCAACCGTTACTTGGATGTTCCAGCACTCTGGATACGCCACTTTGCTACCAGACCAACTCCCATTCAACCTTGCGCTATTACTAATAGAAACCTCAGACTCAATTCTAGAACCACCCCACTAAAACAACATCCATACTTGAAGCTATATAATAGCTCATCCCTATCCTGTAACAACATCACTAACAACTACGTTCCCAACCTTACCATGCTCTTACCACCCAAGCATCTCAATTAGAAACTCCAGACTAGGAGCACGATTGCGATTCAAAAACCCCCAACCACACGCCCACAAGAGCAACAAACTTTGGCGCAGAAACAATACTATAGCAAATCTGGCCACTGATTTAGACAGCAAGCTAGCCCCCATAACCATACATGGCCCATCTCTACCATCGCAAAAAACTCCTGCAAAAGACACATTCATCAAAGCAGCCTTGGTGAATGCCAGGTCCCTATCCGCCCACGCACTGGAGATGGCTGACTTCATAACTCATGAAAAGCTTGATCTCCTCGCAGTTACGGAAACCTGGCTTAATGCAGCCTCTGGACCATCTTTGGCCCTTGCTATACCAAATGACTATGCTATCATAAGATGCGATAGAAACACCAACCAAATGATGGGAGGCAGACTTGCCCTCATCTTCAGAAACACCTATGACATTAGAGTCATTCAGGACGCTCAAATTCCCTCTGCCGAATCCCTGTCCATCAAACTGCCACTATCACCTAACCACACAGAAACAGTGCACCTTATCTACCGACCACCAGGACCCATTTCCTCATTCATAGAGGATATTGTATCCCTTGTATCCACTGACACTAAACCTAACTCACAAACTATCCTACTAGGGGACTTCAACCTTGGTTTTAATGGCCCCACGAATAATAATGCCCATGATCTAGCTAACGCCCTATCAGACTTGGGTCATACCCATATTATTCATGAGGCCACACATATCAAAGGAAGAACATTGGACTGGCTCACCAACCTTAACTGCTCGATCGATCTTCTATCCAATGATCCATGTATTTGGTCGGATCATCATAAAATAACCTTTTCCATCAAAGCCAACACACAACACCCTGCTCCTATCATCGCTCCAGCCACCAGCACGAGAAATAAGAAAGACATTACACCAGATAAACTCCTACCGCTATTACTTCCCCTTCTTGACAACGTGGCCACCTCCGACCCCACAGTCTTAGTAGACATTTACAATCAGGCAATACTGAAAGCCTTGAATACCATCGCCCCCCTAAAATTGCGGAAACCTAAACCACAACGTCACCTGAATACATGGTTCACGCCGCATCTTAGAGAACTACGTAAAACTAAGAGAACTGCAGAAGCACATTGGAAAAAGTGCCCTTCTGTAAATAATAAAATTGAACTAATTCTAGCAACTTCTAGCTATAAACAAGCAATTATACTTGCCAAAAAAGACACCTATAACAAAAAGATCGAACAAGCGGAATCTAACACAAAAGAACTTTTTAAGATTCTAAAAGAATTAGAATCCCTGATTGCCCCTATTGATAAATGTGTCACAGATGCACTATAGTGCAGCAACATCCATAAGGCACTTCTAGATAAAATAGCCAGTTTACAATCTAAAATCAATGAGAAAAAAGACCTGTTACTCGCTGACCCTGATCACAAACAACTTCCTAACAAGTCACCTACCTTTGAGCCAACCTGTAAACCATTTAGTTGCTCACCCCTCTCAATTTGGGAAGTAGAAAACATCATTAGGAAACTTAAACCACCGAATTGCCAAGGCGACGCTTGTCCTGCTCCGATTATCAAAACAGGAGCTCATGAACTGGCACCATTCATTACTAATCTTATCAGCGCCTCCTTCAAAACGGGAGTATTGCCTGATAACTTAAAAGACGCCTGGGTCATCCCACTAATCAAAAAACCCACTCTTGACCCAGCCAACCCGTCTAACTATAGGCCGATAACAACTGTACCCTTCTTACTAAAGATACTAGATAGAGCAGCCTACCTGCAAATACAGGCTTATCTAGAAACAAAAAAATCTTCTGGGACTAAGGCAATCCGGCTTCGGATCTAGACATGGCACGGAAACTGCCCTAATAGATCTCACTACTCAGATTCAAATTTTAAAAGACAATGGCAAACTAGCACTGCTCTTATTGCTTGATCTATCAGCAGCTTTTGACTTGGTCAACCACCAAACACTTTGCCACCACCTGAAATCTGCAGCTCACTTTTCCAACGCAGCCACTGCCTGGATCAGCTCCTTTTTGGCTAACAGAACCATAAGGGTCTTTTCTCCTACTGACTCGGCTGAACCCTCACCAGTGTGTGGTGTCCCGCAAGGCTCTTACATGTCCCCAACGCTCTATAATGTATTTACGAAGCCCCTTTTCGATATCCTTGACTATCTGGGTGTCACGTATACTAATTATGCGGACGACACCCAGATACTCATTCCTATCTCTGGCGACTATGAAACTGACAGCAAAACCCTCAATGAAATATACGCAGTAATACAAGCGTGGATGGCACACCATGGACTTTGTCTCAATGACGAAAAAACTGAGTTGATTATCCTTGGTACTCACGCTAAACTAAAAAAACTAAATACTGCTTTCAAATCGTTCACTATTGATGGTAACCCCATCCCTCTCTCTAATAATACTAAAACCCTTGGTATCTACCTCGATGCCACATTATCCTTCACCAAACAAACCAATGCAGTACCGCCTTCAGCCGCCTACACACGTAAACTTATTACTGCATGTAGGCCGTTTATCTCCACTCCCAACTGCATTACTCTTGCTAGAACGTTAGTCTTGTCCAAAGTAGATAATTGTAATGCCCTCTACTTAGGCACTAGCCGCAAAAATATTCACAACCTACAAGTAACTCAAAATAACGCCATTAGGGCAGCCCTCAACATCCCTAAGAAGTCGCATATCTCCGAAACTAGACGTAATCTGCATTGGCTCCCAATAGAGCACAGAATATCCCTCAAAGTTCTTGCCCTTACCCACAAAGCCTGGGCTAACCTCGCACCATCCTACATCTCTAACCAACTTACCCCACACACATCTACAAGACCACTTAGAAGAGCTCAAGTTAACACTATGTCTATACCAAGATTCAAACTCCATAACTCGGGAGGAGTTAGTTTCCCTGTACAAGCCTCAAAGCTATGGAACACACTACCTGGTCCAATCAGGTCTGTAACCTCCTTCAACCTATTTAAACGCAACACCAAACGTTGGCTTCATGACCTGGACACATTGACAGCTTAACATCCTAGAGCTTAGATTTACTGCCTACCCACTGTACATATTGTAAATAATATTACTATCTGTCTCACCTTCGGCCCACCGCCTTAATTGCAACATGTATGCTTGTACCTGTAATAACAATGTATGTATTTATTTGTAACCGCAACTATTGTAACTGTTGCCTACTTCTTGCTAATGTAACTGTACTCTTATGTAACATGATCAAAAAACGTTTGCGCCCGTATGCCCCTGGGCCTGGTTTCGCTTTATAAATGAACCAAATACAAATCCAAATACAAATCATGGAATGACCCAATGACACATACAGAGGGACTCCGGTAATTGCAGACATACAACACATATCAAGGACTCTACCTATATTCAGCCAGTGGCAAACTGCTGGTGGTATATTGGCAGTTCTATCCCATTTTACAAACCCTTTATTAACCTGGGGTAAGTGGAAACTCAAACACTGAACAATGCCATTGTTAGCTGCTTGCACCTTATTGAGCATGCCAATTAACAAGGGGGCTCCTGGGAGTCCCTCTGCCAGACATTAGTCCTGGTTACGATAGACATACCCAGAGTCTTTAGCTCACTATCTTTCACAAACATATCAGTCTTTGTCCTGCCCTGGGGCAGTCCAGGGGCGCCGAGTATGGGGGGGGCTCCGGGGCCCGAGCACCCCCCCGCAAAATCAAGTCGGGGCTGAGCCCCACCCCCCGGCCGGAGAGGAGTGATGCAGCATCTCTCCGGCCGGGTAAAAGTGCGAACATGTCCGCTTAAGACCCTCCACTCTAAGACTCATTGGTGTATGGTCCTGGAGGGGAGGGCTTAGGCGCAGCGGTATTCAAACTGTGGGGCGTGCCCCTCTGGCGGGCCGCAGCCTCATGCCCAGGGGGGCGCGCATCCACAGTTTGAGCCTATTAATGAAGACAAAAGAAAAAGCGCACACCTTCTTTTGCCGTGATGATGGTCACCGCGGCAAAAGAATGTGTGTGCTTTTTTTTGTCTTCATGAATAGGCTCCTAATGGAGCCTGAGGCCCCACAAAGGCCCGGCCTCTGTCGCACTATGGGTGGTGGCAGCAGGGTTGGATTGGCCCCTGGCCGGGCTGAAATCATCCCTGGGGAGTAAGGGCCGGTTTCAGGCCATGATTGGGCCGGTTTGAAAAAAAAAAAAAAAAAAAACAATCGGAAAAATTCTTTTTTTCAAATTTATTTTTCAAAAACCTTTCACCCTTCTTGGGTCGATATAAGTACCAACACAGGTTGGGTGATATTGTATGCATATTTGCTCTATGAAAAAGAGATTAATGGTAAGTGCTATATAATACCATGTTATCATGTGGCCTTGGACGTCTGCTTGGAGTCACAGTATTTTGACAATATGGATCTATACACACAGATATTAATGATACGTATGGTGATCCATTCTTGTATGAAATGTATATCACCTTAGTGAAATCATAACCATATTTTTCGTAGTGTAGTATACTTAGGAACAATGCTATTTGATGCCACTTCCTATTTTGTCAGGGGTGAAAGGTTGTGTTTCATTGCTTCCCGGGATGTCACTTTGGTGTGGGGTCAAATTTCATCACTTGCGGTGATATCATCAGAGGTCAAGTGTCGTGAGGCGATCGGTGGGCCACTTTTTTGAGGCGAGGCGAGGGGTGGGTCACTTTTTTTTGGGTGACCGGGCCTATTTCTTGTCCCAGTTCGACCATGGGTGGCAGCAGTGGTGTGGACCTGCCCAAGTGTCACAGAAGTGCTACAACATATTTGGGCACAGGCACCTACTGTTTTACAAATTAAGCACTTGGTATACACATGCAGTTGCAATTAAATGTTCATTGAAAAAGTATGCCCTCAAGTGTATGCTATCACAGAGAAACGGGGACCCCAAAGCCTGTTCAACTACCCACTCCCAGGTGTGCTACTGAACAGGTAGATGTATGTCGAGAGCCAACCAACCTCTTTCTCCTATCTGTGCTACTTACTATACAAATTAGGGGGAATCGCTCTCCTGCAGCCTCTCTCCCAGTCATCGATTCTTGATGATTTACTGGTGCAGTCACAAAAAAGAACAAGTTACTTCTTACCTTGTAACGTTCTTTCGACGGGATGTTCCTCCAACGTATTCCTCATCTTAGATATCTCCTTCCAGCTCTGCTGGCCTCGGAAAAGTTTTTCTCTAGAGGGCGCTGCGCGTCGACGTCCTCCGAGTCGATGTCCCTCGACAGCCGCCGTATCGACGTCGACGTCATCCTGCCTATAAAGGCCGTGCGCAGCGTCCGTTGCTCAGTTCCGTTTTGTAGCCCACAATAATACTTTCTGGACTAACTAATCACCCTGAAGGAGCATAAGCTGCAACAACAAGGGAAGTAGAACTGCGGGGATGGATGGGAGGGTCGATGAGGAATACGTCGGAGGAACATCCCGTCGAAAGAACGTTACAAGGTAAGAAGTAACTTGTTCTTCGAAGGGATTGTGTCCTCTGACGTATTCCTCATCTTAGATAGGCTCCCATAGCAGTATTCTATTATCGGAGGAGGGAGTACTGACTTCATGCTGTCTTCTATTGATGAATAGAATGCAGTACAGCCCTTCCAAACCTAGTCTCTTGACTGGAGGAGGAATCCAAATTGTAAAAACGTGTAAAGGTATGGACAGACGACCATGTAGCGGCCGCACATATGTCTTTAACCGGCACGCCTCTTTTGAGGGCCGATGAAGCTGCAATACATCTGGTCGAATGAGCCCTAGGGTTTTGAGGGGGCTCTTTCCCTGCCAGTTTATAACATTCCAGAATGGCTAGAATGATCCATCTGGAAATGGTCTGCTTAGTTATTGGTAACCCCAGCTTGTGACCTGCGTAACCTACAAACAGCTGGTCTGCCTGTCTTATCCTGGCTAGTCTACTGATGTAAACATTTAAAGCCCTCCTAGGGTCTAGCCTGTGTAACTTCTCTTCCTCTTTCCCCGGGTAAGGAGGAGGATAGAAAGATGGTAGGGTAATCTTCTGAGTGATATGGAATTCAGAAACCACCTTTGGGAGGAAATTAGGCTTCACTTGCAGGACAACTTTGTCTTTGTGAAATATTGTGTGAGGGGGTTTACAAGAAAGAGCTTGTAATTCGCTCACCCTTCTAGCAGATGTAAGTGCTATTAATAAAACAGTTTTAAGGGTAAGGAATCTTAACAAACAAGAATGGAGAGGTTCGAAAGGTGTACCCATCAGGAAAGTTAGTACTAAGTTTAAATCCCATAGAGGAATTTGGAATGGTCTTGGGGGATAAACATTGGTTAACCCCTTTAGAAACTGTATTACCAAGGGTAATTTGAAATAGGATGGTTCTTCCGCAGTACGCTTAAAGATGGATAGCGCTGCGAGATAGCCCTTAATGGTGCCAACTTGAAGGCCTGAATTTGCCAAATGTAGTAGGAAGGACAAAACCATTGGTGTACCACATGAAAAAGGGTCGATATTCTGTTCTCTACACCAGCTGCAAAATCTGTTCCAACGGCAGCGGTATAAAGACTTTGTTGCTGGCCTCCTTGCCGAAAGTAACACCTCCATAACATCATCAGGGAGGTCCCAATCCTTGTACCTCAGCCTTTCAGAAGCCAAGCGTGAAGGTTGAGGGTTTTGGTGTCTGGATGGAGAACCTGACCTCCCTTCTGTGAGAGTAGGTTCTCTCTGAGTGGAAGTCGAATTGGAGGGCAGATGGACAAGTCTAGAAGGTCCGGGTACCACGTTCTCCTGGCCCAATCCGGGGCAATTAGGATCATGGTTCTCTGGAATCTTCTCAACCTCCTGATCATTTGAGGAATGACAGGGACCGGTGGGAACGCGTACAGAAGCGGAAACTCCCAGTCCACTATGAACGCGTCTCCCAGAGCTCCTCTCGGGGGAAATTCCCTTGAGCAGAACAGGTCGCATTTCCTGTTTAGGCTGGTGGCGAACAGATCTACCTGAGGGGTTCCCCAAAGGGCGAAGATCTCTTGAAGGACTTCCTGAGCTAGCTCCCACTCGTGGGAGACTGTGTTCTGCCTGCTCAGAGCGTCCGCTGTCAAGTTCTTCTCTCCGGCTAGGTGAACTGCCGATAGAGAGATTCCTTCTTGGATTGCCCAAAACCAGAGCTGCATCGCCTCTCTGCACAGGGGTAGTGATCCTACGCCTCCTCTTTTGTTGAGGTAATGCATGGCCACCGTGTTGTCCGTCATTATCAGGACGTTCTTCCCTTGTACAGCTGGCAGGAACGCCTTCAGCGCAAGTCTGATGGCTCTCAGCTCTAACAGGTTGATATGTAGTCTGGACTCCGATGGAGACCAACGACCGCTGATGGTCAAGTGGTTGGCGTGGGCTCCCCACCTCGTGAGTGAGGCATCCGTGACTACTGTTATCTCCAGCCAGGGTTGCCAAAACTGTTCTCCTTTCAGAATGTTCTCCTGACAGGCCCACCACTGAAGGTCTCAAGCCACCCTGCCGGGAACCTGAAGAAGATCTGTCATTCTCCCTGAGAATTGTGACCACTGAGTCCTCAGTGCCCACTGGAGGGATCTCATTCTCAGGCGAGCCTCTGGCACTAGGAAAATGCAGGATGCCATGAGGCCTAGCAACCTCAAAAAGTCGAAGGCTGGGAGACGTTGGGCATGTTGGAACTTGGTAACCATCTGTAGAATATCTTGAGCCCTCACCTCTGGTGGCGAGGCTTTTCCCAGGGAAGTGTCCAGGATCGCTCCTATGAACTGGAGTCTCTGCGATGGTATCATTTGTGACTTCTTTAAATTGAGGGAGAAGCCCAGTCTGTGAAGGAAGTGGCACACGTGATTTAGCTGGATCTGAGCTTGTTCCGGAGAAACAGCCCTGATCAACCAATCGTCCAGGTAGGGGTAGACGTGAATCCCTTCCCTCCTTAGACTTGCAGCCACTACCGACATTAACTTGGTGAAGATCCTCGGGGCGGAGGTCAACCCAAATGGCAGCACTCGAAATTGATAGTGAGAGTTGCCAATTGCGAACCTCAGGTATTTCCTGTGTTTGAGATGGATAGGCACATGGAAATAAGCGTCCTGAAGGTCCAGAGATACCAACCAGTCCTGGAACTGAAGGGCCTGGAGGATCTGAGATCGGTAGAGGATGCTGCCTGTACCACCAGACTTTCTGGGGATGGGTGTTTAGACAAAAACTCTGGGTCTGTAGAAGATACCCGGTACTTTGTAGACAGTTTTTTATTTACTGCTGGTACTACATCTGGTACTACATCTGGGGTTTCCCAGTTTGTCATGATCTTTCTCTGAAGAGCTTTATGAAAAGGCACCACAGGATCCTCCTGTGGGCCTTTGTCAAGAATATCCGTGAGGTCATCTTGTTGGAAAAGATTGTGAAGGTGCACACCACCCCATGAACTCTGTGATCCTGGCCATTAAGGCTCTATAGGGGGTTTCAGCATGCTCCCCCGGGTCTGGTTTAGCAAACTCCACCTCAGGGGAAGTGTCTAACCCACTTGCCTCATGTAAGGAATCATGAAGATCCTTTAACCTGCGCTCTTCAGAGGAAAATTCCTCTCTAATTGGGGTTACAGGTCCCTGCAACTCAAATGTGTCTTCCTGTTCAGACAATTCACCCTCTTCCAAAATTGAGGACATAGTTCTCAATTGTTCTGAACTCATAAAGGGAATAAATCCCATTCCCAAGGCAGAGGGTGCCGAACTTGTCATTATCGGCCTCGAAAACGTCGATGTCGTCGACGTCGAAGGCTTCGAGCGTGGCGTGGAAAACAAAGGCGGGGGCCTCGAAGACCTCGACAGAATTGGAATTCTACTCGACAATCTCGAAGCCATCGACGTCGAGGACCTGGGGATAGTCACTGGGTGTGTCGTAACCGTGACTTTTCTTGACGTCGACGCCGGTGTCGAAGCTGGCGTCGAGTCGACAGACCCGTGTGTCGAAGGTCCCTTCGACAACGGCGTTGAAGACATCGACCTCGACGTCGACGGAAGCCTCGTCGACGGCGTCGACGGAACCTTCGAGGAAGGTTTGGAGGTCATAGTCCTACTTGAGGGTTCGAGACGCGCTCGAGAGGTTTCCTTCGCCGGGTACTGCGACTCGCGGCGTTTTTGACCTTCGGTTCTTTCGACCAGAGCATCGCTCTCGGCAGTCTTCGAGGGGGTCGAGGCCGCTTTCTCGAAGACGCTCATCATATTTTTTCGGAATTCCTCCCATTCTGCCCGGGAACTATGTTTCGTGGGGCAAGGGATTCTTTTTGGCGAAACAGAGAAAGAGGAAGACGGAGGGGATCTTCGACGTCTCCTCTTCGAGTGCTTCGATCTCGAGGAGTGATGAGACCCACTCCAAGACCTGGAGCGCGAATGGTGACGAGGAGACGAATGTCTCGACTTCGTCGACGAAGAAGAAGCTTTAAAAGTCTTACCTTTCTCCAGCTTCCGCCTACGCTCCTTCAGGGCCTTAGCTGTCATGGACATACAGTCCTCGCATTCCGAACAATGGTGTTCAGCTCCCAAACACCACAGACAAAGTCTGTGAGGATCAGTCAACGACATCTTTTTCCCACAATCTCGACATTTCTTGAAGCCGGATCGAGGCGTTGTCAGTTCCGACGAGGAAGCCATCGAGTACGGATCGAATAACTCGAGGTAAATAGGATTAATCTGACTAAGAACTGAGCAACGGTATTCCGAGGCACTGAGTAAGCGTCGGAAAAACGGAACTGAGCAACGGACGCTGCGCACGGCCTTTATAGGCAGGATGACGTCGACGTCGATACGGCGGCTGTCGAGGGACATCGACTCGGAGGACGTCGACGCGCAGCGCCCTCTAGAGAAAAAATTTTCCGAGGCCAGCAGAGCTGGAAGGAGATATCTAAGATGAGGAATACGTCGGAGGACACAATCCCTTCGAAAAGATTTTTTGTGGGTTCATTTTGTTTACAAAAGTAGCGCATTGCTAAAACCCCCTGGCTGCCAGTTCATTGTCCTTGGAGCATCCCAGGCTCCCTACCCCCTGAGAACCACCAACCTTGGGTGCTGTTTTATAACAAATGAAAGACGCAGACAGAACAATAACTGTGTGAGTCAACTGAGAGATGAATGCACTCATGCTCCATTCAGAGAGAGGCTTTGAAAATGTAGCTCTGACAAATCAGAGAATCAGGGGGGCAAAAAAGCACTTCACATCTCCGCTCCCTCTTCATGGGTTTACGGTTGCCACCTGAAAGGTTGCCAGCAGCTAACCTGCCATCCTGTCCCAACTCCATGCCTCATGTGCTATTCCCTGGTCAACCAAACTCTGTGAACTCATAGGCCGCATAAGACCCACAGAAGTCTTTTTATCGCCGTCCTAAACGTTTCTTGCACTAGTGCTATTAACGTGTGCAGCTCCAAGGTATAATATTAACAACCAGTGTTTGTGGGTAAAGGGCCGGCATAAAGTTTCTATTTCAGAGCCACAGTCCAATGATAAGGTGCTTGTGGCAGTATGGAGTTCCAGGCCTCTGCTTGGATGCCGTGTTCTGCAACCTTTAGCTCTGCAGATGTGTTGGACTACAATGCTCATCAGCCCCAGCCAGCATAGTCAATGGTGATGGATCATAGGAGTCATAGTCCAAATCATCTGGAGAGCCACATGTTTAAGACCCCTGGCTTTAAGGAACAGGAAGTAAAATAATCCATGACAGTAACAGGAGTATGACGTTCCTGGATCTACATGGGTAGAATAAAAGTAGACTAGAAGAACAGCCTGGGGGCATCAAGTTTATGTAGGATGGAATGGTGGGGGTCTGAGTCACCTGAGGAGACAGGGATATCTTACAAGTCTGAAACCTGGTAATCCACTTTACAATAAAAGACAACATGGAGAGGGGTGATGTCTCTGTGTGGCCTGTAAATCTGCCGAGATACCACCAAACTGTACTACCATTACTGCCACTTGGTCTGGTGGTATTACTGCCGGATTACAAGTGGTGGTAGGCAGTGTTAGTCCCCATTAATTGGAGTCCATAGGAATCCATGGTGGATTTCAACGGTATTACCCCCATAATCCCAAAATTCTCTGTAATTTTATGCAAAGCTGCATTTTGTTTTTATAAGGTTATTTTACTCACTGAATGCTGATCAAGTGTTTTAAGTCTGGACTTTATTAACTGGGTGCTTGTAATTGCAGCACAAGCACTCTTTACAATCTAAACTAGAGCTGTGTTTACAATGTTGATTGTTCCAAAATACATCTCCTAGTGTGCTGCTTTGGGTCAGGTGGCCCCCTTTAAGCTGTACACAATGATACATTGTCTGGTTGACATACTATGTGATTTGTGTATTTTATAAAGGAAACTAAGACCATTCGAACTCACCATCCCAGAAACTCCCAATCCCACCTTTGGGGGCATTCCTGTGGACATGGGAACACAGAGGAAAGAATGAATACAAAAGTATTTGCCTTCAAAAGGAAGCCAGACCTTTGCAAAAGAACAGTTGGAGCTGGGCAAGCCACCTAGCAACATTAAGGTCCATCTTTGATGAATACTTCCCTGAAGTAAATGCTGGCATTAATGACTGGGTGATGCAGACTTTTCTGGCAGAGGAGGTGGTGCATCATCCATTTGATGCCCAGGAAGAGCTGATTGAGGTTCAGTTGGACACTACTCTGCAATCTGAATTTAGGAACATTGCAGTGGGTGAATTTTGACGGAAGGTAACCCTGGAGTATCCTACATTGGCATGGTCTGCTATACAGTCGCTCTTACCCTTTGGGTCTTACTACTTGTGCGAAATAGGCTTTTCAGCATTGGCTTTTTTACTGACTCCTTCATTTTTTGAATAAGGGGTGTTTCAAATGAATGTTGAAAACCCGGAAAGTGGGAGTTTTTAAAACATGGAGACAACCATGGCTACAACATTTAGACAGGAGTGCTTCCATCAGTCCCAAACATCACCTGGGTGCAGGGTGAGCCTGGGTAACTGCTTTTTAACATTGTACCCTACTTTACCAGAATTTCTGGTAAACTACAATGTTAAAAGCAGTTAACACTCTTCCCCCCAAGTCTGAACCCACACTTGATTGCATTATACTTCAGCCAGGATTGCATTATACTTCAGCCAGGATTGCATTATACTTAAGCAGCACATCTGATGTGTCCACTGAAAGGTTTAAGATTAAGCTACATCCCTAACTCTATCTGGTTACAGAGAGGTAAAATCTTAGCAAATTTCACTTGTGGCTGGCCAATCTACAGCAGCACTATTGTAAGTTTGAATTGTTGATATTTTACTGAACTATGGCACCACACACGTCTTGCTTGGTAGTTTTTAATCGGGAAATGTCTTTACTTCTCGTTTCCCTTGAATTGGGAACTTTTTTTTTGGTGGTGGTGGTGGTACTCCACCTTGCAGCTGTACCTTCTGTTTAGCAAGCATTTCATTCTCCCATCCTAGTTGTGTTGCTGGACGATTATAGAGCGGTGGAGTAGGGGCCGTGATGTCTTACTGGAATGCAACTCGAAGGCTTAAATCTCCTTCTTTCTTGACTTTAGTATATGCAGTGCATGCTAGCCAATGTTTCCACTGTTCTGCGCAGCGCACGCCAGCGCCCGCTACCCACCCCGCGCGCCGTTGCACCAAGTTGGTGACTACATGCAAATTTGCGGTCATATAACTGCCAGTGATATCACTTCCTGTATTTCGCCCCTCCCCCCCCCCCCCCCCCCCCCCCGGGAAATTCATAATTCGGCTCCCCTGCCCTCAGCACGACGAGAATGTGCCAACAATGCTGTTGTCCTGGAGGCGGGGCACTCACCACCTCCGATGCTGGGCGAGGCATCTCACCCTTCTGGTAGTGGCGGGTCTCCCGCCCTCTGGGAAGTTCATACGTAAACGTGGGAGACTCCCGCAGCAGCGTTTGCCGCGTCCTCTCATGTGGCTGGACGCATGATGGGAGAGGCCCTCCCCTTCCCAGCATTAGGAGAGGCGGGCCACTCTTCCCCCTCCATCAACATGTGCCGCAGGGATGCAGGCATTCTTCCCCTTCCACCAGGTGGGGGGGCTGATGGTTCTTGAGCATGAGCACCCTTTACACTGAGGGCCACGGCTGAGCTGGATCTGCCGGTAGGGTGTTGGATGTCCACCCTCTTCCTTAGCAGCAGTGGATGCTGCTCTCTCTCCTTTCGTTGTTATGGGGGAGGGCTTCTGGCATCAAGCCTGCCCCATTGGTGCTATGGACGTCAGCACCTTCGAGACCCAGTGCCGCAGGGGGTTGCCGGGGAACACACAGTCTTCTGCAGGGGCAGGGCAGGCCATATCCAGACCGAGACCCAGACCATGCGGACCCTACTAGCCACCTTGCTGGCACGGGGGCCCCACGTCATCATGGTGTGGGCCTGCCCTGCAGATCTAAATGAGACACAGACTAAGTCATTTCCTCATGGAGTCTGCAGCCGGTTTGAGGCATGTGCCTGTAGTTGCTCCTTTTATTATATTAAAATGGCAATAAACGTGGGAGAGACACACATAACACTGCCCCTCTTAAAAGGGCAACTCACTTGGGAGGGTCACACACCACAGCAGAGGTGGAGGACTTTCTGGGGCATTATCAAACGCGGCAACGTAGGAATGGGGGTTCTCCAACTACAATACTGCCACAGTTCATAAGAACCACATGGACACAGGAGCGATGGTCTAGGGCTCTGCTCATCCACTGTCCTATGTGCCCAGCGTGATGCCCTTTTATTCACCTAAAGTGGTGACGTACCAGTGACCATGTCTTTTAAAGACACCATACAACATTCCTCCTTTTTCATAACATTGAACAAACACACACTACAAAATATCCTCTGAACATCACACAGTATACATCTTATAGTTCACTGTCACTGCTTTAGTCATCAAGCACATAGTCTTGTAGAAACTGCGGACGGACTCGGGATTACCTCAGTGGCTATCTTCGTTCCTCCACTATCTTTTGAGGACCCTCTCCTACTCTTACTTGATCTTCAGGGATCCTCATTGAACGGGATGTTCCTCATTGAACGGGATGTCATCACTCTGGTCTTCTTCCTCCGTATCCACCAAGCGTGGGTTATTGTATCCACCACCACCCCTATTTCTTCACCTGCTTATGTGACAAATTTCCAAAGAAACAGGAGGTCCTTGTGACAGTGTCATGTCCATTTGATGACATGGCCATTGACCCAGTCACATCCACAACTTGAAATGGATTTTTTTTAAAATTTTTTATTTATTTGTTTTGGTTTAGATAAACCTTTACAAAAGTTCCTTTATATTACAGAAGTTTCAGACACAGACTGAATCGCATTACAAAAAGAAACATTACAGACCGTAACAGAATAGCTTCAACCGACTATCTAATATTCTCTTGTGCAAAACATAATAATACTTATACCTTGTGCAATACATATTAATACTTCTGCCATGTCTAGTCATTACTTTTCCTACCATGGCTTCGTAGAGTAACCCAATACCTGTTAAGCAACCCAATCTGTTCTCTAAACTCTTACATAGTAAGAAAACCACATAAAATCTAAAGGTAAATTTAACATTGTAAAAATTCACTACATATTTAAAACAGGGCGCAAATGTTTCGCAGAAATGTTGCCACCCTGATATTCAAGTTGCCTTTACGATTGTGTAACATTTTATACCAAATAAACTCTCTGTCCACTTGTGCCGTATTGTTAACATATTGGGCAAAATACAACAGTCTTTTTTCCTTTAATGCCAGACAAACCAATAGTATGTGTTTCAGATCCTCGACCATACCTTCTACCTTACAGAACCTGCACCATGGCCATAATATTTGAACTGTGGATCTAATTGATAATATTTGGTTAGTAGGCAAAACATTGAATCTAAAACGCATTAAGTCGTTTCGGATTGTTATATTAGGGTACTTGTTTAAATAGCATTCCATCCATGGTAACCATTTGTTAAAAGCATACACTTGTTGGTATATTTTTGTATTCAGTATTGCGTCTTTAGCATGGATCCAGTCATGGATCCAGTCAAAACCCAACACACTTTCTTTCACCCTAGCTGGGTTATTCATCAGGGAGGAGGCTGAAATTCCCATTATCCTTAGACTATTTGAGATTTCCTCATTCAATTCCACTATAAAAGGATTGGAAGTGTCTTGTCCAGCATAATAGTACAACATGTTGGTGTCCAAGGAATTACATTTCCTCCATAACATCATTCTTTTACATGTCACCAAAGCTTGAAGCGAGTTAAGACTCAATTCATACTTAATTAAATTGAACGGTATACATTTCGGAAGGTGATACAGTACCGATTTCCAGATGTAGCTTTCTGTCGAGGCCCATTCACTTTCGCATGCTAAGGGATGAAATTCAGCCCCATATGTCAATCTAGGAATCACTTTTTTGATGTAATATTCTCTAAGAGGAATCATTGAAAATTTCCCAAATTTTGCATCTAGGGCCCGCATTTGAGATATAGCAATATCAGCCTCAAGTTTCAATTGAGTTCGTAATAGGGGTCTAGATAGTGTACCTGCTATCGAAAAGCCCAGGTATTTAAATTCCTCTTTAGCTTTAATACTTATGTTCCCTGAAACCCATGACATCGTGTTTAATTTATTCTTTTTCCTCCCTAGACGAACAATAACTGTTTTGTCCGGATTGACCTTTAATGCAATTGAGTGAATAAAACCCTCAAAGGCTCTGAGCATGCGCTGGAGTCCCACTTTAGTGGTGTCCATTAGGAGGAAATCGTCAGCGTAAGCTAACCAGGCCATGGGTATACTCGATATTCTAGGTTTATATTCTAAGGCCATAAAAGCGCCACTGACATATAGATTGAAGATTGTGGGTGCCAGTCTACAACCTTGACGCAGTCCGTTATGGATGGTAAAAAGATCCGAGAGGGTACCCACTGAATCCAGTCTGACTCTCACATCCGTCTGAGAATAAATTGTCCTTACGATATCCAACAGGATTGCCGGCATATTTAAAGTTCTTAATTTAACCCACAATATATTCCTGTCCACTAAATCAAACGTGGAACTCGGGTCCATTGATGCAATAAAGACCGAGGTCTCCGCCTTTTTCATTGCTTCGGCCCTCAAACAGTGCAAGATGAGCCCCCCACATTCCGTCCCCATATTTCTTCTAAAGCCAAAATGTCTCATATCTAAGACCTGCTTATCATCAATCCATTTCTGGATATCTCTCAGAACAAGTGACGTGAACAGTTTTGATTCTGGGTCAGCCAAGGCAATAGGTCTATAGCTCTTTGGGCATAGTCTGGAACCCTTTTTAAATATGGGTATGATAATCGAAACCCTCCAGGACAGTGGGAAAGGTTTGGTCTCAAGTATATTAGTGAATAGAGTGGAAAGTATTCTAGCCCATAATTCGGGGTCTGACTTAAGGATTGTATTCGACAGATTGTTCGGTCCTGGTGCCGCAGAATTTTTAGATTTTACTATTAGATTTTTTATCTCCCAGGTGGTAAAATTCAGTTGCCAGTTTATATCTTGTTTCACAGGGACCCCTATCACGTCCTTTTTGGGACAGTACATATTATCAAAGTGACCCTTCCACATTTCTTCATTAATGGGATTCACTAATAGCTCCTTCTGGGGTTTGTCCCAGTTATTCATTAGATACCAGAAGTTTCTTGAATTGGTACCCCTTAATGAAAACAACAGGTTTTCCCCATCAGTCTGCGCTTTAATTATTCTATGTTGTAAAGACCAGTTTTTATGACTTTGTTAGATTTTTTTGATCCTACCCATCATATTAATAAATGACAATCCCGCTTTCTTAATTTTTCTTATCTCTTTCCTCATGACCCGCTTTTTATCTCTAATTTTCAGATCAAAATTATGGGCTCTGTCTTTCCTAAGCTGAGTAACCCTATTATCAGTTTTATCCAATTTTTCCAAAGTACTGCGAATATATTCTGTAAAGTTACTCGCCGCATAAGTCTTTTCCCTCTGTTGTTCTGAAAAATTCTCAATGTCAGCAATCATGGAAGCGGTGAATTGTCTACTTTTTGTTCCCGTCCATGAAATTCTGTTCCCAGATTGGTACTCAAACCCCATTTTAGACACAATTGGCACAGTGAAACCTATTTCCGTAGACAAGATACAATGATCACTCAAGGTGGTCTCAATGCACACAAAATTACCAGAACAGGTGAACAAATCCCCTGAGCATATGATATAGTCGATTATCGATTGGCAGCCTCTGGCTTTCCAAGTTGGCTGAAGATTTACCAAAATTTCCAAGCCCCATATCTCTACGAAGTGGGACCACATCCTCCCCCTGCACCTTAGGTTGTCAGCCCTTGGATTCTGTTCCCCCAATTTACTAATCAGCACATCCCCACTAAAAGAGTTCCCATGAATGTCAGCATTGAGATCACCTGCAATCACTATCTGGCCACCTATATTATTTAACAACCAGTTCTGCAATAAAGACCCTAAATTACATTGTTCCAGCCTTAATTGCCTATCCGGTAATTCCGCTGGGTTCCAATAAATATTAACCAACAAAAAAGGTGTAAACCTATTATTGTATGTCAGTAGGAAACCCACGGCCAGAAAATGATGTGCAAAGGCCCATTCTCCTATAATTCTGGGGTTCAAGTGGTTCTTTGCTGCAATGAAGAGGCCTCCCTTAGGACGACCCCTAACTCCCCCTCGGGCACATAACAAAAACACCGTAAATCCCTCCCAACATAATGGGACCTTTGACCATGTTTCTTGGATAAAGAGTATATCATATTGTGCCAAGTCCCTCATAAAGGTCACATTGTTTAGGAGATTTGCCGAACCTCTTGAGTTCCAAGTTAACACTTTCAAAGTACAATTTGTCGTTACTAGAGTGGCTTTCCTAGTTTTTTAAGATTTTCAATGGACTCTCTCAGGGACAAAGCTAGCCATCTCCAATCCTGTGTCTCCTCCTTTGCCCTCTCCTCGTTCCTTTCTCCTTCCTCCTTATTTAGAGGATTGTCCCTCTGCTCTCTGCCTATATTTCGAGGTGTCACTATTGGATGCGACTGGGACCTTACATATTCAAAAATATCGAAACCCCTACGATACAGCTCTTCTGCTTCTTTCATCATAAGGTTTCTGACCAAAGGGGATGGTATAACTATACGGACATAATCCAGCCTCTGCCTATGTATATAATGGACCAGGTATATGTCCGTAGATTCAATTAAACTTAGGTTAGGAATCTGCCCCAATAGAGACAGAATATACGGTCGATTTAGGGAGATGTTATTCTGTTCCTGGAATAATGTGGTCAGAACCAGGGCTGGAAGATCCGGTCTCACCGGGTCCTTCAGGTCCCATAAATGAAAATGATGGAGCTGATCCTTCTCCTTCATCCCATTTTCCCTTCCGTTGCTCTCTCCCCTCCTTCCAGAACAATATTCTTCGTAGGTCTCCTCCCTCATGTTAATCTGTCTCAATTCCCTCCCATTATTGGGTACCTCCTGCTGTTGTTTATCTCTTAACACTCTCAGTATATTTTGATAAAGGGTCTCATCATTGGCATTCTCCTGAGTATTACCATCTATTTTCTGATTGTCCAGGTGATGAATGTTTCCCATCAGTACCCCCCCCGTATCTTCGGAGTTCAGAACACCATGATTATCTGCTCCACTATCCGAACTCGGTTCTAGATTGCCAGGATTGGAATCGCCCTTGGTCGAGCACGAATACATTTTGAGTTTGTTACCTTGGGGGATCTTCCAATCCCTGTTCCCCAAGCCCCCCTTATCAACAATGGGAATCATGTTCCTTCCCGGGGCCTTATCAACGGGTATGTCATTCATCTTTGTGATATTTATGGTCATGGGACTCTCCTTATAAATGGGGATGTTAGTCTCTTTGGTTTTTGCAAGCCACCCAATATTAGCTGTTATTTCCTGTGGAGGAACCACATTAAAGATTTCATATACCTCATCCTTTTTGTTTTTATTTTTCAGAACTTCACAAAGTGGTAGCTCACCTTGTACGTATGCACTTTGAGTGGCTTGATCCTTCATCTTACTACTGTTTTTATTCTGCTGTTGATTGATACCTCTAGTTGATGATTCATCGAGCTCATCCTGAATAACATTTCTCATAAATTTTCTAGATGTTTTTGTAGTTGCTCCATTTTTATTTATGTTTTTCTTTTTTTGTTTTGCCATTTTTTTAATTTGTCTTTTAGACAAAATAAATTCCATCAACTGCTCCTCAGACCCATTTGACCCTTTTGTCCTCTGTGTCTTCCTGACAATTTAGGACAGAGTCCTCCAACGGGATGTGACCCCCCAACCCACTAGAATCTAGGGCCAGTTCCTGTGAGGCGTCAACCAAAATTATCTCTTCCGGGGAGGGCTCCTTCGTGAGGACTACTGGCCCTTCAACCCCTTCCCACTCCTTTATTTTCATAAGAGATTTTGGCAATTTATCAAGTAAACTATCTGGTTGTACTTTGATGTCAGAGGCTAAGTTTGTCAAGCACTCTGTTTGCTTACGGAGTTCCGACAGAATTAAACGGTTAAAGATTGTCATCATTACCGTGAATTCTGACGGCGGGGAATTCAAACTTCTCACAATATTATTCTCTTTATCAAATGTAGTACCATTTGAAAAATCCAGCAGTTTATCATAATTCCAATTATCATGTAACTCCTTGTCATTCAACTTGGGCGTGTTCTCTTGCGCTAAATTTATGTTATTTACCATCTCTTTAGGATGAGCAATGTTCCCTGACTCTTCCTCCCCAAAGAGCGGCTGAGAAGGATCCATAATATCTTCACTCTGTTTCTCAAGAAGAGACCGTTCTTGAGCATATTTTAAGAATTCAGCCTCTTGCGATGGATCAATATGGTCCTCAGCCTGTTTTTCTAACTGAGAACATTGTTGCGCACACTGTAGTAAATCAGCCTCTTCCTCATTTGCCTCAGGCAGCGGTAAAGCTGCTGCCCTGGCCAAACTCGCCCTTCTAGTGCTTACCGCAATGAAAAAATCTGCCCTCACGTCTTTGCGAGGCGGAAGCTTGACTTTCCCCATTTATCATAAGTGAGTTGATTATCGCTACCAAAGTACACAATTCACGTTTTTCTTTTTTTTTTTTTCAATCACACCCTATGCAGCAAGACACACCAGCCTCCAGTATAGAAAACTACAACACCCTAAAGGCTCTTACCCCCTCTTCCCTCCGCCAGCCAAACAGCCCAACAGCCCAACAGCCGCACTTCCAAGCACTTCCGGATGCGCGCGCGAGATGCGCGTGCACCTGTGCTTTTGAGGAAGTGGAAGTGACTGGTCGCAGGTGGGCCGGCAGTGGGCGGGGACCAGTGGGCGTGTCTAAAGGGAGGAGAGAACCAGAATGAGTAACTCACTCCTCTTGCACAACCCCCGGTGAACCCGCGGTCAAGTCAAATCAAGATAACCATTGAGAGCCTTGGAAACATAAGTACCCTCGAGTTTCAATGAAGTCCCAAAATAATTGCGCATTTCGCACGGCAACAGCGCTGCAAACTTCCTCTTGCCGACGCCTCGCCTGCAAAATCTGCTTCTCCAGTCCAAGTGTCAATTCCAGCAGCGAGATACAGCCCAACAGCCGCACTTCCAAGCACTTCCGGATGCGCGCGCGAGATGCGCGTGCACCTGTGCTTTTGAGGAAGTGGAAGTGACTGGTCGCAGGTGGGCCGGCAGTGGGCGGGGACCAGTGGGGGTGTCCTCGAGTTTCAATGAAGTCCCAAAATAATAGCGCGTTTCGCGTGGCAACAGCGCTGCAAACTTCCTCTTGCCGACGCCTCGCCTGCAAAATCTGCTTCTCCAGTCCAAGTGTCAATTCCAGCAACGACACACAGCCCAACAGCCGCACTTCCAAGCACTTCCGGATGCGGATTAATACTACAAACCCTTACAAACTCTTGATTTTTACGACTTGTTCAATCAGTCTGACAGGAAAGCGGATTTGCATGTGGCTGGCTCACTTCTGGCAGCGAAGGGCTAAAGAATCCTATGATGCTATGCTATGATGGATTTGGTTTGTATGTCTGTGATAGCTTTCCTGCCGGATGTCTGGACCTCACCAACACTGCATCCCCCAAGGCTAGTGGGCAGTGGCATATTTAGGCTTTCTGCTACCCTAGGCCTGACTAAGTGAAGGCATTCCCCTCCCCAATATTACTCCACCTCTGCCACACATTGCACTGTCACCAGATTCCGGCCCTTCGACAGACTCCGTCCACCTTAGCCTAACTATGCCCCTTCACCCTCATTTAAGCCCTCATTTTGGTTCCATAACAACATAAGGATGTTTTTAAGACTGCAGGGATTCGAAAGTTATTACTTCCATTCTGATCATTCAAGCCTGTTTTCTTCTATGTTATGTTAGTTGAAAGAGTGTTTTCAGATCGCTGCTGCCCAAGATTTGGGGAAGGCAGTGTATTCTACAGTTGAGTGCACTAAAGGTAGTTGTTGAGGCCAATTGGCTACTTTTGGTTAGGTAAGAAAACAATCTTTTAAAGGAATCGGTTAGAATGTAAGCTGTCTGCCAACTCGACACAAATGAGGAACGGTTGGAATGAGGAACATTGGTTTCAAGGCTAATATTTGGTTTCTCGTGAGTTGCCTGCTGTCGTCCCATGAGAAGCCCCTAGACCAGCCTGTAACATGAATGTTTCAGGCAACAGAACTAAATTCTACTTGTGGTCTTGTCAGTTGGTAAAGTTTATATATGAAATATATGTAAGTGTTGCATCTTATAAAAATGTTAAATAAAAATAACTCAACCTCCTTCTAATGGTCACAGATCTGGTGTTTGCAGGGGGCAAAATGGACATAAGGCAAATTGCCACCTTCTACAACCCATGTACCCCCAAATCCCATGGGCTGGAATGTCATTAAAAGATGGCAAAATCACAAGTGAAATTTGTAAACTCAGCCTGAGCGTAAACACCTCAGTAGAGTAAAGACAGTTGAAGAAGGTACATGGAACCTTTTCCTGAGCATTCTCATGGTAGAGTAATGCATAAGGGTGACCCATTATCATTGATGGGTGAGAAGCATTCCTCGTAGCTGTGCAGTGCAGGCACATTTTATTACAAATGAAGTGGTACATACTGTTGGCATCATTACTGTTTGTGCCATTGTTGAAAATACCCAACACTCCAAGACTAAAACTGATGAATGGGTCGGGCATTCCAGCACAACATTACCTTTGTGGGTGTGGTTTAGGATATGGAGTTCAAGTTCCAATGAGGCGTAAGGTTATGGAAACGGTTAAAGTCTTGAGTAAGGCTTTAATACCTTCCACTCGCACCACAGCTAATTTTCAATCATTTGTATGGCAGAAAGGAGGGGCAAAATGCAGCTTGCAATTCCGCTGCCTCCCTTCCTCTCCACCATACAAATGCTCCAGCATTTGTGGCAGCATGGATTTTCATGCCGGCACAATTTCTGGAGATCTCTATGGGGTCCGCCTGCTTTATGCACCATGCTAGCATGGCAGACATAGTGTACAATTACAATTAATTGTGAACACTGCTTATGGCAGGCAGCATTTCCTAAGTGTGCACAGCAGAGTGCAAATGTGCAGTGCAAAAGGTGTGCAAATGATAGAAATTTGGCAGCGGGGAGCTGCATGTGTGTGTGTAAATATGTAACGTCTCTCCACCGCCAAATTACTAATTTTAATAAAACGATCTTGTATGGGTTTTGCCAGCTTGCGTTTATGTTAATATAAAATGTTTGTAAACAACTTAGAGTTGATTGGACTGGGGTTATAGGTACAGATTTCCTGCTGTTGTTTGAGGTAGTTTCAAAGAAAAAGTCCAACCTTGTATTAAAAATCTAGTTCATGTAAAGATTACTTATAAACATAACTGTTATGCATTGTGTGGCACGCTTTGCAGTTTTCCTGTTAGTGCTGAGTGTGCAGCTGAATCTCACGAAAGACACATTTGCCTACTTAGCGGTGGGCAGCTTCTGTAAAAGATGGTTGAACGGATATCTTGAAGGGTTACTACAGACCTTTCTTCTTTACAGCTGTGAAACAGTGTTTACCTTTGGCACACAGTTCTTGTTTTCTCTCACCCTTCTTTGGCTTTGGATATCCTAATCTCTCACCCTTCTTTGGCTTTGGATATCCTATCACAGGTTTCTTGATGCACTTGTGCATTTATATTTACTCTTCGCCATTTTAACTTCTGGGTTCTATGTCAGATTTTTGCTTTTTGGTGGTCGTCTACCAAAAAGACGGATTTTTTCGGCTGATTTTTGGCGGCCCGCAATAAGCGAAAATATGACAACCCTTTGCACCCCCACCTCCACTTTTGCTTGCAGGATGCCTCTAAAATTAGGGGGTTTCACTGTCCGAACACCCCTTCTCAGCTGCCTCTGCATCCCTCCCCACCCAGGTATACCCCTACCCCCTACACTCACAAACACGCAACACACTCACACACTCGCATATAAACACCTGTTCTCCCGCAACAGTTCTTCCTGGTCCCGACGTGCCCATCAGCCCCTGCGCGCACTCGTGAGTCACAGAGCGGTCTTTCTAAATCAATGTTTTTTATCGAGCTTTAGAAAACTATTTTTTTACCTAATACCAACTTCTGTACAATCTATTTCATGCTTGCACCTTTTGGGTGGCCACAGATCTCCAAAATGTGGGGGGTGGGGGATGTGAGTGCTTGCATCTGAACATCATGTTTGTGCCCACCTGCGGGAACTCTATGCTTGACTTAAGCATAGGCATGTGTTTAATATTGTAAAATGATTAATAATTTTTTACCTTTCCTAATGGTTTCAAAAATGCACGTCATGTGTTGAACATAAAAGTGATTGCTTAAAGCAGTGCATGTATGCGCTAATTAGAAAGAACTCCAATGATGATGTGGCGTTGCACCAATAAAATAAATTAAGCTATGGCTGTTTTGCATACTAAAGAGCATTCCGGGAACATAGGAATGACCAAATAACTTTATATCTGTCATACATGTCTGTGAGTTGAATGACTGAAGCACTAAATACCTAATACATGCTGGGTTTGGTACACATTTCCTTTTTTTTAACACAATAGTCACCCCAGCAATAAAACCTTTGCAAATATCAAGCATATATAGTTTGGCTAGCAAAGAATGTAGCTGACAGAATGGAATGACTGTTAACAGCTCGAAATCACTCCTTAATTGTTGTGGATCACCCTGACGTACCCTTCAACCTTCTCCTCGCACTCTCTTTCGTATTGGCCCATCTGCTCTCCTCCCCCGCAGCCAAATCAACTATCTCCACAGGGATTCGTTGTTCGAGATTGGGGATGAGACCCAGAGGGCATCTCTTGAACAGTGCCTCTGCCGGGGGCACTCCAGTTGAGCAATGAGGTGTGGTGCAATATTCCAGCAGAAACTGACTTAATGCTCTCTTCAAGCACATCCCTTGCCCATGTGCGATCCTAAAAACATACTTTATTCCATGTCCGCATAAACGTATGTACGTCCCATCCTTCTGTAAGGAGCTCATGGTGGCAACAGTAAAGACAGACACAAGTGACCACAGTTCAAAGGTGTTTATTAAACTTTGTAATGGGTGAGATAAATGTCTAATCTAAACCTAAATCTAAGATGGGAGCAAGCTACGACCATCAAATAATAATAAGGCGGTCCTAGTGGCATCTTGTCAATTAAAAAGGACCTATACTAAAAAAACGATTGCCCATCCTTACTATTAAATTACAAAAAGTGTGTGGGATAATGTTCACCAGAAAAGAAAGAAGTGTTCACAAAATGATAAGTCAGGATGGTAAGGCTGGGTCTCCCTTCCCCACGGTTGAAGCATGGGACAAGGCAGGACTCTCAAGTGCACTCCTTGGCCTCGTCAGCACGAGGTTCACAGTTCAATTCAATGGTATCAAAAACCTTCAGAGGCTAAAAAGTCTCTTGCCTTAGAAGGCCTGTGGTGTTTCACAAAGACAAACAAAATGTTCTCTAGGGGATTGCTATTCGGCCCTTGGATCTCCCTCTGCTGGGCTCTGATCCTCTTTACAAAAACAGACCTCCCTCCGCCGGGTTCACTACGGCCTTTCTTCAACACAGTTCATGTATTCCCAATACAGTTAATGCATTTCTCAGTTTTATCCGAAAGCAAGGTTTCCTTCTCTTTAGCTTTCTTTCAGCATCCCTCTGTCAGGTTCACACTTGCCAATTATGACAATTAACAATAGTAGTGGAAAGCAGGGTTCCCTTCCCCTAGCTTTCCTCTGGCAACGGGTCCGAGACTTTCGATTGTATAAAGGAATTGACGTGACCCTTATAGGACCACTCTGACGCCCCATGCCACCCTTTCCCCGGGCCTTCTGGTTGCTGTAGTTTTCAAACAAAACAGTTCCTGATCTGAGCTTTTCGAAAGAGCACCCACGTGGTGCCGGACCCCTCTGCACCTGGACCTCAACTGGGCTTTCTTTAAAGTTCAAACATACACACAGTTTATTTCTTCTTGCGTTCAAAATGTTGCTACTCACAACCTTGAGCTTAACACAGTCGCGTTTCATTTCAGCTTCCTAAGACTCACTGGCTGTGCTGAACCTGTTGGCTTCATTGTTCTCTGGAGTCAAGGATAGTACCACGGACGGTAGCCAGCTTGCCTGTCCGCCTGCGTTGTCAAAGTGGGAGGCCTCCATGTACCATTGATCTCTGTTGCTCCGCATGCCAGCTATAACTCCCGGTATTAGGATTTCCCTTCTGGAGGCTTTGCGGGTCTGAGTTGAAAAGGGCAATGGCAATTCCCTCTTCGTCGTCCTTTCAGGTCTCACTGCTTTTCATCTCCCTTTGTACTCCAAGTTTGGTGTAGCTGTCTCATTGTGTATTCGGCCTTGCTCGAAATGTGCTTTCGTGCTCAGCCTTTTATCCCTGTGGGGAAGGTAAAGGGCCATAAGGTGTGTGTGATTATTGTCAATTGCCTGACTCTGCCTGATCTGTGTGTTGGGACATGTCAGGTAAACGGCTCTGCTGTCAGTCCGTTGTCTGTTACAGTGTAAGAAAGTGTTCACGCGGGAAAAGGGGTGATAGAGCTTCTAAATAACCTATGGGGTAGGATGGAGAAAAGGTGTTACAGGGAAGGGGATACCGTGTCTCAACCCTCTGTGTCCCACTTGCACGCGCCAAAGACCCCTCGCCCAGGTGATCAAACCCCCCCACTGGTCCACATCCAGGAACTGGATCCAATAGCGATGGCCGTCTCCTGGCCACCTGGAAGACAGATCTCTGGGAACTAGCGGGTGGGACCCCTTCAGACTTCTCACAGTTCTCATCGACCCAAAAGAAAGGACAAATCCTTCCTCTACTAAAGAAACCCACTCTGGATCCTGACAACCCACGTAACTATTACCCCATCACCCATTTTACCTTCCTAGGTAAGATCATCGAGAAAGCAGTAGCCACGCAACTTCAGCAACACATCAACACCAACACTCTCCTCCAAACCTGCCAATCCGGGTTCAGGCCTTGGTGCAGCGTGGAGACAGCATCCATAAAGGTGGTCGACAATGCCCTCAACATCCTTGACAACAGCCACCCCTGCCTCCTTTTTCTACTCAACCTCTTGGACTCTTTCAACACAGTAGACCATCAGGTGATCACAGACACCCTACATCGGTGCAAGGGGATCAGCGACCTTGTCCTCCGCTGGTTCAAGTCCTACTTCACCAACTACCAGCAGTTTGTTCAGATGGACTCCTCTAGATTGCTTGCTACCCGTCACCTGTGGAGTTGCTGCATCCTCTCCTCAATGATCTTCAATCTATACATGGAGCCACTAGGAGCCCCCCTGGCCAGACAAAACATCTGCCAATATGCTGACGACACACAGTTATACCTCGATATCAAATCCATCAGGTACATCCACAGGCTCGAAACCTGCCTCTCGTAGATTCAGTGTTGAATGTCCAGTGCATACTTGAAGCTCAAGACCAAATTCCTACTTCTCACCAACAACACCGAATTCCCAGACATACAGACCTGGCTATCAACCATGAACCATAAGGGCTTCACACCTGAGCTCACCTCCTGCATCAAGTCCCTCTGGTCCCACGTCGACAAACACCTCTCCTTTAAAATACACACACATAGCTAAGAAAACTCAGCTTGGTATCAGCTCGTTCTCTCTCCTGTGGAAAGTCAAACCCCCCACCTCTGGACAGATTTAGATCCACCATTCAAGCAAAGGTCCTATCCCACCTGGATGGGGGAAATGTCCCCCTCAAAGGCTTCCCGTTGTCCTCCTTTGCACCCCTGAGAAGTGTGCTACACGTGGCTGCACACCTCATCAAGGGTCTATGCAGATATGACCACATCACCCCGGCCCTCATGGACCTTCACTTGCTCCCACTGCACGCACTAATCACCTTCAAGTCTGCATCATCTATAAAACAGTCGCCCTCAAGTCACCCAGTTACCTTGTGTAGAAACTCAACATCTCCGGTGGACAGTGCACCACCAGAAGCCAGGACACGTGCAGACTTGAAATCTGCTGCAGCAAAAATGAAAGGACCAGAAAACAACCCTTCCCTGCCTATGCTCAAATACTATGGAGCCTCCTCCCAGTCAGCATCAGACTCACCCCAAAACTCCTACAAATCAGAAAATAACTCAAGACCCACCTTTTCAAGGAGTGTCTCCTCCTCAACACCTAGGCCATCACATCGCCTCTTGTACCACCTGACTCGCTAGACGACCGACCACCCCTCTCCACGCCGCCTGCCTGTACAGCTGTAACCCTCCTCTGTGCCCCTCTGTATCCTATGCCCGCTGTATAACTGTTCTGTTGTTACTTCTAAAAAGCATTCCATTATGCATCTGTACTGTTGTATACCTCTGTAAAGGGCTCCCTTGTGCATCTGTATTATTGTATATCTCTGTAGAGTGCTCTGTTGCTTCTCAATATATTATATATATATATATATATATATATATATATATATATATATATATATATGTATATATATATATGTATATATATATGTATATATATATATATATATACACACACACACACACACACACACACACACACATATATATATATATATATTTTTTTTAAAGTTTATTACAAACTTTTAAAAAGGCACAGATTAAGTTACATTTCATGTAATTCCCAGTTTTCCATAACCCCTGTGTCTCTTATGGCATAAATTCCCACTCTATCTTCTCAGTTATTTTTACTTTAATTCCCGATTTTGCCTTTGTGCATTGTCTATTGGGCCAATAATAGCCTGGATATTAGTTAATGCAAAGGTTAGTTTGGTGTTTGCTGAGTTACACAATGACGTTCACCATTCTGTTCCGCTTAATAGCGGTCTTTCTGCTATGAAGAGCCCAAGATGTCTTGTTCTCTGCGTTCTTAATCCTGGGCAAAACAAGGTTAGGTGATGTAATGTTTCAGCTTCCTTGTTGCAGAACCTACACTTGTTTTCTTTAAATTGACTATTTTTTTCGATTTTCCAGAATGTCTTTCTTTGAGAAAAGATTACATCGAAATATCATATAGAGGTTCCGGTGATGTGTATTTGGAAATGTCTCTAGGTATTTTGGGAGTTTGTTCATCGATTTGGTCTCATGACATATATTTTGAAACCATTTGTATTCTCCTCTTTGATCTGATCCTTAAGCCCACTGACTGCAAGGGTGATGTCTGTCCGGCTATCACAGTTAAAGCCTGTGCCCGGCACCTGGTGCCCCTGATAACAAAATGTGTCAATGCAACTTTCAGGGAAAATACTGTCCATACCATAATCAAACAAGCATGGATCTCCCCACTGATAAAAAAAGCCCTGGCTTGATCCTTGCATAGCGGGCAACTATCGCCCCATTACGAATGTACCTTATCTATTGAAGATCTTAGATAAAGTAGCACACTTACATATCGAAGCCTACTTGGCCGCACATGACATCTTGGGGCCCAAACAGTCAGACTTTAGAAAAGCTCATAGTACGCAATCTACTCTTCTGGAGCTTAAGACTAAGATAATGCAGTCCATGGCAGAGGGCAAAATCACCATGCTTATGCTTCTTGATCTCTCGGCCGCTTTCGATCTTCTGGACCATGTTATTCTGCCAGAGAGGTTACGGACATCAGTGCATTTCTCCAGTACAGCGATTGAATGTGTCAAATCATTCCTGACAAATCGTAGAAAAAGGGTTTTCTTCGAGGATGTCAAGGCTGAGGAGTTCACTGTCTTGTGTGGGGTCCCACAGGGTTCATGCATTGCACTCACTCTATTTAACATCTTCCTGCTCCCATTATTCAAGCAATTAGACAAACTTGGTGTGCTGTACGCTAATTATGCGGATGGTACGCAGTGCCTTGTGCCCCTGACAGGGGGTTACACACTTGACTCTGCCTCGACAAACTCCACCTATGAACTCTTTCCATCATGGATGCAAGTCAACAAGCTGGCCCTAAATAGTTCTAAGACAGAATCTATGATGCTGGGTTCTGCGACGCAGCTGAAGAAGCTCAATTCGAAGTACCTCTCCTTTAAAATCGCAGACTGCAATATTGACACCCAGCACAAGGTTAAGACACTTGGTGTGATTTTCAACCAAGAACTGTCTATGAAAAATCAGGTTAATGGTCTTGTTTCCTGTACGTGTTAACATCTGAAGCTCCTAGCCCAGCTACAGCCCTTCCTGTCATCAGCCAATCGTGCCATAGTGGCGCGAGCCATTATAGGATCTAAAGTGGACTACTGCTCCAGCCTCCTGCTAGGAATCACCAAACAAGACATGACCCTGTTGCAGGTGATTCAGAATAACACAGAGCACATTGTTGCAGGCCTGCAAAGGAGAGAACACGTCACGGAGGCTAGGAGAGCATTACATTGGCTTCCCATTTGCAGCCGCATTATTTATTGCGTGATGTGCATTACGCACAACTGTATCTCAGGGCAAGGCCCCAAGTATTTGACCAGCCACATTTTGCACCTAGAGGCACGCAGAGTGCTGAGATCTAACAACATGGCTTGCTAGAAACGGCAAGAGCTCATCTTTCCTATGTGGAGCACAGATCTTTTCCTCACACTGTCCCACAGATATGGAACGCCCTTCCATTGGATCTTAGATCCTGCACTAATATGCAGCTTTTCAAAAGCAGGCTGAAAACTTACCTATTTCAGTAAATGACCACCATCTAATTCCGTGCCTTCCATGACCTCCACTTTCCCCAGCTGATTCTTTTTGTTCTTCGGCTTTCTGTTCATGTTCTGTTGGCGCCCCCATGCCGCTAGGCTTTGTCTTGTGTGCGGTATGAATAAAATAAATAAATAAAATAAATCTACAGTGGCATTCCAATCTGGGAGCCAACATTTCTTTTTTACTGCCACTGAGTTTACCTGGAGCATATCCTTAGTCGTATTACGCTCCTCTAGTGTTTTTCACATCGCTCAGCCCATTCTTTGAGTATTGGCTCATTCACTTTGCTGCATTGTTGGCATAGGATACTGAATTGTGGGAGGCTATCGTTTATCGCAATTTTCCTATAGAGTGACAGCACGTAATAATAATTAGTGTAATGACAGTGATCTGCAGGAATGCATAGTTCCACTCAACTGTCAATGTGCCCCTCAGAGCTCCCTTCCAAAGCAACTGTCTGAAGCAGAACAACTCACACTTCTTGTTCACACTTGAAGTGAAGAGGTCTATTTGAGGAGTCCCTCATAAGAGAAGAATCATAACCCCCCCCATCTAGCTGTCAAACTGGAGGGCTGTTGGACAGCTAAGCAAAACGATTTTACTTTGGCCTTAGATGATTGGAACTTCTGAAGGGACTCATCAGCTTTTGTCCCAAAGAGGCTATGTCCATCAAAAGGCATGTTCAGGAGTTCGCCTGAACATCTGGAGTGAACCCTGACGTTCTCAATCAAGCGTGCCTCATATGGACTTTTCCAGTTGACATGGTACGTGCCACACAGTCTGGCATATCAAGGCCTGACTTTAAGATTTAGGGCTTTGCTGCTCTGCCATTCTGTAATTCGGTGTTAAAGCATCTTTAATCGTATCGACCAGGATGCGTTAAAGGTTTTCTTATGCCATGACTGAGATCTAATGTAAAGAGTTTTGCAGCACGCTCTCGTAGGGCCTTAGGATGTTTGGATTGGCACGACCCATAAACCTACAGGTTGTGATCCTCTCCAAACAATGCAGGCATATTCTGTGGGGGTCGATTGCAGATATCTGCCTCCTGGAATCGCGAATCTCTGAACATTGAACACTGTTTCACTATTCACAACACCTTGTGAAACTAATGCTGGCATGGGGCGACAGGTAAAGTTAGTGATGTTTTCCATTGTTTTCCATCCTGCATGGAGCCCTCAATATTTTCATACAAGTCTTTAAGCTGAAGGTGAGTCCTACTGTAGCACTAAACACATTTTCTGCCTCACAAATGAATGTCCCAACAACTTTGAATAAACATCAAGGAAGTATGTAGGAAAGAGTTACCATATCTAGTTATTGATATGATATATTATATGATATGATAGGTTATTTACAACGCGCTTAATACCCAGATGTTTCTAAGAGCGGACCCGTAAATCGAACCTGTGTTGCTCTGTGTCGTCCTGCTTCCAAGAGCCAATTCTCTTGTATCCAAAGCATTCTGTCTTCCAGTGCTCTAGGCACAGAAGGAGCAGATACGGTTGGCATACATTCTCTAAACATTGAACACTGTTGCAGTAGTCACAACCCGTCGCGGGACCCATGCCGGTACAGGGACAATGGGTGAAGTCAATTGACTTTATCTGCTGTTTTTGCATGAAGCCTTCAACCCAACCCAACCCAGTCCTTTCTTTTTTACTTATCTAATGTAGGTCCTACCATGTCACTAAACAAATGTTCCCACTCAAAGTCATGTACAACAGCAAAAACTGAACATCAATGAAACATAAACATTCACCTTGGTGCTGTATTATAAATATCCTAACCTGAAGGTATTATAAGATATTGGGCCTCACTATGACCCTGGCGCTGGGTAAACGGCGCCGTAAAAGGCTGCGGCGCAGTTAACCCATTAGCGCCTGATTACGAGGTCCCTTTGCGGGACCCGACCTTAATCGCTGGTCTACATTAGCCGTTAAAGTAGGGATCTGCAAAGGGACCTTGGTGCTAAGTATGGTACCGCAATTTGCGGTACCATACTTAGCACCTTCCCCATTCCCATAGATCCCTATCGGGCGAAAATGGGAATGGGGAAGGGCCATGGTTCAATGGGGAATTACCGCCCCGCCAACCTTGGAATGGGGTGGTAATTCCCCATTGAACCATGGCGGACCCGTTACAACACCGGCACCAGCCATGGTACTAATAGCGCCACGGTATAACGCTGGTGTTGTAATGAGGGCCATTATGTCTCACAACCATCCGCAACAATATGACATGCTGCTTCAGCGCTACCATGTGCCAAATATTTAATCAATTTCTCAACCAAACCCCAAAAAGATTACTGCCACTGTCACCTACTTAGTTTTACGTTTATTTATCACAATAATTGACCTTCTGTGTGTCAGACAATGTCCAACATGTACAAGGATGTCGGGGTTAGGGAAAATACCAAAGGGTGCACAAGAAGGAAGCTGTTTTGGAAAACTGCAATAGATGCAATTGGCACCTACAGCGAAGACTGGCTACATTTGATAATCTTGGGCTCCACCTCACATTAGCTGCATGTACTGGCAACAATTCTGCCACTACACCATCAAAAAGTAATCACTGAGTACTGGTCTATACTTTGTCAGCTATTCATTAACCTACCCTAAACCAAATCCAGCATTGTCCACATGTCTATAATGGGATCACTAAAAGTCTTTGCGAACTGCAGCAAAGGGGAATCATTATGATTCAGTGCCATCAAGTCATCATTACATTTCACCTCTCTCTGCATCTACCGGAATGCTCAAATCCAAAGTTGAAGCAGCCCTTTTAAATACACCCAAAACATGACATGTAGCCATGTGAAAAAAGGTAGGTAACTCTCCCAGACGTCAGCACACAGATTCTCAAATATCACAGCGCTCTTAATTATCCCACAAGGGACTTAATTTGTTTTTCGTCCAAGCAAGCTGCTGCATTCATGCCAGGCATCTGGTGGCACCACCTCTTACACCTTTCCCTTTATCTCAAGCATCAGTTTTGGAGATATCATTTTCAGTATCAAAGCAGTTTCATGGGTAACACAGGGCTCGAAATGAGCATGTGTTGACCAGGAGAAAAAAGCAGCTCCTGTGTATCAGGCATCATCCGTTATGTAGGAGCTACGCCTCAGGAACCAGGAGCTAGCACAGCAGATCTTACTTGTGTGTAAGATGAAAACAAACCTTTTCTCCCTTATATATTATCCAATATGCTTTGTGTCCCTTGGGTGTGTCCTCTGTTCTCTTTTACATGCATTCCCAATCCTATATAGCTAATATCACATAGCTATGTTTGTATGGCACCATTTTCCTGGGGAGTCACAAGTAGCTCCTAGTAGTTCTTTGTTTCAAGCTAACCAGGCTCCCCTTGGCTATAACCAGGAGCTAGATAGCTCCCAGCTCCTGGCATTTTCGAATCCTGCACATATCTGACACTAACTGCCAGTCTCTTACATCAGCTTGTGCTAACAAAATGGACAGTGCTAACAAAGGTTTCAGCACTGTAACTACCAAATTGTTCTTTAACACTGGCTTGGTGCAAGTATGAGAAGCCACTTGTTCCTTAAATTGTACAAACAGAAATAATACTTGTCTAAAAGGCTCAAATCAAAACTGAAGAAGAGCTGTGGGTATTATGGGAAGCACGGACAACTCCTCTATAGTCGTCCAGGGTGCCATAATTGAAGAATGTACTGATCTGTTTAGAAACCTTATACAAAACTGGACCCAGTTTGATCTCAGTAGGAATGATGGAGACCAAGATGTTCATCCCATACTGTGGGTGGACCTGCCATGGGCCCTTATCCCAGGGGTGGAGAGAGCAAATCTGTTCAGTACCCCAAGATTTCCCTCTCCCATTTGGATGCCCAAGACACATAAAAATGCATAGTCCGGGCTCTCCTGAGGAACCTTCAAGCTGCACAGTACACAGTTAATAACCTCACATATTTTTACACTAATCTCATGACACAAGTATTCTTATATATCCATTTATCAACAGATAAGACCCTGTGCTACAGACCAAACAACGTATTCTACCACAGAGGGAGAACCTTTATACCAACACCATTGATCTTATACATAAGTAAGTACTCATCCTGCCTTACTTGTGACATCGTATTGAGATACAATGTGATATTTTAAACAAGATAACATACTGCTTTCCCACCGATCGTTATCTGTTTCCTTTCTTTTTCCTCTCTTTTCTTCCTCCTCTCTTTAAGAACACAATTGTTCTATACCACAATCCTCCTGAAGAACCGCTGCACATCAGCGGCGGGGAAACACGTGTCGAGGAATCATATTGTTTTCGCTTTTTCAAACCACAATCCTCCAAGAGGAACCATATTGTTTCCATTCTGTTAAAGCAGGACTCATACTACATCACTTAGTGGATATAACTAAGGACACTAAAACTTGGAAATTTAATTGGATTGAGGAACCATATAGCTTCGCTCTGCCAAAACCACAACCTTCCGAGCCTCAATCACTCTTACAAATCATCCTGCTGAAACCAGAACTTTTATTTCAATACCTAGTGAATACAACTAAGGATATTACAATTTGGAATTTAATTGGACTACAACATCGCATCAGTGAACTCAGTGACGATAACTGAGCACACTTCAAGTTTCAGCCAATGAGCACATTTCTTTTCGAAGTCTTTACGCCAGAAACTTTTTGGTACCAGGATCTTTACCTCAATATTTAATACTTAGTGCATTCAACTAAGGACATCACAATTTGAAAACTAACTGGATTTTGCCCAAGCACCAGTACAAAAAATTATTTTTTTGATTTTGTTTCTACATCCAGATTTGTCCATTCCATCTATGCTTGAATCCAATGACTTGTAATTAAAAAAAATGTTTGTTGTAATTCATCATTAGTGTCATTATTCTATTTTGAGAAGCGCGACAGGAGGGCTTTTTCCCTTTTCACAGTCAATGCTTGGCATAACCCAACAGCACAGGCTACAATATTTAAACCCCATACATTTCTTATTCAATTCAGGAGTTTTTCAAAATCCACTTTCAAAACAGAGAACACTCATAGAACTATTGAAATTGGTCTGTTACAGAGTGCTCATATCTGTGGTGAGGAAAAGGGAACTGAGTTAATTAATGTGGCACCCAATGTATCCCCAATGGACTCGACACAGTATCCACCTATTGTCCTGCATCCATTACAATCAATCTCATTTGAATAAAATCGGTTTTAATGAAATCCCATTTCTTTGTTCTTTGCAAGGCTAACTCACAGAAAATTCACAGATTGGTTCAAAGTAAAACTCATTGAAATTTGGAATACAACGAAGCATCCTAACATGTTTTTTTTTAATGTAAATATTGAATTAAAAAAATCAGCAGCAGGAGAATGGTATAAAAGAACAAGTTACTTCTTACCTTGTAACGTTCTTTCGACGGGATGTTCCTCCGACGTATTCCTCATCTTAGATATCTCCTTCCAGCTCTGCTGGCCTCGGAAAATTTTTCTCTAGAGGGCGCTGCGCGTTGACGTCCTCCGAGTCGATGTCCCTCGACAGCCGCCGTATCAACGTCGACGTCATCCTGCCTATAAAGGCCGCGCGCAGTGTCCGTTGCTCAGTTCCATTTTGTAGCCCACAATAATACTTTCTGGACTAGACTAATCACCCTGAAGGAGCGTAAACTGCAACAACACGTGAAGTAGAACTGCAGGGATGGATGGGAGGGTCGATGAGGAATACGTCGGAGGAACATCCCTTCGAAAGAACGTTACAAGGTAAGAAGTAACTTGTTCTTCGAAGGGATTGTGTCCTCCGACGTATTCCTCATCTTAGATAGGCTCCCATAGCAGTATTCTATTATTGGAGGAGGGAGTACTGACTTCACGCTGTCTTCTATTGATGAATAGAATGCAGTACAGCCCTTCCAAACCTAGTCTCTTGACTGGAGGAGGAATCCAAATTGTAAAAACATGTAAAGGTATGGACAGACGACCATGTAGCGGCCGCACAGATGTCTTTAACCGGCACGCCTCTTTTGAGGGCCGATGAAGCTGCAATACCTCTGGTCGAATGAGACCTAAGGTTTTGAGGGGGCTCTTTCCCTGCCAGTTTATAACATTCCAGAATGGCTAGAATGATCCATCTGGAAATGGTCTGCTTAGTTATTGGTAACCCCAGCTTGTGACCTGCGTAACCTACAAACAGCTGGTCTGCCTGTCTTATCCTGGCTAGTCTACTGATGTAAAAACTTAAAGCCCTTCTAGGGTCTAGCCTGTGTAACCTCTCTTCCTCTTTCCCCGGGTGAGGAGGAGGATAGAAAGATGGTAGGGTAATCTTCTGAGTGATATGGAATTCAGAAACCACCTTTGGGAGGAAATTAGGCTTCACTTGCAGGACAACTTTGTCTTTGTGAAATATTGTGTGAGGGGGTTTACAAGAAAGAGCTTGTAATTCGCTCACCCTTCTAGCAGATGTAAGTGCTATTAATAAAACAGTTTTAAGGGTAAGGAACCTTAGCGAACAAGAATGGAGTGGTTTGAAAGGTGTGCCCATCAGGAAAGTTAGTACTAAGTTTAAATCCCATAGGGGAACTTGGAATGGTCTTGGGGGATAAACATTGGTTAACCCCTTTAGAAACTGTATTACATACATTATCTCCAACACGGGGTAGAGAAAGTGGGTCTCAACTCTTTACAAATTCATTAACTCACAAGGGGAAGACATTAAATGGACATACAGAATAAAATGGGGCAGAACGTTAGGGGTGGAACCAACGGATAGTCAATGGGCAGACCTATGGAAGCAGATCCCCAGAATGACCCGATCGGCACAAACCAGGGAGATGTGGGTCAAGATTATGACACAATGGCATTATACCCCAGAGAGGCTCCACTCGATGTACCCAAACACGCCAAACCTCTGCTGGAGAAGATGTGATGAAGTAGGAACATGGAGACACATATGGTGGGACTGCAAGGGCATAAAACCCTTTTGGGAAGAAGTGAAAAACGAAATGGGCAAAATATTCCCGGATGTGGGGCAGATGGGGGAAGAGGTGTGGCTCTGCGGAATCAGAGATGAGACAGCAAGACTATACAGTAAAACACAATGGAGAAGCTTTATGGGATTACTTATAGCTGCATGGACCACCATAGCACAAAATTGGAAAAATAAGCATACCCCACTGACATACACATGGCTACAGAAAGTATGGTCCCATATATCAATGGAGAAAATCACTCACAAAATCCAAGGAACTGGAGACATATTCGCGAAAGAATGGGAAGGGACCTTGCAATATCTCCAATCAGACTTTATGAATCAATGGTGCCCCCACAACATCAAAATATCAGACATCTTCAATGCATAATAGGAACCCGAGACATTATGATTTCATCCGATCAGATGGGAGGGAGGGGGGAGGGGGATGGGACTGTTTTAAGTTGTAATGTTATCCCTTATGTGACATCTATGTAAAATCAATAAACAAAAGCTTTAAAAAAAAAGAAAGAAACTGTATTACCAAGGGTCATTTGAAATAGGATGGTTCTTCCGCAGTGCGCTTAAAGATGGATAGCGCTGCGAGATAGCCCTTAATGGTGCCAACTTGAAGGCCTGAATTCGCCAAATATAGAAGGAAGGACAAAACCATTGGTGTACCACATGAAAAAGGGTCGATATTCTGTTCTCTACACCAGCTGCAAAATCTGTTCCAACAGCAGCGGTATAAAGACTTTGTTGCTGGCCTCCTTGCCGAAAGCAACACCTCCATAACATCATCAGGGAGGTCCCAATCCTTGTACCTCAACCTTTCAGAAGCCAAGCGTGAAGGTTGAGGGTTTTGATGTCTGGATGGAGAACCTGACCTCCCTTCTGTGAGAGTAGGTTCTCTCTGAGTGGAAGTCGAATTGGAGGGCAGATGGACAAGTCTAGAAGGTCTGGGTACCACGTTCTCCTGGCCCAATCCGGGGCAATTAGGATCATGGTTCTCTGGAATCTTCTCAACCTCCTGATCATTTGAGGAATGACAGTGACCGGTGGGAACACGTTCAGAAGCGGAAAATCCCAGTCCACTATGAACGCGTCTCCCAGAGCTCCTCTCGGGGGAAATTCCCTTGAGCAGAACAGATCGCATTTCCTGTTGACGCTGGTGGCGAACAGATCCACCTGAGGGGTTCCCCAAAGGGCGAAGATCTCTTGAAGGACTTCCTGAGCTAGTTCCCACTCGTGGGAGACTGTGCTCTGCCTGCTCAGAGCGTCCGCTGTCAAGTTCTTCTCTCCGGCTAGGTGAACTGCCGATAGAGAGATTCCTTCTTGGATTGCCCAAAACCAGAGCTGCATCGCCTCTCTGCACAGGGGTAGTGATCCTACGCCTCCTCTTTTGTTGAGGTAATGCATGGCCACTGTGTTGTCCGTCATTATCAGGACGTTTTTCCCTTGTACAGCTGGCAGGAACGCCTTCAGCGCAAGTCTGATGGCTCTCAGCTCTAACAGGTTGATATGTAGTCTGGACTCCGATGGAGACCAACGACCGTTGATGGTCAAGTCGTTGGCGTGGGCTCCCAACCCCGTGAGTGAGGCATCTGTGACTACTGTTATCTCCGGCCAGGGTTGCCAAAAATGTTCTCCTTTCAGAATGTTCTCCTGACAGGCCCACCACTGAAGGTCTCGAGCCACCCTGTCGGGAACCTGAAGAAGATCTGTCATTTTCCCTGAGAATTGTGACCACTGAGTCCTCAGTGCCCACTGGAGGGATCTCATTCTCAGGCGAGCCTCTGGCACTAGGAAAATGCAGGATGCCATGAGGCCTAGCAACCTCAAAAAGTCGAAGGCTGGGAGACGTTGGGCATTTTGAAACTTGGTAACCATCTGTAGAATATCTTGAGCCCTCATCTCTGGTGGCGAGGCTTTTCCCAGGGAAGTGTCCAGGATCGCTCCTATGAACTGGAGTCTCTGCGATGGTATCATTTGTGACTTCTTTAAATTGAGGGAGAAGCCCAGTCTGTGAAGGGAGTGGCACACGTGATTTAGTTGGATCTGAGCTTGTTCCGAAGAGACAGCCCTGATCAACGAATCGTCCAGGAAGGGGTAGACATGAATCCCTTCCCTCCTTAGACTTGCCGCCACTACCGACATTAACTTGGTGAAGACCCTCGGGGCGGAGGTCAGCCCAAATGACAGCACTCGAAATTGATAGTGAGAGTTGCCAATTGCGAACCTCAGGTATTTCCTGTGTTTGAGATGGATAGGCACATGGAAACAAGCGTCCTGAAGGTCCAGAGATACCAACCAGTCCTGGAACTGAAGGGCCTGGAGGATATGAGAAAGAGTGACCATCTTGAATTTGTCTTTTCTGAGGAATTTGTTCAATTCTCGCAAGTCCAAGATGGGTCTCAGTCCTCTGTCTTTCTTTGGAATGAGAAAGTAAGGGGAGTACCAGCCCTTGTTCCTCTCCGCTACAGGTACCGGTTCTATGGCCCCTTTCTCTAGCAGGTCCAAAATTTCCTGCAAGAGGAGCGGATCTGGAGCTTTCTGAGAGCTGATCCCCGGTGGATGACTCTGAGGTATGCGTAGGAGAGGCAGGCAGTAACCTTGAGCAACTGTTTCCAATGCCCAAGCATCTGACGTGATAGCCTGCCATTCCGCCAGATGTTGAGTCAACCTGCCTCCTACAGGTGTCCTGTGAGGGAAGTCCTCAGAGTGGTTTTGGGGCGGCTGATGCAGATGCCGATGGTAAAGAGGCACCTGCTGTTGCTGCGGCCTTTGAATATCTACCCAGTCCACCTCGGGTAGTTCTTCTTTGTCCCCTTTGAGCCGGTCGTCCTCTACCTCTTCCGAATGCGGAGTAGAAGCGAAAGGACTTGCCTCTCGCAGAGGTTCCTGTGGGACGAAGAGGTGTCTGACGGATTGCAGCGCCTAGGGATTTTGCTGCTGCTTTTGAAGTTTGCAGTTTTTCTAAACTGTCATCCGCCTTTTTCCCAAACAAAGAAGAGCCATCGAATGGCATGTTTAAGAGCCTGGCTTGCACATCTGGGGCAAAACCAGACTTTCTCAACCAAGCAAATCTCCTGGTTGAAGTACTTGCCGCCATTGCTCTGCTGATACTGTCAGCCGAATCAATGCCCGTCTGGAGGGATTCGCACATAGCGCCTTTACCGTCCTGTATGATATTCAGGAACGCCTCCCTTTCTTCTCCCTCCGGGATGCAGTCAGCCGCTGTAGAAGCACACTCCCAAAGTGTATGGCTGAATCTAGCAAGGGTGCAAGTAGCATTCACAGATTTTAACGCCATGCTACATGCCGAAAAAACTTTCTTTGCCATAGCATCATATTTTTTATCGTCCCTGTCCTGTGGGACGGTAGGATAAGCCGTCTTGACATCGGTAGAAGATGCTGCCTGTACCACCAGACTTTCTGGGGATGGGTGTTTTGACAAAAACTCCGGGTCTGTAGAGGATACCCTGTATTTTGTAGAAAGTCTTTTATTTACTGCCGGGACGACATCTGGGGTTTCCCAGTTTGTCATAACCTTGCTATGAAGAACTTTATGGAAAGGCACCACAGGATCCTCCTGTGGGCCTTTATCAAGAATATCCGTGAGGTCATCTTGTTGGAAAGAATGTGAAGGTGCAGACCACCCCATAAACTCTGTGATCCTGGCCATTAAGGCTCTATAGGGGGTTTCAGCATGCTCCCCAGGGTCTGGCCTAGCAAACTCCACCTCAGGGGATGTGTCTAACCCACTTGCCTCATGTAAGGAATCATGAAGATCCTTTAACCTGCGTTCTTCAGAGGAAAATTCCTCTCTAATTGGGGTTACAGGTCCCTGCAACTCAAATGTGTCTTCCTGTTCAGACAATTCACCCTCTTCCGAAATTGAGGACATAGTTCTCAATTGTTCTGAACTCATAAAGGGAGTAAATCCCATTTCCAAGGCAGAGGGTGCCGAACTTGTCATTATCGGCCTCGAAAACGTCGATGTCGTCGACGCCGGCGTCGAAAACAAAGGCGGAGGCCTCGATGACCTCGACAGAATTGGGATTCTACTCGACAATCTCGAAGCCATCGTCATCGAGGACCTGGGGATAGTCACTTGGTGTGTCGTGACCGTGACTTTTCTTGGCGTCGACGCCGGTGTCGAAGCTGGCGTCGAGTCGACAGACCCGTGTGTCGAAGGTCCCTTCGACAATGGCGTCGAAGACACCGACCTCGGCGTCGACGGAACCCTCGTCGACGGCGTCGACGGAACCTTCGAGGAAGGTTTGGAGGTCATAGTCCTACTCGAGGGTTCGAGACGCGCTCGAGAGGTTTCCTTCGCCGGGTACTGCGACTCGCTGCGTTTTTGACCTTTGGGTCTTTCGACCAGAGCATTGCTCTCGGCAGTCTTCGAGGGGGTCGAGGCCGCTTTCTCGAAGACGCTCATCATATTTTTGCGGAATTCCTCCCATTCAGCCCGGGAACTATGTTTCGTGGGGCAAGGGATTCTTTTTGGCGAAACAGAGGAAGAGGAAGACGGAGAAGGGGATCTTCGACGTCTCCTCTTCGAGTGCTTCGATCTCGAGGAGTGATGGGACCCACTCCGAGACCTGGAGCGCGAATGGTGACGAGGAGACGAGTGTCTCGACTTCGTCGACGAAGAAGAAGCTTTAAAAGTCTTACCTTTCTCCAGCTTCCCCCTGCGCTCCTTCAGGGCCTTAGCTGTCATGGACATACAGTCCTCGCACTCCGAACAATGGTGTTCAGCTCCCAAACACCACAGACAAACTCTGTGAGGGTCAGTCAGCGACATCTTTTTTCCACAATCTCGGCATTTTTGGAAGCCGGATCGAGGAGTTGTCGGTTCCGACGAGGAAGCCATCGAGTACGGATCGAATAACTCGAGGTAAATGGTATTAATCTGACAAGAACTGAGCAACGGTATTCCGAGGCACTGAGTAAGCGCGGAAAAACGGAACTGAGCAACGGACGCTGCGCGCAGCCTTTATAGGCAGGATGACGTCGACGTCGATACGGCGGCTGTCGAGGGACATCGACTCGGAGGACGTCGACGCGCAGCACCCTCTAGAGAAAGCTGGAAGGAGATATCTAAGATGAGGAATACGTCGGAGGACACAATCCCTTCGAAAGAGGCAAACGAGGAAAAAAAGACAAAATAATAAAAGAAAGTGGCGCAGAAGGAGAGGTCAGTAGGGGCAGAGGAGACGTACTGGGTCCTGGGTCACCCTGTTTTGAAGGGAGGAACATAACGACAAAAGAAAAACAAACGTCAAAATGCAATGATATTGCTTGCAGTAAAATGGCACAAAAAGCAATTTTGATGAGTTGGGGGCTATGTATATGATGTCCTCGTGTGCCATAAGAGGGAATAAATACTTTATTTCATCTAAGCCTTGCTGCTGTGACAATTTCAAAGATAAAACATCTGTTGATGAAAGAGCATATGTTAGTACCTTTATAAGTGTGATCAAAGCACGGGACAAGAGAAGGCAGTAAGGGGACAAGTGAGCGGTATGTGTGAGAAATAGCAGCATTAAGAGTCAATCTAGCCCAATAGATTCTCAGAGGACGAAGTTAAAAAGGTGTATGTTGAGGAGCCACTGGATGTGGGAATAGTTTTCTCCCAGAGATCTATAGCTTGCACTCTCTAGACAAAGAGAAATGTTTGCTTAAAATTTCTCAAGCGATTATCAAGCAAATGGAATAAGTAAAAAAACAATGTAAGTGGTGTTCAACATTACTCTCCTGCAAGCAGTTCATATATTCTCTAAGCATTTAGTAAGCTGCTTAGAAAACGTTGACTGTTTACTTAACTAATTTCCATGTCTCGTCCCCCAGACCATGGTAGGGATTGGTACACGCTTAAATACAGCATTTGGGGAGCAGTTTTCTTGTTTAGTAAATGCTGAAAAAAACATAAATTTTGATTAGGGCAATGATTCTCTTGCTGCCCAGATATTGCGGCAGGATGTTTGGGATGGCAATGTGAATGGCTTTGTTGATCTGAAGTTTCAGGATGGATGGTTTCTCTTGATGAAAAATAGAATACTTGTGTGTTTGCTGTAAACTAATTTGTGGACAGTGTGAGAAACTGCAGGGCGTTCTCACATTTATTCCCCTTGGATCCTCTATGCAGGTGGCCAGGGAAGGGCCATCGCTTTTGGATCCCATCCCTGTGGGTGGACAAGCGAGGGAGGATCACCTGGGTAGAGGCTCCTTGGGGATTGGATGTGCGATGCACTTAGGTGAGACGCGGTATTCCACATTTTCCATTAAGGAAGAAACCCCTATCTCAGAGGTAGTTATGGGATATTGTTCCCCATGCTCCCTTGTCCAGGAGAAGAACATTAAACATTATTCACCCGACATATGAGAAAGAGGAGAAGAAGAATTGGGAATGAGGTACCTTGGGATAGGCCACAGTATCCCCCTTATCCTCATAACAACCTGCCTAACATTTCCCCAACCTTTTTGAGTAATTGTAAGGCAGTACCCCTTTATTCCCCTCTTTGGGAATATAATGGTACTGTTATGAGGAAAGAAAAACTAATAGTTAGAAACATTATACACTCTTCACATTCCAGTAATGATACAAAGAATAAACACTTGAGAATTAGGAACATTACACAATTTCCCCACTTTAGTACTGAGACGAGGAAGAAGCAACTGTGCGTAATAGACACCATTTTCTCTCACCACTCTGGTACTAGGACAAGGAAGATGAAGGAAGATCAGGCATGTCCCTATAATCAGAACCAGGTAGCCTTAATTAATTAAGGACACCTGCAGACCATTACACAGCTGCAGGTGTTATAAGAAGTGGACTGCAGAGGCACGAATGAGAGAGAGGAGGAGAACCACGGGAACAGGATGGCACAGCAATATGAGCCGTGCGAGAAGTTGAGATCCCTCGAAAGTGAAGGCGTGCAGCAAAAGCTATCGGGAAGCGGAGGCGAAGCTGCGCACGAGAGCAGGAGGAGGCAGAATAACACACCCGGCGAACAGGCTTTCGCGGCTGGGGAAAGGCTGCACAGGAAGAAGCTGCTGACGCAGTTAAGTGTCAGAGACACCAGAAACACCCAAGTGCTCCAATGGAACACACATAACTTAGCAGTCCCTGAAACCTGGCAAAGGTTACATTATTGAATACTAAACTGAATGAAAATGGCAAGCTGCACTTAATGAATGTGGAAATGAACTGAAACCAGCAAAGGGGCATTTTGTAAACACCAAATTGAATGCGAACAAAATTAAACAAACAGGCCTACGTCAATTGAATATTTAATTTAATGAAACAGGCTAAGTTGTCTTTCATGAATGCCGAATTGAATGAAAGAAAGTTGAACTTATGAATTGCTGAACTGAATGAAACAAATCACGTTGCCCTTATTGACTACTAAATTGAATGAAAGCAGCAACGTTACACTTATTGAACATTGAAATTAATGAAATTCAGCAAAGATACATTTTTTGAATATCGAACAGAATGAAATATGATAAACTTGCACCGATTGAATATCCAAGTGAAAAGAAAGCCAAAATACAATCCATTTTGAACATTGAAAGATATGAAACAGCACAACTACGATTATTAAACAATGAACTGAAAGCAAACAGGAAATTACACTGAACGAAAGGCTCTCAGTGCAAAGTTGGAGTTTAAGTCAAGGAAACACTTGTTCGGCTGAATACTGAATTACTCAAGAAAACCTGGAGGTTCCCGGTTGCATGACCCATAATGGGTGGATCGTGTGATCCAATAATTGCGCCCAGATCAGAGAACCATTATATGTTCAACTGAACCTTGCTAAAAGTGAATGCAAGGCTCATGGTTGTGTGACCTGTAACGGGTGGACCGCATGGTCTAACAACCACGCCAAGACCAGGGAACCATATATGTCAACAAGGAAGTTTGCTATTGTTTTGAAGAGGAAACCTACCATTGATGCATACAATGTTTGGTGAGGAGAACCCTGAACTGTAAAGAATTAGTGAAATGTTGTCTAAAGAGCCAAACCTCAAGATGCTCCTTTTTGTGTTATTCTTTAATATTGAACTTGGGGGTAAGGGCATCCTGAGACGTGCTGCCAAGGAACTTTATGATGAACGGTTTATAGTCAAAGGGTCGAATACAAAAGGATCGAATGCAATACTTTTGAATCAAAAGAATCTAAAAACAAAAATCGAATGCACGTTTTTTTTTTGTTGGAGGATCCCCCCCTAAATCCCTGTTTTTCGGGGAAATACCGCTATTTTTTTCTATATGAAAAAAAAATACATTTAAAAAAAGGCATTCAAACTTTTTTTTCCGATCCTTTTGTTTCGAAAATATTGCAATTCGAAACTATGTATTCGTTACTTTGACTGGACACCATATTGAACTTGAGGAAGGGAATCCTGACCTGTATAAAAAGATGGAGCTTTTTGATTTCAAGCACACTAGAAGGTAAATTGAACATCATAATGAACCTATTGACATTTGGTGAAAAGAAGCTGAGGAATAAGCCCACGCTGGAAATAGCTCTGAACATTCTGTTTAGTTTATGGTTGATATCCCTGCACATTGTTTTGTTTTAGCTGTGAGGGCTAGCATAGGTTTTGAACTTACTGACACAGACTTGTTTCTTTAGGTAGGGAAATCCCACCTTAGTATCGGGCAAGTTAGGTCTTAATCCATCCTGACCTTTTCTTTAATAAAATATTTTCCTATACCTTGACTCTGTTGTCTGTGTCTCCTTCCATAACGCCAACCTCACAACAGGCAGAGGGTTTTAACAAATATGTGTGGTGACAATGGAATCCAATGGATGCATTAACATTTATATATGATGAAATTGGCATCCAATGGGTGCATCTCTAGGCCGCAGAGGATTTGTCATTCTTATTTCCCTCACTGGCTCAAGTTATTTAGTCTTGGATGCTGTGCCTGCTTTCACCCTTGCTCCCATTGAGGAACTTTGTGCCTGTGCACACACACCCTGATTATGCCAGTTCCACTGCTTGACCCAGGCTCATTGTATTAAGATTAAGTAACTTACTGTAGCCAGTCTTGTGTACACGTGGTGAATTTATTAAGATGTCCATCATATTTGAGACTCAGGATCTACCAAGCAGGGACTTGCTCCATCTAGAGTTCTGCAGGTGACCAACATCCGTAACCTGAAACAGGGCCTTCTAATTTTCTGCTGTATATTTATGGATCTCATTACCTGTGGAGAGGCAATCCCTCCCAGATCATCGACTTTGTAGGATGAAGTTAAAGACCTGACTCTCGGCCTTGGCCCTTTGGTCGATCAACTGCTGGCTTCACTCTATGGTTCCCATTACCTTTGAATCTCTCTGCACAAGGCTTCTCTGGTCTATATTTGGTAGACTCAATCACTCACTACACTCTAGCACACCCTTGCAGTCGTTTTGCTGTCCTAATGGTCACTCCCATTAACCAGAGTGATGTACATTCTCAGGGGATTATGTTGTCAAACTGAAAACCCACTCACTGAAATCTGACAATATCAATTACACTCTGTCACAAAGCATGTTTGTTGAAAGATGTGTCCCCATTTCCACTGATTTAAAATTGGTTGCCAGAACATGTTTGCAATACAAATGCAATAAAAAATCCAGCAATCACACACTAAATGGTATAGTGTCAAACAAAAGAAAACTTTTTTTCTGTACAAACACTGGGGATGAATTAACAATATGGTGGCTAAGCAGCAGGATGCAGAAAAGTGAAGGGCCTCAACAAACAAAAAAAGAAAGAAAAAGTCAGATGAATATGTGAGCACTCTAAGTTGCATAAGCTTGGGGGCGGGAGCTGACGAGCACCAACATCACATAAAAGCAGAGAGCCAACAGTATAAGGAAACTAAAAGTGGGATTGGGGAGGGGACAAAAGGGAGAGACAAGGGTGATGGCTGTGTAAAATGTAAGCAACAAAGCAGTTCAAGCAGAAAATCTGGATGAAATAACATACAATGTAGTTATTGAGAATGGATTTGCACAGCAGGAATTTTGCAAAGAAAACTTCTGAGAGATGTCAGAGGGGACCACATTTTGGACTTTTGTTTTGTTGCTAAAACACACTCGCACAAGAAAAATCTATGCAATTTGGAAACAAATTCCAACAAATGACCTGATTTCCTTAGCACACGAATGAAAACACTAGTATGTCCAAGAAGTCTGCATTTTACAGGGAAACGGACCAAGGTAAACCATGGCAAATATCATTGATAAATCAGGGCCAGATATAAGTGACCATAAGGCACTATTGATGACAGTGATCTATTGTTCATCATCAAAACAGCATTGATTGGACCAGTGTGTTCAACCTAACCTAGAAAGAGTTGCCTGCATTTTATGTAGCCTTAATACAGACACAGGATTAATTGGTAATGACAAAACTCCTTTTCTTGTTAGATATGTTTCAGCAGGTCATAACTTACCTCATGAAGGGTGTGAGGTCCATGGCTTCCCATTTTTTGGGTGGTGCTTCTACTATTGTTTCTGGTTGCACTTCAGATGTTTCAGTAGGCGCAACTGCATAAAAAGATAAGGTCCTTTACTTTAATAGAGAAGGAATGTTGTTACTTTTATTTTGAATTTGTTATTTGTAAACTAATTAAATTCAGAGCTATGAAAGTATATATAATCTTGTGACAAGCAAAACCCATTCAACAACTGACATTTTTCCATTAGTGATACACATTAATGCGGACCACAATACCTTAGATTTCCAGTGGCAATCCACTTAAAATGTTTGTTTTTTGTTTGAGATGGCAGCGGAGGAGTGATGTATTGTTCCCTATAAGCCATGTCTGCGATAGTCTGTTTTACAGTGTTCACTGACAGAGACGGGCTGCAACATTTTGCCTTAAGATGCTGTGATGAGATTCCCTGCTTGGCTACAGGTGCCAGCAATTTACAAGTCTTAGGGGCCGGAGAACCAGTACGCTCTGGGGTAATACCCACAGAGGAGATATACAGAGAATCCCTTTGCACCCTGAATTCCAGCCTGTTTGCTTAAGCAGGCGACTGTTAAATGAAAACTACTAATCCCACGAGTGCCTGGTCTCAGGACCAGACTGCGAGAACACAGATCGACTCCTTGGGACACGAACCCCTTTAGGGTGAACGTTATGCCGGAGCTATACAGCCATGCCTCTCAGGGAATTTGCCTAGGTCCCTTTAATTGTGAAGAACATGCATGCAGACACATACACTCTATGGAATACGCCCTGATACCTCCTACAGGTTTGTCCATGGCGCACAGACTGAACAGGTCTGCTGTAATCACAAACAACCAGGAAGTTTGGCTCCTGTGAGATCTGCGAACCCAGGTCCATAGATTGCAGAAACCTGGACTGCTATCCCAACAACTAGACAAGATCAGCCCTGGCTTAATACTGCCCAATTTAATGAACCCGGATAGCAATTTGAATCTCTTGCGAGTCACTGAAAAAATATCAACTAGTTTGCAGCAGTAACATCCATTTTTTTGCTTACTCCCGATCAGCATCCGTCAAAGCTTTAAGAATTTTGTCTTACATAAAATGTGTTCCCACCCTCTGACAAGTGCAAGTGTAAAAATGAACAAAGACGGGATTAGTGGTGAGTGATGTAATGTCCATTGAGGGAAGCTTTCAGGTGGACAGGATAGAAAAGTTAATCAGTTAAGCAGACTGGTGTCCTGTCAGCTTCTTAAAAGGGGCCTTTGTTTGATCTGTATCTGTTAGCAGCAGAGCCTTTTTGTGTATAAAGATTTCAGAAATTGGAAATTTGTTCGGAAATTTCGTTCTGTAAGTTCAAAAGAAAGCTCCACTTAACTACCAAGTCTGCCTTCTTCCAAGACAATCAAACAGAGCCACAAAGTTAAAAAAAACTTCCTTTATATACTAGATGTCTTCTGTTTTGACACACAAAATAAAGGTTCAACAGTCTTGTAAATATTCACATTTTTTAAGATCATGCACAACAACTAGCAAGAAGTTTGCACAAAACAATTACTATAGGTAGTAACCTTATGCCAGAATGTATTTTATTATATAGCTTTAAGTGCTGAAAGTATAATAGTACTGTGTAGGCCTAAAACTACTTTTCATTCTGGGACTTGCAGTCTTCCATTCAGGATGTGGAAAATAGAGCTTCAATGGTATTCTTTTGGCTAAACATGTGATAGGAGTTTACAAATATTATTCGTTTTTTTCTGGCTTTTGAATGATTAATGCAGTAATTAACGCAATTGGTTTGTAAACACTGGTAAAAAATACAGTTATTTGCAATTTGTTTGCAGTAAAGAAATGTAAAAACATTAATAACACAGAGTATGAGCGTTTTTCAAAACACTGGACAAACATCCCTGAATATTTTTTTTTAAAAAACCCACTGAACACAGGAAACAGTACAGTTACAAACCTCCGTTTCTCAGCATTCACATAAGTGCATTTCACTGCTCTGTATTGTGTTCTTTATCTAGCTGTTCTCAGACATACGTGCACTGCTCTATAGTGTGTTCACCCCCTGGGTGGTTTCAGAGGTAACTGCGTTGCATTCTCTGTCTAGGTGTTCCCAGACATAAGTGCATTGCACTACTCTATATTATGTTCTCTATTTAGGTGTTCTCAGACAAAACCGCATTGCACTCCTACATATTACATTCTGTAACTAGGTGTTCTCAGACATAAGTGCACTGCACTCCTCTATGCTGTATCCTCTACCTAGTTGATGTGAGGAATCCTACAGATTCCTCACTAAACCCTTGCCTAAAGTCTCTTCCCAGATGGCCAGGAAAAGGCAGACACTTTCTGATCCTGACCTTGGGGCGGAGTTCTGCAGGAGGTTCACCTGGGAGGAGAAAGGGCCCAGAGGAATGAGAGGACTCTGTGGGGCGGGACACAGTATTTGTCTTCCTCCAGAGTGGACATCTCCTCAATACCAAATGATGTATTTGCTTGTTGTCATAACAATGTTTCTGTTACCCAAGTTGAACCTCTTAATATGGTAAAAACACCCATACACCTGTAGCCATTGAAAGAAATAAAAACCCTTCTAAAACCCTGGAGACTCAGAGCCAGACCCTCCCCGAACTCCCAAAGGTACAGTGAAAGGAAGTCTGTGAAAAATAACAATTCAAACTCTGAAGGACTTCATTCCTCTATACAATCCATACTTGTCATTGATCCTTATGATATTCCTTTAAAGAATGTTCTGGGAAAAAGAAATGAGTTTGAGGCTGAAAATCAAGCTAGAAAACAGTAATGTTGTCATTAAGGACTTCAAGTCGCATAATTCCCAAAGTACTGGGACAAAGAAGAGGGCTAAAGAGGAGTGGTCAGCTTGTTTATGGGAATAACCCACACCTGAGGGAGACTGGGAGGCCTAAAAGGCCCCCTCAGGTGCAGGCCATTAGTGAGCAGGGAGAGCAGTATAAGCAACAGAAGCAGACACTGGAGGAGGGAGAAGATGCCTGGACCACTGTCAAGCAGAGAACAGTAGCTGGTCCTGAGAGCGTCTTTTCCTCCAGAAGTCTTAAATGCAGAGGTTGAACAGAGGGAAGCATGAGAGAGGGAAGCTTGTCTTCTGAAGAACTGTTTTGCAGAAGCTCGGCAGCGGGAAGCAAAAGTGTGGAGAGCTTTCTTACCCACCAGGCTGTCTCTGGTGGCCGGTGAGCACCAGAAAGCTTCCGGAGCAAAGGAAGCTCTGTGTACAAATGGTACGGGCGTGGCGGCAGACCAAAAGCAGCAGGTTGCCGGGTCACAAGGAGCAGCTGAAGCAGAGTACTTGTGAGAAGCGAGGGAATTGGACATGCACGCCTTATCCGTTGAGTTTACCAGCTGATAGTGACACCGCAGTGCTCCAAGACCGCTCGCATGCTCGATACAGGGGTTTTCACACTGGAAAATACTTGCATATGAATGAAAGCAATACTGAAGGCAATTTTGAATAATGAACTATCAGAAACCAGAGAAAACATTATTTTTCAAGACCAAGCGACTGTTTCTTTATGCATGTGAGTTTATGGAGAACCCAGCCATAAGATGGGGCAATACTTTTAAAACCTAATGCAGACAACCATTACCCAAGCCTAAAGAAAGTAAAAACAAGGCAATTTAAAATTAACAGCTATTGCCAAAGGCAGGCAGGGACTAATGAAAGTTCCAAAGGCTGTAAAGCTTATGGCCCATATTTGAAGAAGCATATAAAAACAGCTGGTATAAACCCACATTGCCAAAGCCAGGGAAGAAGCAGAATTAAACCATATCCTTGTCAGTGGTTGGTTGATAACGCAGAGGGGAAACAAGAGTGGTAAGAAGGCTGCCCTTCTGTTAAAGGTTGTTGAGAAGGAGAGGAGCATACTTGCAGAGGTTTTGGAAAGTACAAAAGAGTACTAAAGAGCACCGATGTGAATCTTGCCTTCCCTGAAGAATTGCTTAAATTCTGATGCTGTAAAGTGATAAACACTACAAAGCTGTTGTAAGGTGATCTTAACCACAGAGGCACTTGTTTGTAATTGACTAATCAGGCAGAGGAGTATAACCGGATAGCAAACTTCAAGTAGTAGGCCTGGCAAGGAAGTAAACCAGGTAGAAGTTGATGAAGTGCTATGAAGTGGTGTTAACAAATAAGTTTTCCAAACTTCATTGCTAAAGCAAGAACGGAATGAAACTGCTGCAGAAGTGTTATTTACCTTCAGAAACAATACATTGTTGCAAAGCATCCTGACAAAGACAATGTATGTTGCTACTTATGAACTGGGGAAATATTCTTTGGTTATGTGAAGAAGATTACTTTGAATCTTACTAGTACAAGAGGAAGAGAAAGAACCTTTTTGTTGAACTACTGGAGCACTGAAACTTTCTTGTGAACTTTATGTTGTCAAGTCAGAGTTACCAAGAACTGTGCTGGGCCTTTATTGCAAACCAGGATTTTCCTGTTTCTTTTTGGAACTGTGGAGCAGAATCCTGCTTGAATTTTCTGAAGGGGAGTTCACCCAGATCATAAAGAGAGATTGTTATATTGTGAACTTAACTATTATAGTATTTTGTTGCCTTTCAACTGCCATGTATTACCTTGTTGAGTTACTGTATTTATAAGTGTGAGAGACACATATCCTTTGTTAGAGTGTTTCCTTTAGTTTATTTTAGTCAGGGAAATCCTGGTCAGGATAGGGATAGTGAAGTGTTTATTCAACGTTTTGAGTAAATAAAATGGCATCTTTTGAAAAACCTTCACAATGTTGTCCGCCTCAAATTTCTGACTCCTCACAGTGTTCTCAGATTTAAGCTCATTGCACTCAACTATTTAACGTTCTCCATCTAGGTATTCTCAGACATAAGTGCATTGCATTCCACTGTATTACGTCCTGTAGCTAGGTGTTCTCAGACATATGTGCGCTGCACTCCTCTATCCTGTGTTCTTCCTCCAGGTGCTCTCACACAAACACATTGCGGTCCTTTGTATTGTGTTCTGTACCCGGGTGTTCTCAGGCATAAGCCCATTGGAGTAATCTATATTATGTGCTCCTCTAACTATGTGTATTGAACTACACTACATATTGTGTTTTCTCTCTAGGTATCCTCCGAGATAAGTGCATTACACTGCTCTATATTTTTGTTCAGCTTGTTGGTGCTCTAGGAAATGTGCACAGTTCACTCGTATTTATTGCATTCTCTATCTATGTGTTCTCAGACATAAGTGAATTGCACTGCCCTATATTGTGTTCTCTACATGGGTGTTCTCAGGTATAGGCACATTTCACTACTCTAGATTATGTACTTTATCTACGTGCATTGCACTGCTGTATACTGTGATCCCTATCGAGGGGTTCTTTGAGGTACATGCATTACACTTCTATATTTGTGTTCAGATACCTGGTGCTCTCAGAGATAATTGCGTGTCACTCTTCTATTCTGCATTCTACACATATAAGGGAGTGTAACAAGTGGAAGGAATGCGTACACTGTAGTGTTACTAATGACTCTGGAATGTTCTGGAGAATTGTTAATTCGCACAAACAGCATTGTATAGAGATATGCAAGGTGCTTGAGGGAGACTGGGTTAGGCATATTGAAGGCAAACTGGGAATTCCTTCCACTTGTTCTGACCTAGATGATATTGGCACAAATGCTTTGTGGGAATATCGGTTAGAATGTGCAGTTATTATGAAAATTACATGTAAATGCTCTAGAGCACCTGGCCCAGACGACACTTGCAATCAATTGATTAAAAACAAATTGAGAATCTGGGTGGGTGCATTACATTTGTTGTTCCATCTGATTGGTTTCTCCCAACTTATTCTGACAACGTGGTTCCTATATATAAAAAAGGAGCCAGGCAAGAACCTGGTAATTATACGCCACTGGCAATGCTCGATGTCCCTTTGAAAATTCTTGCAAAATTCTACTCGCAGAGTTAAATAACTGGGTCCTTCAAAACAATATCATTCCTATGAACCAGACTGGTTTTATTAAGGGCTCTGGCACTAATGATAATGGGCTATCTCGGGTTACTATCGTTGAACAGTCGTGGCTGATAAGAAAATTGCCTGTTTATGTAGCCTACACTGACTTCAGTGCGGCATTCGACACAGTTGATCGGGGTAGACTATGGGAGAAGCTGATTCGATGGAACATTCCGCAAAGGTTTCCTTAACATGATTATCACCTTATATAGGAATACCAAAGTAAGAGTGAGGATGAACCAACCGTGAGGAGAGAGCAAATGGAATAACTCCTGCTCTGGTTTAAAATAAGGCTGCATTTTGGCACCCACTCTGTTTAACCTCTATCGAGCATATTTGGGTGATGCCATTGCAAATATTACTTTGATTCCTCCAAAAATGGGTGATACAGGTATTCAGTGGTTAGCACACGCTGACGACTTGGTACTGCTGGATCTCACCCCCAAGGGTTTGCAGTCACTGCTGGATCGTTTGCAGGAATTTGCTCAGTTAAACTCACTCAAGATCAATATTAGCAAAACAAAACTCATGGTACGCAAGTTGTGTAATTGTTCATTGTATAGAAATATGATTGAGACAATTAATTCCTATACATATCTTGGTGTGATTATTGACTCAAAATTAGATGGCATGCTGCAGCTACAGAACGTTCAGCTCAGGACTGCCCAGGTTGTCGGCGCCATCAAATCCTTGGCTCATAAGGAGGGATGGTATTCTGTGGAAACCATCTTTAAATTATATAACAGCAACATTCAGCCCATAATTACCTATGGATTAGAATTTTGGGCAATCAAGATGGTGACAGAGCGGGTAAAACTGGAGGGATGTTTACTGCGCAAGCTTGTGTGATTCAAGAAATGCATGCCAGTTGAATAATGGTGAAAGTGTGTCTCTCTCACTTGTGAGATTTAAGAAAGAGATGCGAAATCTGATTGAAGAGCAGGATCGAGAGCAATTTTTAGTAGACTTTGCAGGAAAATCCACTGCAGCATTATTTGGAGCATAACATCAAATGCGTGTGAGTGCCCGATTTCCGGGGGAACCACATGATTTGGGCATACATTAGAGTTAAGCTTAATGATATGAACACTTATGAAATGCTCGTAGCACATACTGGAATGCCCAGGCATTGTCGATTATGTGAGGATAATTGCATAGAAACAGCTAAACATCTAATACTGAGCTGCACAGTGCTAGAAGACATAAGGATAGGGTATATGCAAGCATGGGGAGTGAGCAATATAATGAATATTACATTGGGGGTTTATAGTGAATATTTCAAATTACCTAATTTCGAATGCCAAAATGTTGAAAATGCTAACCGAAATATTTTTTTTAAAATTTCTTTTTTTGGTTATTTTTTGTTTGTAAATATCGTGGAACAAGATTGAATCTATTCTAATGAATTATTAATTTTTATGTTTCTTGTTTTCAACTTGTATGTATTTAAAATGTTCAATCTATTGTATCTTGGTTGCTAAGTGAAGGATAGTATTAAAAGTTGACTGTTTGTCATACTGTATAATACTCAATAAAAATAAAATAAAATAGGTGCACTGCACTGTTCTGTATTTGTGCTCTGCCTGTGGGTGCTGTAAGGGTGCAGAAGGAGAGAGACGAGACAGAGGTAGCCTATTTGTTTGGGCTAAAAACATATATTCAGACAACCATGAAGGGAAAAGGGGTTGGGGAAGGCCAGACTATCGCTAAGCACTAAGAGGGTCTGCCCTACCTCAAAACTAAAACTAAGGATGGTCAGAAGTAAAACATAAAAGTCCACCGTCTGGTCTAAGCTAATTCTGTCCCTTACAATTAAGGGAAGAAAAGGAAAGTGCATAAGGTTTTGTCTTCTTTAGCTGACAGCCCCAATGTTAAACAACCAGAAAGTTCCAAAAAGCGCTCCATCTGATGTTCAAAAATGGCAAGTTCTTCATAGGTCCTCCTCACAGAAAGAAAAGGCTTCAGGATGTCCACAAGGTTTCCACAATATGGCACAGTTCAACTTGCTAGGGGGGGTCTTCCCTTCCCCTAGAATGTTTACAGACAGTTCAAAGGAATGTTTGGTACAGTTCTACGAATTTGTAGGAGTGTGAGGTTTTCCCTTCCCCTTGAGTGTTTAACTCCAGTTCAAAAGTAAACCTGGCAAAAACAAAGAATGTTACCTTGTAAACACCCAGGGTGATCCCTTGCCCTAGGTGTTTTCCAGCAACATCTCCACAAAGGGTTGTATTCGTATTTGTTATTTCATGAACACTGGGGTCTCCTTTCCCCTAGTGCGATCCTCTGCATCAGCCTCACACTTTCTATATCCCAGATCACTCTCTAATGGGTTGGGGTCTCTTGCCCTGGGTTTCTCTTTCTCAGTTTCTTCAACTCTGGTTTCCCAGGCCTTCCTGGGATAGCTGTTGGTCCCAGACCCTTTTTTCATTTGTCCTGATCTTCCCCGGGTAGGTGGCCATCTTCCGCCCTGATTTCCTCAGTTCAGAATACCCCTGGGTAATGGTGGGTCCCAGACCTGTGGTGGCATTAGTCTGCCCGGATTCTCTTGCTTCCAGGCTTCCACTGGATAATGGTGGGTGCCAGACCCTTTGTGGCATTGCACCCAGCTTTTCTTGCTCTCAGGCTTCCCCTGGGTAATGGTGGGTCCCTGACCCTTGATGGCGGTGCTCCGGCCAGCTACTCAGGCCTCGGCTGACGGATCCTTCCATCTCCACAGTGGAAAGCAGCAATTTTCTCCGTGGCCTAGCCGGTCTCTGCCTTGTGGGTGTCCTGCTGACTGCAGGACACTAAGGGACCACACCACCGCTTACCAAGAGCATCCCTGGTCAGCAGCTTCCTTGCAATTCCTCTGGGAGGGACTGCATCTCCCTGGGTCTGCCTCCTGCAGTGGGCCCAATGCCCCAGCTTGTCTTCTGGGGTGGATGGCTATTCAATCTATCCTGGAGCTTCTTAGGAGGCCACTGGTAATACTGCGCTTGCACCTCTTCTCCAACAGGACAGCTTCTTTCCTCCAGACTGATGCGTTCTGGGGCTGCACAGTAGCGGCAGACTCTGGGCCCCAGGTTCCCTTTTTAGCTGGGTGATGGTGCAGTCTTTGTTAAGATGGATTTCTGAACTCTGACCTGGTGGGCAGAGGTTCAGAAGGCCAGCCTAGTTTCTTGGAACAGGGTAACCTTCTGGACAAGCCAGACCAATCAAGGTAGGATTGGCGGTGGTCAAGACTAGGTCTCGGGAGGGATGAGGGTGACTGAAAGCCCACAATGAGCACACACAGTAAAGGAAAACACAAATTACTCCCAGTCAGGTGTATATATCAAAAGTACATATACATTTATTCAAGGTCTTTGAAATCAAACACAAAGCAGTTATCCACAGTAATACTTCAAACCAACACAACACTACTATGAAACATATATAGAATACCAAGTGGCCTAAAGGAATAATGCACAGAGTGGGTTCCAAAACCTAAAAGGAAAGGGGGGGCAAGCAGTGCAAATAGTCTTTAGGCAGTTCTTCATCAATCAACTCCTTATGGAGAGGCAGTCCAGGCCCTACGAAGAATGAAGCCTAGTGCTCAAAAGTACTTTCAGGTGCTGGTGCACGCGATCGTGAGGTAGAGCAAAAACGGGGTCTCTTGCATGGGCTGTAGCAGCTCAGGAAGGCGATGAAGAATAAGTTCCCACTATTCGTGGAGGGTCTCCCAAATAGGGCAGAACAAGTTCCAGAAGTTGGGAATGGGACGGTAGCACAGGCTACCTGTTGAAAGGTGAGTGGCCCTCAGTGGACACTCGTGCATAAAAATGGATGGATGCGCTAGGGACCACTGGTAAGGGTTGCAAGTACTCATTGACCCCCAGCGCACTCCGGACCAAACTTTGGCAGTCGAGTGGATTTCAGTTGCAGGTTCAAATGCGGCAGTTGTACGGATCTGCGGCTTTCACCGGCTGAGTTATAGCGATGATTCCATGGCAGGACAGTGGTGATTTCCCCGCTCCTGGTGAAGGGATCAGGCCAGTTTCACTGCAGCAGGATTCAGGGCACAGAGGGGCACAGCAGCAAGGGACCTGCAAAATTCGTCACCACGGATGGGTTCGGGCTCTCTCTCTTTATTCCAGAACTGGAAATGCCAAGTGTACAAAATTCAGTGTGAGTGCCGTGAACACAGAGCTAGCGATCTACCAAGTTTCAAGAGTCAACTCAAAATGATGGTGGTTTCAGAGCAAAGGTCCTACGCAAGCTGGTCAGATCGCTGGTTGGCCCAGGAACACTTCTGAAGAGGCTCGCTTGCAGGTTAGGATGAAGGTGCCGAGAATAGTTGATCCCACTATTCCAATGGGGCAAAGCGCCTTTGCGGACCTTCTGGTGCGATCAGATGCAGAGGGGTCCTGCGGGATGACAGCAGGCTCAGGGTGCCAAACCTTCCAGCAGGTCCCCAGCGGTTCCTCGACTCGGCTTCTTAGTTTCAGGACGCTTGGATCCTTATCCAGCTTCAGTGAGAACTCAAGCGATCAACCTGGTATGGGTGTTTTGAGCCTTCTCTTATCCAGAATCTCCTTTGTGCCAGAATGACGAGGACCCGATGGGAGATCTGCTCACATACAAGCAAACTAGCCGTGGACAAATCATGGACCACGGTGGTCCCAGTCATTCCCATCACACCAGAATCTCTGGCACCCAGGATGTGGATTGGAACTAGACAGTCCAGCCCACAGCCTGGGGGCTCACACACAAGGCATGCAGGTGCCTGCAAAAAGCCTTGCATTTGTCGGGCAAATGCATGACCAAATAAGGACTGTCCCGGGTCTACCTGACCTGGGGAAGGCAAAGGGACAAGATGGCCAAAGGACAGGACAAAGAACCTGGTGGCAAGGCCATTTTGGAGCCAAACCACCTTCCTGTGCCAACCGCAGTAGACACGGTTTGCATGGCAAGAATGGGATAAAAATATGAGAAAAGATAAGCTGCCACCAGCCCTGTCCAAGTGAGATCTGCACTTCTACCAAAAAATCCTTTGAGGGAGTCTAGGGCCTTTGGAAAGGAAAGGAAGACCAAAGGGCACTGTAGTGTAAGATACATTGTGCACTTGCAACATGTTGCAGAAACGTTGCAACATTGGAAAGGACTAAGGGAAACAAAGTCTCCCAGTACTGACTGTCTTTAAGGGCATGTCAGTTTCCCCATAACGAAAGCCCAGTGGAATGCAGCAGAAGGCTGTTCTTCACTGGCAAAAGTCAGGCTAGGGTGTTTAAACAGCAGCAAAAAGTTGGGGGGTACACAACTGGAGGGAAAATTGCACATTAATGGGAATCTTTCCTAACAGTTTTTCCCGGAGCTCCCAAGTAAGCAAGGACCCCTGTTGCTCCTTCAAGGGTCCTCCTGGTTTCTGGCTCAGAGCCTCGCCTCTAGCATCAGCAGCGTGTCCTCCTGGCTACAGCCTCCTCCAGGGAGTGACTGACAACACTTCCTGGTTTCCTTCCTCTATTTCTACTGGGAGGGAACCAAAAGGAAACCTGCAACCACTATAATCCTTAGAGTTGTTCCTGAAGGTCATCTTCATTCCTTTGCATTTCTCCATCTTAGCAGTACTTACAAAGGTGATCTTCACGAGGGCAGGTCGTCTTCTCTCTCGTGCCAGTACTTTTTAAATATGAGGAAGGGGAAGGTTGGATAAAGTGTATAGTAAAAAGATGCATTTTTGCATCAGGGCAAAGTTTGCCCTAGTGCTACCATTCCGTATTAGCACTAGGGCAAACTTTGCCCTGGTGCAAAAATGTAGTGAAAATGCATCTTTTTTTCATGAGAGCAATTTAGCCCTGGTGCTTTTAATTTGCCAAACTGCACTTGTCGAGGTGCAATGGTTTTTTAATGTGTCCCATTGTTTTTAAAAATAGGGCAATCTTTGCCCTAGAGCTAGTACCGTGCAACTTTGCACTTGCACCGATGCAAAGTTTCTGTACTGTGGCCCCAGATATTCACTCAAACAACCCCCTCACTGGCGTCATTAGCAATATAAAAATGTCATTATAACCAATACTAACTAGAAACTGACTAGTAGAAATGGGAATGAGACCTGAAACCTCAACAGAGATAGAAAATCATGGAATTTCCATGGACTGTGGGCTCAAACTAGAACCACAAGTCAAAACCATTATATATATATATATATATATATATATATATATATATACATATATACACATATATATATATATATATTCAGTAAAAAACTTTGTTAATGGGACGTTATGGTTAAATGGTTAATCATTTCTCTGCATAAAAGTAATCAGTTAGGTTATGAACACTTTCTGCTACTATTGCTGTTTCTTTTTCTTACTTCAATTCCCTTGTATATAAATTTATATTTGTATGTGGTGTTGTCTCTTCGTGATTTGTCTATAATAATGCAATTATGTAGTAAGTGGGTTTTATTACCTACTTATCACAAATGTCACTGTACGCAAAACTCTAATATGAAAACAGTTATCATTTCACTATTCAACATGGCAAGCTTATGAATATTGCACCTCCATCATGTATGCTGCACACAATGCCTATGTTTCTGCATGAGTACCTTAGTATACTGTATTGAAGTTAATAATATAATGCCATTTATATCAATGCATAGCTTAATGCACTGATTAGCACTTGATATTTATTCCAATAATCTTTTACACTTTTTTTATTAACATATTAACATTACACTAAGAATCCCTTGTACAAACTTTTCATGAAAGGTAAATGCACATGTGATGTCATCAGTGATGTCATCAATGACATTTGTGATGTCATCTTTGGTGTTCTGGGTGTTAGTCTTAGCAGTGCATGGTGGTGGCGCGAGTTTTGGTTACTTAGCTTACCATAACTGGCGAATTTCAGGGGTTTTTCGGTTTTACTTGGAACCATAACGTCCCTTTAACAAAGTTTTTTCACTGAATTTCATAGGTTTTTAGTTGCGCAACTTAACCATAACGTCCCGTTAACAAAGTTTTTTTACTGAATTTCATAGGTTTTTAGTAGCGCAAGTTAACCATAAACTCCCTTTAACAAACTTTTTTCATTAGCACACAGACAATATACAAAGATGGAGTGTAAAAAGCAATTTCTCAGGGATGGCTTTACACAGAATGTTGCAAAGTAAGAATTTATGCTCGTTCACAGCGAAGGTCAGCTGCTTCCATTTTTTGCTCGTGGGCCGGAGTGGCCCACGACTCGACTATAAGGTTCTATTGTTTTTTGACCTTGACAGACAGGGATAGTGCCAAAAGACTTCTTTTGAAGGAGGGGTGCAAAAACGTAAGAGACGATAAGGATGACATTTCTGAAACTAAACCGCTTTTATATATTAAATCACTATGAGAATGATTGTTGGCACAGACGGAGTCGTATTTAGGGACTGCATTACGCTTAGACAATGGAAAATTCCAATATAATGTAAGTAACCCTTTAGATTATTTTATACCGGAATATAATAACAATAGCGTGGCATTAAAGCCCGGTTAAGTTGTACTTGTTCGTTCAATGTGGCATATTGTTTTGTGCAGCGCACTATCACCGCCGAAGTGGTCCCCTGGTGCTCAGACGGCTCTGAAAAAGTCAGAGGAGAGAGGGTGGGTTAGTGGGAATAAGTTAACATACTCCGTTGCACTATCCTCGCTAGCAAATAGTTTCACACCCTAATAAATAAAATGAATATTTTTAATGAAGATCGGCTCGTGAGACTAATTTATGTTTTTAAAACAGGTACATCCTTCCCTTCTGTCAATGCCACGATTTTCAGACCCCGGCCGACGGATTCTTCAACTGCCAGGTGCAGCTACTTCTAAACAACTTCATGACCCTCACCATCTTATGGGACAATCTGTCATGATGCATACTCCCGGAGAGCCAGTCCAAGACCGGCACCCCCGGAAGCACACATCAGGTACCCAAGGGAAGGTCCAGCAACCCCAAATAGGGGCCCTTTCAACACAGTCCTGGCGCCGTAGGCGCCAGGCTCATTTTGGACATCAGTCCTGGCGCCGTAGGCGCCAGGCTCATAAAGGGAGTGCTTTTGGTGGACTTACCTGATGCAGACCATGCTGCCAGATCCAGACCTCTTTGAGGCCTGAAAGGAACTACTTTACCTGTGGGACTATTTTGCCACTCGGGCGTGGTCAGGGAAGGATACATACCTGGTTGGGGAAGGATACATACCTGGGACTTCTTTGGAGGCTATTTAAGCCACGCCCAGACAGCAGCTCACGCTTCGCGTTGCTCTGCTCCTAGCAGCTGGACGCTCACCGTGTCTGCTCCTGCATCCTGACTCCAGCCACGCCCGCTTCAGATCTGGAACACCTAAAAGGAAGAAGAGAGGAAGAGAAGGTGAATAAAGGACATTACCTGTTATTGCATGGGATCCGGAGCCAACACGCCGACGATCCTAAAGGAAAAGACATTATTTTGGATTCCTCGCGTTGCTCGTTGCAGCGCTGCGCTCAACTCACCTGTCCACAAGGAATTCCGTACTCCTACGACCATCCGCACGTCCTGCTGCATTCCAGCACCTAGGAAGGAAAAGGGAAGAACAAAAGGTGAGCCAGAGAAAACATTGGGAAAAACAAAACTGATTTGCCAGAAGGCTTACCTGGCGATTGGTGGGGGAGAATCCTTCCTCATCTCGGGTCGGCAAGCCTTTTGGCAGTACCGCGCCCCGGCCCCTATGGGGAAAAAAACACGCGCATTAGTGGGTGAACATACAGACATTAGAAAAACCACCCCAACATAAGCTCACCTGAATTATCCACAGCGAATTGTCTTCACTACGTGGAATCTTCGCTCTGCGCCTGTGCTAAAAGACTAAAAGCAGTCCATTGAAAATAAAGGCCAAACAGGAAGGGAGAACAACCCTTGAACTTGATAAGTCATATACTTACGAAAGCGTCTTATTCATCTAAAAAACCAGTGAAGCAACTAGACCTGAATGCCTGTCCGATAACCAGTGAAGTAACTGGATTCTACCGCACCCCTGCACCAGAAGCAGGATGGAGAGCTCGTTATTTCAAATCGTAAGGTGAGAATTAATGGGAAGGTTCAGAGGTGGTTTGAAGAGAGAGTAAAAGGGGAAAGGAGGGGTTCGACTCGTCACTCCGCAGGTGATTAAAATCCTTTTCCCCATCTACAGAAAGATCTTCCTACGCATCAGACAGGCGTGGTTTGGGGGTCTGGCCCAGTCGGTGTTCCGAGTCCTGCGCATCACCTTAGAAGAGGCCGCAGCAGCCCAGACCTGGTCAGCGTCTCCATGGGAGTCAGGTGAGCGTTACACAATCGCCAAGTACCAATATGCCTTTACGCAGTACTAGCGGCTAGAACATACCAACCATTATGGTGGTCTAATGCCTCGTTGTTTGAACAGCCTTCCGATTATCAGTGCGACCATAGTGCTTCTTTTATCATAGACCAACACCATGTGTACCGCAAAGGAACAGCGCGTGACTCAAGATGAACTTTTGTGGATCGACATCAAAGACAAATGCAAATCGCGGAATATTCTCTAAACATTTGATGTCAAATAAAAGTACTTTACGAAATGTACAATCTTGCTGTTTGCTTTTAAATCACAGTTTCATATTCCGAATTGTGGCATGCTGTGTTGTGAGATGATCTGTGTTGTTTTACGGGTTCTGTATAAAGTCGCGTAGGACTGGAGACGACTGGGCCTTATGCGGTACTAGCGGCTAGAAGCAACATACCAACCATTATGGTGGTCTAATGCCTCATTGTTGGAACAGCCTTCCGATTATCAGTGCGACCATAGTGCTTCTTTTATCATAAACCAACACCCTGTGTACCGCAAAGGAACAGCGCGTGACTTAAGATGAACTTTTGCGGATCGACAGCAAAGACAAATGCAAATCGCTGAATATTCTCTAAACATTTGATGTCAAATAAAAGTACTTTGCGAAATGTACAATCTTGCTGTTTGCTTTTAAATCACAGTTTCATATTCCGAATTGTGGCGCGCTGTGTTGTGAGATGATCTGTGTTGTTTTCCGGATTCTGTGTAAAGTCGCATAGGACTGGAGACGACTGGGTGCATTTGGCTACACACCCTGTAACGTCACGGAGAGAGACGGGGAATATGAATGCTTTGATAATGTCAGGCTTAGGGGCGGGAGATATGATTTAGTGTCGCAAAAGCAGGTCAGCCGGGTCGATGGCGCAAGTGATAGGATTATCACATAATGTCGGCGCACAGCAGCCTGATTTATCGTTTGTTTAGTGGACAAGAAGTTGGGTAAGGGCCATAGGAAATTGTAATGTCAACGGACATAATGAGGGTTCTTAGAACACTTTCAACCTGACAACGAGCAATACGAACAGCGTTCTCAGACCACCCTATTTTGTTTAATTGCAAACATTACCTCCACGTCCACTCTTCCTCGTCCCAGTACTTACTTCATGAGGCCCCTGCCTCCGACACAGGACCTTCTTCTATTTCTTTAAATTCCTATAACTCCTCCCCCACATCCACATCACTCAGTTTCATATTACCAAGCCGGAGCATGGGACCTTCCCCGCAGGGAGGGTGGGGAGGGCCGTCAGTACTGTGACGAGGAAGAGTAGGACTAGGAGTAATGAAGATTACTGGTAAGTAATCAGAGCCTTTCAGGACACCGCAAGTGTTCTTAGAACACATACAACAGAGTACAATACGGACAGCGTCCTCAGGACACCCCCATTTTGTTTATGTACGAACATTTAAGGACACCGCGAGTGTTCTTAGCTCAATTTTAGCTTACTTGCGAACAAAACGGACACATACTCTGTCCTCAGAACACCCCACCATTTAGTTTATATAGAACATTTCAGAACAGCCGTGTTGGCCGCAGACAAATTGAACACAACAAAAGTGTCTAGCACATAAAAAAAACAGAACATTGAACCTATCTCAGACTCCCCCACCCTCCCCAAACACTCTTACACACCAACACACTCCACTAAATACAATTTTTAATCCTAGTTTCACTGCGCTGTCCGCGGTCGTCCGCGAATGCAAGATGGCGGGTGCCACAGAAAATCTGACATGCTTCACGCACCACGCTGTCCAATCAGCGAACACGTTGCATGTCCGCGGACATCACGCAAGCCGCTCGGCCAATCTGGGCACTGTCCGCGGAGCGAACCGGGAAGTCCGTCCGCGGATCGAACAGAGATATCACTCATTTTTTTGCCTTACATTTTGGTCATTTTAAAAAAAACTACTGGACGTATTTACACCAAATTTGCAAAAGCACGCTTTCAGGACCAAGCCCCCGCTCCTGCCGCAAATTTGGTGTAAATCCGTCCAGCGGTCTGGGCTGTAGGCGTGCACAAAATTTTTTCCCATTATGTCTATGGGAAAAAACAAAAGTTTTGGGGCCCCCCTATAACTTTGCCCCCCCCTGGACCAAACCTCTCCAAACTTTGCAAAAAAATTCAGAGTGGGCCATATACTTTTTTTTGCAAAGTTTGGTGAGGATTCGCCCAGAGGGAGCGAAGTTATAAGCCACCCAAAATATGCTCTTCCTATGGAAACACCAACTTAACCATAACTACATGGACGCTACCGCGTAGCATATATATATATATGCTTCTACCTGGGGTGCGCCCAGAGCTGTCTCGAGCCTGGATAGAGCCAAATGCCTTGGTCCGGATCGGCTCAAGCACCTTTTTGAAAAGGAGAGCCCATCAGCAGAGCCAAGCATCACCTGATCCTCCATTACATTCACAGAGTAAATGAGTGACACTGCCACCCAGTGATATTTAAAAGAACTGCATGCAATCATCTACTTGTGCAAAGTACTTTATATCTTGACAGAAATTGCCTGTCTGTGCAAAACTAAAGATGCAGTGGGAGCACTTGTGGACTGAACTTGCAAACTGTGCAAACAGAAAACCTAGGTTTTACACATGACTATTCTATACAATCCAAGGCAAATCTCTCTACTTAAATTGACCATATTTCTTTTGTCCTCCACAAATGGGATCACATATAAGTTGTTCTGTTAAATGTGCATTACGCAGAGAGCCCCACTTACATATAGTGTATTTAACTACATTTTTTGCTCCAAATATGATACAAATATTGATAATTTTTAATGTGCATTCCACTGCTGAAGTATCCCGTATGTTGCACATTGCTCTGTCACTTATGAGCCATGTTTCTCTCGTAACAGAAGAGTGGAAATATGTTTTACTACATTATTTGGTTGGCAATAGGTTTTGCCTGGTGCATTTTCCTGTACCGTATGAGGAGCTTCCTGGGACGATTTATTTTACTGTTCTCTGTGGGCCATTGGCACTGTGAGTTCTGCATGTACTACCTAGTTTAATATGGGGGAGGGTGAATTTGTTAATGTAGAAGTAAAGAAAGGGAGGAATGTTGGGATGGAAATGAGCCTATCTCACCCCCAAAAAAAACCCATACAAAGCCATCTAATTTACAAGGAGGTGGGGGGGGGGGTGCCAGTGTACGTCAATAGGCACCATGTAGATTCCTCATAGCACATAGAAGTGGTTGTTTAACACTAGAAATGCTCACACTCCGCAATGCCATTTTATAATAGGCCCCAATCGAGACAGGCTGCAGACCCACGCTGCTCACAGTCCTCGTTCACATAGCCCAATTTCCTCACAGCATGCTGGCTCCCCTGGAGCCTTGTTCCCACAGAAGTACATTTCCCTCTTGTCCCTCCAGTGTTGCGAATACTCAGTATCCCCTTCAGGAATGTGCCCGACACAGAGCGTGACACAGTACCAGGCTCCGGGATGTGCCTATTCATCTCCACTAAACTGCCATCGAGCCTCTGACCCCCACCCAGCCAGTCTGGTGCCGGCTGCACATCACTAACCTAACCCCCACACCCCTGGCTCTCTGATAAGCACCAGACCCCAAGGTCCTAACCTCCATGCAGTACCCACCCAAGATCTAAAGCCCACATGACTGTATATTTCCCTAGCAGCAATACACAACCCCAGTAACATGAAATACTGGGAAGGGTAAATCAAAGATCAATCCCCAGAGGGGAGACATTAGGTGCGGGGACTGCGGTATCAATGGAGCCCTGAATGTATGGGTCAGCATGACTGTATCTTATCCTCCCCCTCTCCTTGGCACTCCTTTCCTGTGCCACCCAGGTGCCTGCCATAATGAGTGAATAGTCTGTCTTAGTTGTTTAGTTTAGCTAGGAAACATTGTGTTTTATGTCTACCCTGACCTTCACCGCGAGGATGAGCACTGCTGACCCACATGGAGACAGATTGATGGAGAAGAACCAGCCAATTACTGCTTGGTATCCCCTATGGAGCAAGCTCATGTGTAGGTTGCCTCCAATCAGGAGCGCCAAAATGTCCTGTATGGTGATGACGCTTTTTGGGTTTATAAACCTATATTTATTGATGTAAAACCAGAGCACTGTAGAGCAGCAGAGTTCTTTGCTGGCATTTGTATTTAGTACGGGTAAACCTTGTTATCCTTGCAAAGCTATCTCCTAGCCTATTTCCCTAGTGGGTTGTATTTACTCTGGAGTGTGCGTTTAGAGGGACTTGCCTTCAGTTCTCCATGCATTACTTAGTTCATGAATGAGGCAGTGGGATGTCACACTGGTATTGGGTGAGTGGGATGCTTGTCTAGACATGAGGCTTTCCACCTGCTATGCAGCCCTTTAGCTTTTGTCCTCAATCTTTCACCATCCAGGACATATACGTGCTACCTATTGCTCCCACGTTTGCCTGCTGAAAGACTATGGATAGCTCCCCTAGGATTGAAGCCCACTAGAAGCGGTGCAAAATAACCAGCTCTGAGTCTGTGTGAAACAATGACTAGAGGTGGCAGTTTTGCTTTCTGTGTCTAAGTCTTACCGCAGAGTTGCAAAACACAGAGGAATGTTTAGGCTGTGTAAGGGATCAAGAGTAAATTATGAATTATGTTTTCAGTCATATACTTTTATTAAGATGATATAAAGAATGGTTTGGGAGAAAATCCTACCTCGCTCTAACTCTACAAGCGGATTCCCTAACTCAACAAACTAAGGTCCATCTCTGTCAGGATGTTCAATCAAAAAGCGCCTTCCATCCTGTGTCCAAAAACCCTAAACTGACGCTTACATGCTAAACTCAATATAATGTGCAACTCAAGGATTTCCTTAAGCTATACACTTAAACCTTTCTTTCAAAGTTCTGAAAAAAAGTTCTAAGGTGCAGAAAAGAAAAGGAATAAAGCTCTACCAGGAAAAATAGTCCTCCCTTCCCCTATGTTTCTCCTGGTCTTCGACTGTCTATCTGGTACTTCCAGAAAGAGTCAATAGTGTTCCACTGCATTTCTCCTTTCATACAATGTTTTACTTCACAGTTTCAAGGGGGACAATGTCTCCCTTGAGCACAAAGTTATTTTGAATGTTTCAATCTCTCACTCTCTTATTTATTTTATTTATTTTGTTGCTTATATAGCACACCAAGCCCAAAGGCATCTGGGTGCTTTTCTTACAAATAAAAGTTGCAGATAACGTTACATATGTTTACATAGTTACACATATACACCCGTTCTCAACAGTGATGGATACAGTTTGTTGAGGAGGTCATACATTATTTACAACATTTCATAGAAGAGTTCACAAAAGATTTAAAAAGGTTCAATATATTACAATGACATGTGTGAGGTACGTTAATTACTCAGACTTTGTGTAAAGAGGTACGTTTTCAATTGTTTACGGAAGAGCCAAAAGGATTCTTGAGCTCTAAGTTGGACGGGCAAGGTGTTCCATTGTTTGCTAGCAATCGTAGGAAAGCTGCTGCCACCCGCTTTCTGGCGCTTGTATCTTGTTGTGGAGAGGAGGTGCAGATAGGCTGCTCTTGAAGGCCTTGTGGAGTGAAGTTTTGAAATTTTGTCTGCCAGGTATGCGACGGCCACCCGGTGGAGGCATTTGTGTGTTAAGGTGATTGTTTTGAACACGATACGTTCTTGTACCGGGAGCCAGTGGAGATTCTGTCTAGGTGAGGAGATATGTGCAGATCCGGGGATGTTAAGTGCCGCTCTGAGGGTGTTGTTTTGCAGAACCTGACATTTTTGGATATTGTGGATCTTGGTACCAACATATAGGGCGTTGCAGAAGTCAAGTCGGGTCAGGACTAGGGATCTGGCCAGTGGAATACAGCTGTACGGTGACAAAAATGGTCTGCAGACATTGATAAGTTTGCACATGTAAGTTGAAGCTGACGTGGTCGCATTTACTTGTTTAGACAGTGTGAGTGACTAGTCCAAGTAGAATCCAAGGGTTTTTACCACATTGGATACTTTGATGGTGTTACCATTGATGTTGAAGGATTTGAAGGCATCATTTAGTTTGACTAGCCTGAGTTGAGAACCTATGAGTAAAAACTCAGTCTTGTCGTTCAAGCACAACTCATTATGAGCCATCCATGCTTGGATGGTTAGGTAGATGGTATTGAGTGTGGTAGTGTCCATAACATGGTTCCCAGTTATAGGTATGAGGATTTCGGTGTCATCTGCGTAATTACTGTAGGTGATACCCAAATCATCAAGACGGTCAAAAAGGGGTTTCGAGAAGATGTTGTATAATGTTGGAGATGCACACGATCCTTGGGGTACTCCACATGAGACAGTGGTGGGTGGTGCTTCAGCCTTGGACGAGAAGACTCTCATTGTTCTGTTTAAAATTATTGTATACATTGAGTGGCATTGTGGGAGAAATGTGCTGCTGAGGCCAAATGTTTGCACAAGATGTTGTGTTCCACAAGATCAAATGCAGCCGAACGGTCAAGGAGGAGAAGTAAGGCTATCTTCCCTCCATCCTTAAGTCATCCATTTGGATTTTTAAATCCAGGAATGCTGTTTCCGTCCCATGGCAGGGACAGAAACCTGACTGTCATAACTCAAGGATATTGTTTGCTTCAAGATATTTCTGTATTTGAATGTAAGCTACCGTGTCTAGAATGTTCAAAAGAAATTGCACTGTTGTTATTGGGCCGTAGTTGGTGGGTATGTTTGGGTCGAGGGTGTTTTTTTTTTTAGTAGTGGTGGTAGTACCCAAACCTTCTTTAGGTCCGTAGGGACGCATTTGTTTTTAAACAAGGCATTGATCAGATTTGTGATGAAAGGAGTGAGTTGGGGAGCGCAATCTTTAATGACTGTTGCCGGACAAGGGTCACCGTGACATCTTGAGGGTTTTAAACTTTGAATGATTTGGAGGACTTCTGAGTTGGTGACCTTTGTAAATTCAAATTGTGGCATTTCTTTGTTAGTCTGGACATTCGCAGGGGTTGCTGGAAGGTCCGCTAACTTTAATTACACCCGGGAACAGCTGACCAACATGCATCAAGATCGACTGAGAAGCAACAGACAATGGGGCCTAGGCATCCCATATGGAGCTGGGTTTAGTATATGTCTCCAACCAACAAAAGATGCAGAAATGTTACCTATACATGATGTCACTCAGGATACTTGGTGCCTTCTTAATGTGCTGCCCGTGTACTTTTTGGCAGAGCGCTTTCGGGCAGCAGAGTTCTTTGCTTGCATACTTTATTTTATATAAAGTTTGTTATCCTTGCAACTTATCTCTTGGTCTCATTCCCTGAAGGGGCGTGTTATCCTTACTTCTGCATATTTGTGAGGATGCGTGTTGGTGCCCACCTTCATTTGGTGACCACTTAGCGTGATTTCCTTGAGACCCTCGTACCTGCGGTGAGATCCAGGACTTCTCCGGCAAGGCCACCCCCGCCTACGGCTGACCAGCCCCCCAAAATGAATACGCAGAGGAAAAATGTTCTTGTGGGTTCCGGCTTTGCGAATACCCCGCTGCTCGCCTGAGGCTGGTGCGCCCCCAGGGAGAGGCCCAGACGTTGTGGATAATCTGCGAACGGAGGCTCTTGGAAGAACACAGGCCCGTGAGTACAAATTGCAAGGAAAAACAAACAAGGGAATTTGGGGAATATAGAGCAGTGTGACTGAAGGGAATACGCAAGGGTTGAATGTGAATGCATTGTTTGACCGTTTTGAGTAAAGAGCATTTTTCCTTTTTTATGGCCATTCGTTTTTTAATAGAGAAATAAGGAGAAGATACAGAAGAGATATGGGAACCTAGCTCCGAAAGGGGGTGGAACGCGGTGCCACAGTGCACTCTCCTGACCAGTGCAGAGAATAAATACAGAGATAACAGTAGGAGCCTCATATAATTAGAGGGCTCGGGAATAAGTAGTGGTTGTTGTTTTAGCTTCATATTTTAGCTTTTTATTTTCAGTGTTTTTATAATATCTGGAGGAAGGCCCAGCAGGGGCAGAAGTGATGTGAGTGTTGAGTAAGTGAGGAAATGAATATGCTCTGAGAAAGGGGGTGGGGTATATGTTTGTGGGGTATATGTTTATTGTTCATTGTTCTTGGTCTGTTTTTGTTGATTTTTAAGATGTTCTATGTTATTCGTTTATAATTGTACGGTGCATCATAATGTTTAAGACAGAGGTTCTAAGATATTATTGAGTGTCCCAAATAGGCCTCAGGTATGGCAGAGGGGGTGAGGGAAAGACAAGGCCCTACGAGCAATAAGGACCCCAGACCCAAAAGGGAGAAGATCTTTGGTCATGGGATGGACACTCCACTATCCCATATCTGTAAGCATCTCCTCAAGTATAGTGAGCAAATAAAAAAATACAACAGCCAATGGGTAAATGAAACGAAGGGGGGAAGGGCTATCTCACTCTTGGCCAAAGAAAGGGTCTTTTGATAAGGGGACCTTAGAGCACCTATCCACATACATGACAGCTAAATACAAGGGGAAACAAATCCAAAACAGAAGGGAGGTATTAGATTTGTGGAGGATGTTCGAAGAAACCCCTACCACAAATAAGAGAGAAAAAGGTACCAGTAGTAATAAGGGGAACTGAATGAGAAAAGGAAAAGAGGGAGGAGGCACCCAAGAAGATATTAGTCACAAGGGCGGCAGAAGGGTATACAGACCCAACATATGTATCAGAGGGTGCAATGCCCATTACCTCAAGTACAGCCCCACCCCCTCTGTATGACCCAACTACCATCACCCCCACTCGCCCCGGAGTAAGTACCTAAGATCTTGAAGTAGCATTAACTACTACCCGAACTGAATTGGCCCAATTGCGAGCTGTATGTGAAGTAGCGCAAGGTTCTGAGGGAGGGCCCCAACACCCGCGATGTGCCCCTCCCATCCCCGAAGATGAATGGAAATTGGGAGACTTCCTCTTCAGGATAGACAGTGCGCCCATAGAGACTAGAACGAGAAACCTGGGTTATGACACAGTGGCCTCAGTAAGTGACGAAGAGTACTGAAGCGATTTAGATGAATCGAAAGAAGGTGCAGTTGGAGGGATACAGCAGGTGCAATGGGCATCCCCTAGAGTGAGCGAGACATGGGAGGGAAGGCTTTGAAACAGGATGGGAAGGATGGCTGTAGCAAAAAATAAAGGAACAAAAGTGAACAGTGGGAAGGCAAAATCAAAATTACAGATGCTTCTTATCCATAAGGGAGTGGGCGGCCCCATTATGTCCCCTGGGCGCAGATGGACAAAAACAATCTTCTTAAGTCCCTCCCACCTCTCACAGCGGGTGCAGAGAAATGGATCTATGCCTTTTAGAAAAACACAGCTGGCTATAGGAGATATTAAGAGCCTCCTAGTATCAGCAATAGGAAACCAAGATGATACAGTGTGGGTGAAAGCAGGATTCCCAGGGGTAACAAGTAATGATACTCACGATGGCGCATCATTCAATAACGTTTGAGCATAAGTATGGGATGGCCTGCGGAAAACCTTCCCCGACACACCCCCCCATTTACATTCCATAATGCAGTCCACTATGGGGGGTGAGGAAGATGCTGCACAGTTCATTCTTTGAGTGCAGGAGATGTGGTACGCAGAGACTGGCATCGCATGGGACCAGTCTACCTCCCTATTTTACTTCATAATTAAGCAAGGCCTCCCAAAGGAAGTACAGAAGGCACTCAATAAAATAGCAGGGATAGAAGCCAAAGGCTGGCCTGAGATTCAGAGCACTATAGTATACCACTGTAGGAGGATCAAAGAGCGGGAGAAAGAAACAATTCAGAGGAGATTAGCTGAAGAAGCAAAACTGGTATAGATGAAATTGGTGAAGGTTGCGGCAGTCACAGCAGTTGTGCCCTCAGAACAGCCATGGCAGAAGGGGGGTGTGTCCGTAGAAACACAGGCAAGGATGGCTGGAGGGTGGACAGACAATGGGCAGGATCAGTGGAAAGGAGAACAGCAGTACATGGGACTCCAATGCAAGGAAGGCCTGCAAGAGGACGAGGTGGGTTCCAGGGACAGAGGGGAGGAGGATACGGGGACAAGGGCCTAAGGAAGGGAATATAGGGCTATGCTGGTCGTGAGGAAGGTGGGGCCACTTTTCACGCGAATGCTGCAGGAGGCAAGGTTGAAATGACTAATATAACCAACCTTACTACAGTTTAGCGCAATGTGGACACCCCCACCCAGGAAGCCCACACGGCCTTCCACAAGGGGGTTACGAACAACCCCCGAAGTATGCACAACAGCCCCCTTCCCACCAAGTTACAGCACACTCCATCATCCCCCGCATAACTTACAATCACAGCAAAATCACCCCAACCAGATGGCCCACCGTCACAACAACCCTTTTGCTACCACCCCAAACGGCACACCGGCACCCTACCAAGGGACTTGCATGCTCAGTGAAACTATTTTCTCTTGCCTCGGGACAGATACCCACCCCCATTAGGACAGCCCACAGAGAGCACTTGCGTGTCCAGTCCTATCCACTACCTTAAATCCAGAAGAGGAACCACTGGTGGGGGCAGAGTTAGGAAACAAACAGTTCATCTTTATGGTGGACTCAGGGCAGAGAAATCATGCATATGTGAAATTGATTTTCCACTATCTGGCCAAAGTCTCAAAATGCAAGGGTTCTCTGGGGCTGTAGTGACAGTTCCTTATACAGAAGATTTGGATGTCAAGAGGGGGGGAAACGGTCTGAGCACCCCTACTCTACTATTAAAGCTCCCCTGTTAATCTATTGGGACGAGATTTGTTCTGCAAGTTAAATACAACAATATCATTCACCCACCGTGGAATTGTTTGTTCCACTCCAGGCATGTGTCCCCTCAGAGCAATGCTGTTGATACATACCATGGCCATTGAACTGAAGTTGACGGGGGTACCAGTAAATCCCAACATGTTTGTGTACGGGATCAGAGTGCTGGCTAGAGCAGTGCCTGAGCTCACTAGAAAAGAATGGAGGGTGCCCTCTTATTTTGTGTTCCGCCCTGTAACTGCCCCCGAAGTGGTTGCTGGCACAATATTGTCACTAGATCTAGAAGGAGTGCAAGTGTCCGCAAGGAGAATAGTGTCCATAGGGATTGATGCAAATGGCGCAGAGTACTGTGCATTGACCCAAACATATCATTATGTGAATTAACAGATGAAGAACTGTTCACTGATGACGACAATGACAAGGAAATTATTTTGGAAATAAGCATCCCCTGTGAAGTGATGGTATAGTACAGGAAAGTACCAAACCCCTCATGGTTGTCGTCAGTGCACCACATTCTTACTATGACACAGATATGCAACAAGTGCCCCCTCACCTGTGGACCACAAACCCACATGAAGTAGGGCTTTTGAGGGAAATGACCCCTGTAAAGATTACCCTAAAGCCAGGAGCAATACTACCCAGGGTCAAGCAATACCCATTGTTCTGAGAGGTGGAGGAAGGGATTCAGGAGACATACGTGCACTACTTCAGAAAGAGATAATTGTTCCCTCAAATTCACCATGCAACATGGCTGTGTATCCAATTAAGAAAGCGACACGGGGGTTGTAGCGTATGATCCAGGACCTCCGCCCACTCAATGATATAGTCCAAAAGGAATTCCCACTTGTCCAGAATCCCACCTCTATTTTGTGTAGCATTAAAAAAAGGCCACTTATTTTACTATGGTCAATTTGAAAAAAGCATTTCTTTCAGTGCCCCTGGTGGTATGAACACCGCAGACTTCCCCAGGGCTACTGCGAGAGCCCCAGCATATTCAACCAGATATTGCACGAATATCTCGGCAATATTCAAGTCCTGAGCACTATTATACAATGCGTAGAGGACCTTCTGGTCTGAGGCGAAAGAGAAGAAAGTTGTCAAAAAGATTGTATTGTCCTCCTCCAGCTACTCGCCCAAAAGGGGTACAAGGTCAACAAGAAGAAACTGCAGTTCTGTCTGACTGACTGAGGTCCTGTACTTGGGCCAATTGATTTGAAAAGATGGTAAAAGAATAATACCCGACAGGGCGGCAATAGTGCGCGCCTCAGTCAGGCCCCACACAGTTAAGGATATGCAGAAGTTCCTCGGAATATGCAACTACTGTAGGGCAAGGATACTAGATTATGCAGCCTACATGAGGGCCCTCTTGCAAGGCCTGAAAGAAGCACAGAAAGACAAGGCACACATAACGTGGACAGCAGAAATGCAAACAGCATTTGAGAGCCTAAAAGAATTGATCAGGACAGCCGCAGTGCTAGCCATGCCAGATTATGAACGGGAATTTTACCTGTTCTCACACCCTAATGGGACGCTAATGACAGCTGTATTGACACAAAAAGCATCTATGGGCCACAAACCACTGGCCTATTACAGTGGCACACTCGACTCTGTAATGCAAGGTCACTTCGCTTGCGAACAGGCTCTTGCAGCTGCCGCCTTTGCTATTGAAAAAAGCTCAACCATTGTCATGGGGTGCTCAGTCACCTTGTACGTCAAGCACTCCCTGTTTGCCATTCTTGAAAGGTCAAAATCCACCCTCATCACACAAAGGGCATCAGCCTATGAAATAATACTGTCAAGCCCCAATATCCACGCAGTACATTGTAAAACAGTAAACCCAGCCACGTTCCTCACAGAGCAACGCACTGTGAAAGATATGCAAGAGCATGATTGTGCCACCTCTGAGGGAGAAGGAGATGACATAGCTAAAGCGAGGGAAAATGCACTGCAGGAAGGAGAAGTGTTCTTCGTAGATGGATCAGCATCCATTTGCTAGGAAACAGGTGAAAAACATGTCGGAGTAGCAGTAGTGAGATTGGAAGATGAGGAACATGTGGTGCTGGTTAAGAAACATTTGCTCATGCATTATTCCGACCAAGCTGCAGAGCTAGTGGCATTAATTGAAGCACTTCATGCAGCAAAGGGATGTGCAGTAACCATATATTGGTATTTAGCATACGTAACCACTCCGGTACATGCTGGACTATACAGATGGAGAAGGAGGGGAGTTCCGGATAGCTGATGGAACCCCAGTACAACATGTAGAATTATTGAATACATTGATTGAGGCACTTGCAGAACCCTCTGTTGTGGCCCAAGCAAAATGTCAAGCCCATATGCACAATGATGACAAAATATCTTTAGGGAATGCAGCCACGGATCCAGCCGCAAAAGAAGCAGCATATCTACCTATACCAATGTGCACAGAATCCATATTGATAAACAAGAACTGAAAGCAGAAGGATACAATTCATTACCTATTACCAAGTCATAGAACTACAGAAAAGAGCCTCACCCACAGAGCAAGAGTTATGGACCAAAAGAGGATGTACACAGTTGCCAACTGATTTACTCTAGAGACACGACACTACAGGAAAAGTAGTGATGCCCGTAGAATTATTGGATGTGGCATTCAAACAATTGCACTGTCCTGCACATACTTCCAAACAGCACATTGCCGCCGATCTCCAGGAAAATTGGTTTATCCCAAATCTCCAGGAGTACCTTAACAAAATGGCAATAAAATGTACAACCTGTCAAGTATTCAATTCAGGGATGACTCTCAGGGGAACATTACCCCGCCCTGTAGAACCCTTCCGTGAGCTGCACATTGATTATGCAGACATGGGAGAAAGGTGCAATGGAGCCAGATATTTGATTGTGGCGGTGTGTCCTTTTTCTCGATGGGTGGAAGCAGGGCTCTGTGCCCAAACCGGACGCAAAGTGTGCAGCAAAATTCCTCATCAGAGAGGTATTCCCCCGATGGGGGATATGCGATGTCATTCGTTCTGACAATGGATCACATTTTGTAAATGATTTGTTCAAAGAAGTAACTTCAATGTTAGGAATAAAACACAAAATGTGCTCGATTTACCACCCACAAGCAAACGGATTGGTCGAGAAAATCAATGACCTCCTTAAAAGTAGGTTATTAAAACTGTGTCACTCCCTAAAAAAAGAACTGGGTGTACTGCTTGCCTTTAGCCCTTTTCAGCTACGCACACAACTCAGCAAGGACCACCACCTGTCCCCCCATGAGATCGTAAATGGTTGACACATGCAAACGCCATTGTCACCAGTGAGGAGAGTGTCCGATGCACAGCAACTGTCTTAGAAGAAGAATTGAAAGAATATCTCACCCAATTCACACTGGCAGTAAGATGTATTGCCAAACAAATTGCACCGCCATTTACACGAGAAATCAAAACTGACACAACAACTGCAGCAGAAGATAGCCTGACACAACCCCTAATGCCTGGTGAATTAGTGTATGTGCAGAGTTTGGTGAGAAAATGGAACTCCCTGAGATTCCATGGACCTTACGAGGTGATTTACTGTACCCCACTGACTGTAAAGGTGAAGGGGCAATGGTACTGGATCCACCTCTCTGACATAAGAAAAGTGCACTACATGTAGCACCTGAAACACTGCATAACAATCAAACAAACGCAGCAGTACCTCAGAGGGGTGTGGAAATAAAAAGTACAGAAGAAACATGTAAATATTAAAAGTGATACATAGTACAGAAAAATAGCATATTTATATATATTGAAGTGCTCTCTCTCTCTCTCGCAAATATCCTCTATATCTCGTCCCGACTATAACTCTTTTAATACCCACCCCATTTTTATTATTTCTTTAGGTGCCATGATGATGGAGTCCACGCCAATCACTATTGCACAGTCAGATAGCAGTAGGGATAGGATAAGCGTTACATATGCATATAGCTATGAATGTGGCATTAATTTTGTTGCAATTGTTTTCGCAATAACTATATTGGTTTTGGGCCCGTACTGGGTAGCATCTTTTATCTGGGGGCCCCATATAAAATAAGGGGAGTAGTGGACGATATGGAAAGGTGGCAGCAATATATCCCTGAATTTAACTACTGTATATAAGAATGTCACCAAACTAACCTCACAAATTGAATTGTTTCTGGGCACGGAAACTGAAAGCACGTCGAACGTCTTAAATGTTACGCTGCCACCACCCACCATTTTTACAGTTTCACAAGCTACCTCACAACCTACCATAGTATCTACCTCATTGCTTAGTGAAATCTACAATGTGTTCCATATCCCAGTTTTTACCATGAAATCTGTTCCCTCTTCTCCCCCTATGATGTACAGACAAGACACCACAGATACTAATATGAATGTAGATGTTGGTATTTTCCCAATGTACAGTCAGCAACCTGCAAACATCTGTGGGTCTCTCTTACATAATAGAAGGAGGAAAAGACAGGCACTTCAACATAGATATGATGCCTACCATGGGTTGGGATTTGACACAGTTGAGGCTCTTCGCCTCCCTGGGCAAACTAACAGTTGGTACTCTGATATGAGTGCAACCATAAAAAGAGCGACCAATAGCAGTTGATTTGTGTGTTCCTTGATACCCCATGCCTCTGGAACACCTAAGGTATTAGTGCCTCAAGAAGCCCCCTTCGTAGAAGCACCCGTAGTAGAAGCTCAATGGCTCATCCACCTTGCACTATGCAGAATAAAAGCTCCTTCTAGGCACGCACAATAAAATTAAACCTCCTCCCGGCAGGCGAAAAGCTCTGCAAAGAAGGGTAACAGGGTCTGAATGGTTTTAAAGAACCAATCCTGGCAACAGAGTGCCCAAGCTTCGCAGAAAACAAACGGCTAGAATCGACCTACATGTGCAAGGCTGAAGGACTACGTGGCTTGTCAGACCAAAGGTTGGAATGGATGGACAAGACATGCGCACAAATATGGGCAGAGCATATCACAAAACTGACCTGGGCCACAGCCCTCGAAAAACCAATGAAGGACCGACAGGAAGACAATTACGAACTTTATTTCTATGGAGAAGGCAAGGTGTCTATGGGGTCCAACACACGCTGCAACAGAACCCTCATCATTCCTGATGTTCGAAAAGGCACTGCTTCCTTAATGGACTATTATTGGGTGTGCGGCAAACAGGCAAACTTGCACCTCCCGCCATCATTGAGGGGTTATTGCACGCTTGCAACACTGCACTCCGCACTGTTGGTGGTACCTGAAGAGCATGTAAAGGGGGGAGCGGTGCCTCAAGAGAAACCAAGGGCACCTCACTGACCAAAGCGCAACCCCCCAATCTTTCAAATATTTCCCGAGGAAGAGCAGCATGATCACCTGTCCCGAAGCGCGCAATGAACTAACTGTTTCAAGATTCCTCTAACCTCCTTGCTCAAATCCCCGATGAATACAAACTCTTTAGCTCAGCAGAGACATTCTTTGAATCACTTGTGCCCAGTTTCCAGACAAGAGCAAACACAAAATGGCTCCAGATAGTCCGGTGGAAGCTCTTCCAGCTGGCGAATGACGCTGAAGAGGGGTTTAATGTCATCAAAGTGGAACTACGAGCCCTTCGACTCATTACGTTGCAGAATCGTAATGTGCTGAACCTTCTCACAGCCATGGAAGGTGGTGTTTACAAAAAAATCATCTTTTCACTAGGCCCAAAAATCATCCCTCTGTAGACTCAGCTCTCCCATCCCCAGCGCCTCACACCGAGAGCCCAAGACACTGCCATCCCCCTTCCCTGCCAGCTCTGCGCGAGCCTTGTTCTCACGGAAGTCCAACCATCTATTGTTGCAATTGCTTAGTATCACTTCCCCAGAATGTGCTCTCTGCAGAATGTGAGACCGAAGGAGGCCCCTGCACCAATGCCCATCTATCTCCACAAAACTGCTCATGTCCTCTCAACCCCCACCTCGCCAGGCCAGAGCCCAGCAGTTCCTGACCCTCCACTTTCTTTCATGTCGATACCCATCTGACCCCCTCATACTGACCATTCCAGAACACCCACTAGAGACTTAATCCTGGCAAGCAGTATATTCTCGGCAAATCAAAACATGTCTGTTAGTGTCACGAGACGTCAGGGAACATAAATGGCAGATCAAACCCTGAGAGGGAGACACCTAGGAGCGGGGCCCGGTATCAATGAAGCTCTGAATGCAGAGATCGGAATGCTAATATATGAATACATTTTCTCTAAGTACCCCCATTCATGCAAGGATTTTATGTTTGCCATTATTCTCTTACTATCCATTCCTGTTGTTTAGCTTAGCCAGTTAGGGATGTTTCATATTTGTCTTGATATTCACCGCAGAGATAAGCCCAGCTGACCCACATACTTCATGATTGACTGAGAAGCAACAGCCAATGGAGCCTAGGCATCCTGTATGGAGCTGGGTTTAGTATATGTCTTCAACCAACCAAAGATGCCGAAATGGTACCTATACATGATCTCACTCATGATGCTTGGTGCCTTCTTCATGTGCTGCCCGTGTACATTTTGGTAGAGCGCTGTCGGGCAGCAGAGTTCTTTGCTTGCATACTTTATTTTATATAAAGTTTGTTATCCTTGCAACTTATCTCTTGGTCTCATTCCCTGATGGGGCGAGTTAACATTATTTTTGCATATTTGTGAGGACGCCTGTTGGGTGCCCACCTTCACCCATTAGGTATTGGTAAAAGTCTGACCATATGTCCTTGGGGCTACATCTGGTAGTAAAGTTATGTAAACCTCTTCCATATCATTTTCCCCACACCATGGGCCTCATCCCGAGTGCAGCGGTAAGGGGTAACTGTAACGCTCACCTGATTCCCGTAGAGGAGCCGGTCTTGACTGGGCGTATACCGTATCTTCAAAGGTGATGTTTAACACACGGCTGGCTCTTTGGGCTGGACCTCTGTGCACTGTATGTCTGACTTGAAGGGTAAGATGTCTGCAGATAGAAAATATGGGATTAAGGAACTGGGTTATTGAATGTCTCTCTCTTCTTCCCTTTCTCTTCTCCTGTAGAACCCCAAAGGTTAACGCTCTCACCTTAGATAAGTGAACGCCGTGCTCTCCATCTGCCTCGGGGCAGGGTGCTGTAACAAGTTTCTTCACTGGATAAGGGGAGCAGGCCTCTTGACTTCAGAGGACTGCTGTCCGTCGTTTACTGCACGAACGGTAAGTTTCAAGTAATTCTAATGTCTTTAAAGTCTTTAGTAATGATGTTTCTTGTTTTGCAGGGTTCCGGCGATGGCGGATGACGGGCTGAAGTGAGTTGAAGATGGAGCCCGTGTGATGAATAGAAGCGCCTGGAAGCACGTAAGTAAGCGCTTGTTGCCTGCTTCACGATGCGCTCTAACTGTCTTTTTATTTTGCAGGTACAAGTTCGGAGCCGGAATACCCACTGGGTTAGATGTGGAAAGGAGTAATGGCACGTGAGTATTAAAGTTCCCCAATGTCTTTAAACGCACCTTGTTTTGTCTTTCAGATGCGGGATGCAGCGCCGAAGGCCTCCGGAGCGTGCGAAGAGTTGGTAAGCTTTTGTCTTTCAGATGCCGGAATGCAGTGTGAAGACCTCCGGAGCGCACGAAGAGTAGGTAAGCCTTTGTCTTTCAGATGCCGGAATGCAGCGCGAGGCGTTGGTGACAGCCGATGGACCAGGTAAGTGAAGAGCTGTCACTGAAGCCCGTAATGCTAACCTGTTCTTTCTTGTCTTTATAGGTGTTGCTGAAGACTGGATTCAGGATGGTAAGCCTTTTTCCTTAGGCCCAGGATCAGATGCAGAAGACACGATGAGCGTTCTGCTGCAGAGGATGCAGAATAACGCAAAGCAAGATTCATCCATCGGGTGTGGTTTAAATAGCCTCCTGTAGTGCTTAGGTGTCTCCTTCCACAGCCACGCCTAGGTAAGAAAAGAGTTCCTGCTTTCCAGAAGAGTTCCAGTGTTCTGAATCTAGGGAGTGGCTCCTGCCCCACCCAACAGGAAAAGTAGTTCCAAACAGAAGAGGATCAGAGGCTCAACTGGCAGGCAAGTAAGCAGCATGGTCTGCTGCAGGCAAGTCCACCCAAGCATTATGAGCCCGGCGCTTCCAGCGCTGGGACTGGGGATATTTATGAGCCTGGTGCCACTGGCGCCAGGACTGGGTCCAAAAGGTCCCAATTGGGACTGGTTGGCACTCGGAACCTGGGTTATGGATCTGCTTCCAAGGGAGTTGGGAAAACCCTGACCTTTTGGAAGCAGAGATCATGACAGTACCCCCCCTCAAGGCCCCTCCCAAACCGGACTTCTCCGGGGGTTTTGGCTTGTCAGGAAATGTTCGGTGAAATCTTTTGATTAGGCGAGGAGCATGGACATATTCAGCAGGTTCCCAGGATCTCTCTTGGGGGCCATAGCCTTTCCAGTCAATTAGGTAAAATAGTTTAGATTTGGAGATCTTGGAGTCCAGAATGCTTTTGACTTCAAACTCGAGTTCTCCATCAACTAGGATAGGTTTTGGAGATTTAGTTAGTCGGGTTTGAGGTTGCACGGGTTTTAATAGAGAGGCGTGGAAGACCGGATGTATCTTCATGTGCGGGGGCAAGTCCAACTTGACCGCTACTGGGTTTACTATGGTAGTGATGGAATAGGGACCAAGGTATCTTGGGTTGAATGTGCGTGGCCCTTTTAGAGGTAGATATTTGGTGGATAACCAGACTTGATCCCCTACTTGATATTGAGGGGCTTCCTTCCGATGTTGATCTGCTCCTTTCTTATATTGTTCTTTAGCCCTTTGAAGGTGAGAAACAGCTTCCTTAAAGGCTTGGGTGATTGTAGAATGCAGGTAGTCTACTGCTGGTGTTTCAAGATCTTGGAGGGGGTCCAACTCCGAGGTTCGAGGGTGACTGCCGTACAAAAGAAAAAACGGGGTTTTCCCAGTTCCCGAATGGACAGAGTTATTGTAGGCATATTCGCCTATTCGGCTATCCAAAGGATGTCTTTCCAAGTTTTTTCAGTTTGTTGCAGCATGCAGCGTAAATACTGTTCCAGCGTTTGATTGGTCCTCTCGGTTTGTCCGTCGGTCTGAGGGTGGTGACTGGTCGATAGTCTCACATCAATTTGAGCCGACCGACAGCAACTTCGCCAAAAATGAGAAATAAATTGACTACCTCGATCCGAAATTAGAACCGAAGGAAAACCGTGCAGTCGGACGATGTTTTCGAGAAATTCTCGGGCCAGAGTTGCTGCTGTTGGCAAGCATTTGAGCGGAATCAAATGCGCCATCTTGGAGAATAAATCCACGATTACTAGAATCGTATTGTATCCGGAGCATGGAGGTAGATCAGTGATGAAGTCCATAGAAAGCGTATGCCAAGGGCGAGGTGGGATGTCAATAGGGCGTAAGAGGCCTGCTGGTCTTTCCTTTTGACTCTTGTTTTGGGCGCATACTCCACAGGACATTATAAAGTCTCTGATATCTTTTTTCCAAGACGGCCACCAGAAGTAGCGCTTGATCTTTTCTGAGGTCTTGGCCATACCGGGATGTCCTTCCATTAAAGAATCGTGATAACAAGAGATTACTTTTTTCTGTAAATCTGTGCTGGGTAGGTATAATCGTTCTTGGAAATACAATAAGTTGTCCTTTACTGCAACGTCCTTTCCCTGCAGATGCCAATTCGGTATGTCTGCTGGAGTTACCAGTTGCCTGGCTTTATCCTTAACTTCCTCTATGGATGCTGTGGCGATTACACCCAGAATTCTTTGTTCGGGAATGATTGGTACAGGTTTAGGGTTGATCAAGTGTTCTTCCACTCCCATCCGAGAAAGGGCATCAGCTTTACCGTTCTTTGTACCAGGTCGATAGGTAATTATGAAGTCAAACTCGGCAAAGAATAATGCCCAACGGAGTTGTCTAGAGGATTGGGCTTTTGCGGTTTTCAAATATTGCAGGTTTCGGTGATCCGTAATCACAGTAACGGTGTGTCAGGCCCCCAGCAGATAATGCAGCCAAGCCTTAAAGGCAGACTTGATAGCCAGAAGTTCCTTGTCAGTAATCGTGTAATTGATTTCAGGAGGCGAGAATTTGCGGGACCAAAATGCCACGGGATGCAACTGATTGGTTACCGGGTCCTTTTGTGATAGAACTGCCCCCATGGCAAGGCTTGAAGCATCAGTTTCCACGATGTAGGGGAGTTCGGGGCGAGGGTGTTTTAAGATTGGTGCAGAGATAAATTTAGTCTTCAAATCATGGAAAGCTTGTTCCGCCTCGGTAGACCATTCAAAACGTTTGTTTTTCTTTAACAAGGCAGTGATGGGCTGGACTATTCGAGAGAATTCGGGGATAAACCTGCGGTAAAAGTTAGCGAAGCCTAACATGCTTTGCACACCTTTTACGGAGGATGGTGATGGCCATTTGAGAACTGCATCGACCTTCTTTGAATCCATACGCACTCCGCCAGGTGATAATATGAATCCCAAGAATTCAACTTCAGTCACGTTGAAAACACATTTTTCCAACTTAGCGAAACGTTTGTGTTGACGCAATCTTTCGAGGACCATTTTCACGTGTTTCCGATGTTCAGATTCCGATGAAGAATAAACGAGGATGTCGTCAATGTAAACAACAACACACACATCTATGAGCTCTCTGAGGACATCGTTCATAAAATATTGAAAGGCGGCCGGGGCATTGCAAAGTCAGAAGGGCATGACCTGATATTCAAATAGCCCATACTTGGTGCGGAAGGCCGTCTTCCATTCATCGCCCTCTTTTACTCGTACCAAGTGGTAAGCTCCTCTAAGATCCAGCTTTGTATATATGCTTGCTTTTCTGACTTGGTCCAGGAGTTCAGGGATCAAAGGTAACGGATATCTATTCTTAACGGTGATCTGGTTCAGGGAGCGATAATCTATACAAGTTCTAAGGTCTCCTTCCTTTTTTGGAACGAAGAACAAAGCTGAAGAAGCAGGGGACTTGGAAGGACGAATAAACCCATTTGCCAGGTATTGATCCAGGTATTGTCGAAGGTGAAGGTTCTCAGGCTCGGTGAGGGCATAAATTCTACTACAAGGAGGAGTAGATCCAGGTATCAGGTCTATCTGGCAGTCATAAGACCTATGAGGAGCTAGAGAGTTAGCCTGATCCTTCCGGAAAACATCTTGGTATTCTAGGTATTCGAGAGGTAACTGGGGAGTCTCTGAAGAAATTGCTGCCAGTGCAACACCAGGTGGAGGGTGACAAGTAGAGACACATTCTGGAAACTGGACCGTTCTTGCTCGCCAATCGATCAGAGGATTGTGTTTCTCTAACCAAGGTATTCCTAGAATAATCTGAAACTGAGGGGCCTGGATCACATCGAACACGATCTTCTCATGGTGTCCATCTTGACTTACTAGCGTCACCTCTTGAGTGGTATGCGTTACTGGCCCGGAGGCTATCTCCGTACCATCCACCGTAGTAATGACGTCCTTTACAGCCTTGGGACAAAGAGTTAGATTCATCCTCAAAACCATTTCATGATCCACATAATTGCCGATGGCACCGCTGTCGACGTAAGCTTCAATTGCATGTAATCGATCCGGTTTATCAGGGCTAATGAGGACCATAGGTATCACGAAATGCGAGGTCACGGAACTGGTTTTCACGCTCGGCAAGAGGACCTCTATTCTTGTCGGGCGAGGTCGTTTCCCTGCTCAGAGTTTGTAACTTTGGTAACTGCAGCTCCTACTGCCTTCTTGGCAGGTTTCACCGGACAGTCTCGAAGAAAGTGCCCTGAGTTTCCGCAATAGAGGCATAATTGCAACTGTTTTCTCCTTTCCCGCTCCTTTTGTGTTAGAGGACTTTTCAGACCCCCTATTTGCATGGGTCCCCCGGAGTCTACTCTTTTGGAAGGAGTTGGCGGTTTGGAAAATACTCAAGCATCAAACTTGGAACGATCGGCCTTCCTGTTCTGCAGTCTGTGATCTATTTGAACGACTAAGTCTATATATACCGAACAATCTTGTGGGGGATTCACTACTTGGGCTAACACATCTTTGAGCTCTCCACGTAGACCTCTATAAAACAGCGTAATCCTTTTGTCCTCAGGCCATTGAGTTTCCACTATCAGTCTGTTGAAAGACGCAATATAAGCCAAAAGGTCTTGATTACCTTGTCGCAGCGAAAGAAGCTCATTGTCCAAGGCCTGCCCCTGTGAATGTCTTGCGAACAGTTTTTCCATACTGAGCTGAAAAGCTTGAAAATCATGGAGGACCGGATCATCTTGATTTACTAGAGGGATCGACCAGTCTGCCGCATTGCCACTAAGGTACGAAAGCACGAAAGCTACTTTAGCTTGATCAGTTGGAAAGGCTGCTGGCCGGCATAAGAAATGCAACCGGCACTGATTGATAAATACTGCAAACCTCTTTGGGTCACCAGAAAATCGTTCGGGCGGAGCCAGAGGTACATTCCCAGGTAGGTTGATCTGCACTGGATTCATAGAGGATGTAGAAGGAAGATTTCCCCCAGATGCGGGTAACGGGGTCTGTCCGGCTTGTGACTGTAGCAATTGTCTAGCGAGATCATCTGTTCGCTCCTTGGAAATAATCAGTTCCCTTCTTAGAGCGTTCGTTTCCTGACGGGCTGCATGCACTTCTGCCCTTAGTTCCCCAAGTAACTGGGCTAGCTGGTCGGTATCTGAGGTTTCCATAGCGCCTGGACGGGAGTTTTGTGGTAGGCTTTGCGTTCTGTAACGCTCACCTGATTCCCGTAGAGGCGCCGGTCTTGACTGGGCGTATACCGTATCTTCAAAGGTGATGTTTAACACATGGCTGGCTCTTTGGGCTGGACCTCTGTGCACTGTATGTCTGACTTGAAGGGTAAGATGTATGCAGATAGAAAATATGGGATTAAGGAACTGGGTTATTGAATGTCTCTCTCTTCTTCCCTTTCTCTTCTCCTGTAGAACCCCAAAGGTTAACGCTCTCACCTTAGGTAAGTGAACGCCGTGCTCTCCATCTGCCTCGGGGCAGGGTGCTGTAACCAGTTTCTTCACTGGATAAGGGGAGCAGGCCTCTTGACTTCAGAGGACTGCTGTCCGTCGTTTACTGCACGAACGGTAAGTTTCGAGTAATTCTAATGTCTTTAAAGTCTTTAGTAATGATGTTTCTTGTTTTGCAGGGTTCCGGCGATGGCGGATGACGGGCTGAAGTGAGTTGAAGATGGAGCCCGTGTGATGAATAGAAGCGCCTGGAAGCACGTAAGTAAGCGCTTGTTGCCTGCTTCACGATGCGCTCTAACTGTCTTTTTATTTTGCAGGTACAAGTTCGGAGCGGCTGCAGGGTGCCGGAATACCCACTGGGTTAGATGTGGAAAGGAGTAATGGCACGTGAGTATTAAAGTTCCCCAATGTCTTTAAACGCACCTTGTTTTGTCTTTCAGATGCGGGATGCAGCGCCGAAGGCCTCCGGAGCGTGCGAAGAGTTGGTAAGCTTTTGTCTTTCAGATGCCGGAATGCAGTGTGAAGACCTCCGGAGCGCACGAAGAGTAGGTAAGCCTTTGTCTTTCAGATGCCAGAATGCAGCGCGAGGCGTTGGTGACAGCCGATGGACCAGGTAAGTGAAGAGCCGTCACTGAAGCCCGTAATGCTAACCTGTTCTTTCTTGTCTTTATAGGTGTTGCTGAAGACTGGATTCAGGATGGTAAGCCTTTTTCCTTAGACCCAGGATCAGATGCAGAAGACACGATGAGCGTTCTGCTGCAGAGGATGCAGAATAACGCAAAGCAAGATTCATCCATCGGGTGTGGTTTAAATAGCCTCCTGTAGTGCTTAGGTGTCTCCTTCCACAGCCACGCCTAGGTAAGAAAAGAGTTCCTGCTTTCCAGAAGAGTTCCAGTGTTCTGAATCTAGGGAGTGGCTCCTGCCCCACCCAACAGGAAAAGTAGTTCCAAACAGAAGAGGATCAGAGGCTCAACTGGCAGGCAAGTAAGCAGCATGGTCTGCTGCAGGTAAGTCCACCCAAGCATTGTGAGCCCGGCGCTTCCAGCGCTGGGACTGGGCATATTTATGAGCCTGGTGCCACTGGCGCCAGGACTGGGTCCAAAAGGTTCCAATTGGGACTGGTTGGCACTCGGAACCTGGGTTATGGATCTGCTTCCAAGGGAGTTGGGAAAACCCTGACCTTTTGGAAGCAGAGATCATGACAGTAACAGCGCTGGTAAGGATGCTGGTGCCGTTAACCCCTTACCGCTGCATTACGAGGTCCCTTAGCGGGTCCCACTAGAGCCGGCTGGTAAAACCAGCCGTCCTAAGCGGGAGCTGCTAAGGGACCAGGGAGCTAATAACGGGCCCGTTAGTAATGGGCCCGTTATTAGCTCCCTCCCCATTCCCATTGAGCCCTATGGGGGCTCAAATGGGAATGGGTATTTTGAATGGAGACTTACCGGGTCCTCCAAGGTTGGAATGACCCGGTATGTCCCCATTGAGGGAATCCAGATACGACTTTGCAGGCAGCCATGGCGCTAATAGCACCATGGCTACCTCCAAACTTGTAATGACCCCAAATTTCTTTGAACCAATCCTCCACCCTAAGCGGAAGTTACACTTTCCATCTGATAACTATGCAGCGTTTGGCCAATGACAGCCCCAAATTCAAAAACCTGTGTTTCACCTCCTGCATCTTGCCTGTATATCGCAACAAACACACTAGAGGCGACAGCTGAGGTTGCAGATTGATTACAGCATGAAGGACATGACCCACTTCCCTCCAGTATTGTGCCAGCTTGGGTCACGAGTGTAGCATGTGGGATAAGTCTACCTATTCACCCCTGCATCTGGTCGATTTGCCCTCACACTGTGTATTGATTTGCCTAATCCTGGACGGTGATAAGGTAGTCTACTAAGTATTTTGAATTGTGCGAGGCAACATTTTGAGTTATAACAGATTTTCTTAGTTAGGCTGCAAATCTTTTGCGAATGCACCTATGAGAATTCTATATTCAAGTCCCTTTCCCATGTCTTCTTAACATCCTGTCTCTTAGGGCCTCATTACATGGATGGCGGTGAACCATGGCGCTATTAGTGTCATGGTTCATGCCGGTAAAATACCGGCACCGCCTTGGTGGAAAGGGGAATTACCACCCTATTCCAAGGTTGGCGGGCCGGTAATTCCCCCTTCCACCATTGCCCTTCCCCATTCCCATTTTTGCCCCATAGGGCTCTATGGGAATGGGTGAAGGCGCTAATTACGGTACCGCAAATTGCGGTACCGTAATTAGCTCCCTGGTCCCTTTGCCGGTTGGTTTTTAACGCCTGCAAAAAGCAGGCGTTAAATTCCCAAACCTGCAAAGGGACCTCGTAGTAAGGCGGTAAGGATTTACCGGTACCGGTAAAATACCGGTAAACCCTTACCGCCATCCGTGTAATGAGGACCATAATCTTAAGGTCCCTGAGACCTCCTCTACACAGAGTGGATACACACTTTTTTGCAACCGCCACCTTCCATGTCTTCATACATGTATGCCACACCCACATGAAATGGAAGTTCAGACAGGAAGTTCGGCCAGCATGCTCTAAAGGCGGTTATCATTCATTGAAAGTATATCCGCTGCAGACGAGTGTCTCCAACAAAGCCTCCCAGCTCACAAATTGTCCCTGCGGGAACACGTCCCTGAAACACGCAAATACCCGCTGCCCTCCAGCTCCTCTCTATCGAAGCACATGGATTGCAGCAACTGAGGTACGCCCCATAATGGACCCCACCGATCATATGGGAAGACAACACCCTGCATATGTAGGAGTCTCTGCCATTGCCGCCCTTGTTGCCTCCACAGGGTCAAGTGGAACTCCAGCTTTGTATTTCCCACTAAATATAAAGAGTGTTCAATGGTATCTTGCCCGCTGTTGTCCTTTCTAAGCTCACGAGGCGGGTGTCGGCCTGACTACACCAGAACATCGCACATAGCCCATGTGCAGCCAAATAAATAATTTCAAAGTGTGGTGCCATGACACCACCTTCTTTTCAGGCATGCACTAATGATTACACCATATAAAGGCAGTGCACATAGGCTGGAGTTTTTTAATAAATAGAGCGTCCCGGCCATACAGGCATATTATTAAAGTATAGTAACTTTGGCAGTACAATCATTTTAATGAGGGAGAGCCTCCCCATTAGAGACATTGATATCTATCTCCACTTAGGCAATTTGGCCTTTAGCTGGGAAATATAGAATCTATAGTTCAGCTTGAAAGTTGTTGCCCTGGATCTGGTTACTGCAATTCCTAGATATTTCAGGGACGTTCACATCACCCTCAGACCCTGTGTATCTATGGCCTCAATGTCGTATTGGAAACAGGAATCATCTCTGGCTTGTCACTGTTGAGGTGAAAGGCCAGAGAATCCACCAAAATTCCTCCACCACACCCAGTATTTCTGCACCATTCTCTACTTGTTCACGTATATACAACAAGATGTCGACAGCTTCCTGTATCTAATCCGTAGTAAACCTGCAAGCGGCTCTATTACTGCTTCCAGCAGGAGCGGCAACAATGGCACCCTTGCCTCCTACCCCCTTCTTATCGAAGCATCAGATACATTACCCCATTTGTGTTTACCCTCGCCACTGGATTCATATAAAAGGGAATTATTGACGAAATAAAGCAAGGTCCAAACCCATAATTGGCTAAAACCTAAAACAGGAAGGGCCAGTATACCGTGTCAAATGCCTTTTGAATGCTGCGGAATATACAGATTGCCCGGGCCCTGGATCCACCAAAGACATGACATTATACAGCCTACGCATGTTCAAGGCTGTCGCCCTCCCAGGGATAAACCCAGACTGGTCAGAATGAATTAAATGAGGCATTAGGGGAAGTAACCTATTGGCAATGACTGTAGCAAATATGTTTGCAACCATGTTAATTGACAGTGGGCAATATGAGCCTCACTCGCTAGCTAATTATCCTGCTTCGATAAAAACCTCATGACTGCCTCTCGCACTGACTCTGGCAATGACCCCTTTTCCAGCGCCTCTTCCCACATTTGTACCAGATAGGGAAGTAGAATTTCAAGGTATTCCATTTCAAATTCTGACACCAGGCCTCCCGTACCAGGTGCCTTCCCATTCAGTAACCCCAAAAACACCTCCTTTATTTCCTCTGGCATCATGGGCACTTCCAGCACTGCACTCAATTCCCTGGACAGTAACAATGTTGGAATTTTCCTATGATACCCCTCAATCCCGTCCTGAGTCGCACTCCCCTTAGGTTGATACATCCTAGTGTAGAAAGCATAAAATACCACATTTATTTCCTCTTCTAGGTGCACTAGATTCTCAGGCTCCGTAGCTATCGGACTCCTATTTGACTCACCCTGGGCCAGTCGAGCCATTAACCCCTATTAGTATGCAGAAGAGGGAGATCGACACATGGGTGGCATGGTTGTTGGCATAAACTTTTATTAGTAATGAAAATAAAGGGAAAACCTAACTTGCCCTAACTTTAGGAGGGGTTTCCCTGCCTCAACTAAAATACTAAGGATTCGGTCAAGGTATCCATGTAAATCAATAAGCCACTATCCTGTGCCAAAACCTACTTCTGTCCATCACACTTATATAACTTAAGAGGTAGTGGATTTTCTTAGTCCAGAAGAATGTCTCCCTTCTTCTGGACAGCAGATCACAGTTTCAGTCGGTCGGTGAAATCTTCACCTGAAGGAATCACTCCCTTCCCCAGGTTTCAATCCTTTTCCAAGGCACAAAACAAAGTTCCAGGTTGCAGTGACAAAAGGTGGTAAAGTTCTCAATTCAAACTCAAAAGGTAAAGTTCCAATTCAAAGGTCAACATTCCTCATTGCCCATATTTGCTTCTTCACTTTTGGTTCCTGGAGAATGGGATTCCCTTCCCCTGGTTTTTCTTGGATTTGTTCTCACACGCTCTTCACAGTGTACAACAGGGAGAACAACTCCCTTCCCCTGGCCTTTCTCAAGCCTTTTTTCACAGTTCAAAACACATGGGGTAATGACTCCTTCTCCTGGCCTTTCTTATTCTCAGTTCACAACATCAGGGGAAGGACTCCCTTCCCATTGCTTCTCTTATTCTTAATTTCACATTTCACAACAACAAGGGGAAGGACATCCTTCTCGTGGCCTTTCATCTCTTTCATGGTCTCACACAGCTGGCTCACTACCTGCCAGGTACTGCCACGCAGAAGATGGTGTAATGGTTTCATCATTCTTGCGTGTGGGTCCCAAACCCGGATTTCCTCGTCTCTTTGCTTTGGCAGACCTGGTTCATTACCCTGCGAGGCAATGCCACAAAGAAGTCGGCCCAGGAGACTATTCGTTATTGGGTGCAGGTCCCAGACCCGTCTCATCACTCTTCAGCCCTTCTAGTGTTCCGCCAAAGATCCCACCAACGCCAGATACAGGCAATGCACTTGCCGGTGCTCTACGGTCGGTTGTGGGCTTCTCTGTGTTCGGGCTGCATCTCCAGTGACTGCAGCAGTTGAGCAGCATCTTCTCCTTCTTGGGCTGCGTGCCTCCAGTTGAATGCACTTTCCAGCTCCATCGGTCGGCTAGATACCCGTTCTTCCTCCCGTTTCGTCGGTCTGTCCACAGCAGACATGCCAGGAAAGCCTCTGCTGGCAGACAAGGGTCTTGGTTCCGGTTCTCCCTTCTTGTCCTTGATCACCGGCTTTGAATCTCGCGGTTCTGTCAGACGGGGCTTCTCTCCCTCTTCTGCAGTCCTTCCTTTATTTCTATGTGTGATTCTCCAATGGGAGTTAGAGAACCACTAGAAGGCTCACTAGAGGGTCTAGGAATAGTCGGTAGGGTCCCGCACATCCGCCTCATCACAGTGCTTGCCCATTGTATTTGTGCTGGGAAGTCTTTTCTCCTCATCATTCCAGTATGAGCCAAGGATGTTTTTAGTGGGTAGTGTAAGGAAGGCATGTATGAAACAGTAAGACAGACACAAGTGAGCACAGTTCGAGGGTGTTTATTGTACTCCAATTGGGTTTGAAAAACGCCAATCTAATCCTACGTCTGAAGATGGGAGCAAGCTACGACCATCAAATAATTATAACGCAGCGCTAGTCGAGTCGTATCAAAATTAAAGGGCCTATACTAGTAAACCTATTGCCAATCCTTACTTCTAAATACAAATAGTGTGGGAAACAATATTATACAAAAGAAGTGTTCAAAAAATGATATGTCAGGAAATTCAAGCAGTTGGTTTCCCTTCCCCACGTTTTCAGCATGGGAGAAAGCAGCACATTCGAGCTTAGCAACTCTCTGGCTTTACTAGCATGAGGATGCGTTCAAAATGTCAATATCAGAGCCTTCGGTGCCAAAGTCTCTTTGCCATTCAAAGTCTCTTATTTAAGAGGTCCTGATGGGACACAACAAACATTAAAATTCCTTTCTTCTCAGAATTTGACATGTAAAACTTCTAAGGTGCTTTACTGGTCACTCTGGGTCCCCCTCCACTGGACTCGGACCCACTTTAACACACAACCTTTTATTAGTCTCCCTCTGCTCCCTCCGCTGGGCTCGGACCAAATTTATCTACTTTTCTCAAATTTTCCTTACTTCATCAAAATCGAAGAATTTTGACTGTATGCAGGATTTTGCTCGACCCGTCGCAGGACCACTTTGATTCACAATTCTTTGTAATCTTGTCAATAGAATCCCTTTCAACTTTCACTTCTGCCACTTTTCAGATGGATACCTTACAGAGACCTTCGATTGAGCACCTATGCAGTGCTGGACCACTCTGTCAAAGGTATTGCATGTTACTTTTAAATTTCAATCACTCATCAGCAGCTCAACTTTACTGCGTCTTTTATCACACGCGTTTTAACAATGTTTGTTCCAGCACTCGCCATACAATGTTGCTGCTTGCAACCTTGGCTTCAACAGAGACCGGTCTTGTATCAGTCTCTCCAACTCGCCGGCTGTGTTGATTTCATTGGCACTGCTTTGTTCTTGGAGCCAAGGATGGTACCACGGCGGCTGCTGCTTCTCCCCGTCTTGATTGTTGACGCTGGAGTTCTCTGGCTATCTCTGACACAGAATGCAGGATTCTTCAGCCTGATTTCGTGGTTTCACGCTTTTTAATCTTGAGGGCTCTTGAAAGTAACGGTTCCTTGTTGGAAAGGGCAATGTAATTTCCCTGCTTTCGATTCCCTCCTGTTTTGCCGCCTTTCTTCTCTCATTCAGCTGCCGTCTCGAAGCTGCTGTTTCCTCACGTGCTTTGCCTCGCTCAGAGTGTGCTCTCATGATCCGACTTTTATCTGTGTGAGGAAGCTTAATGGAAGTCAGGTGTGTGTGATGTTCAGTAATTGCCTAACCTCATCCAGCCATTGTATTTAGACACGCCAGTTATACTGCTCAGGTGTTAGTCTTTTTTCTCCCATAGCGGGCTGTCCGCGTGAAAGTTTTCATGTTGCAAAACTGGGGGGTAGAGTACCTAAGTATCCTACCTGGCAGGATGGGGCAAAGGTATTACAGGGAAGGGGGTGCTGTGTCTCACCATCCGGTGTTCCGCTGCCACTCCCTGAGGACCCCTCACCCAGGTGAGCCGCCCACATTGGTGTTACGCTCACCTGGTATCCACGGGGACGCCACCCAACCCTGGTTGGATGATTTACACTCTCGAACCCTCTCCCGGTCCCTTGGTAAGGCCTCTGGTTAAAGATGGGTCTGCAATATAGGAGAGCTGGATTCAATACCAGATTGCCTTTATGCATTCCCACCTCCCTTGGCCTCAACTCCTTCCTCCCCCTTGGGCCTTCTCCTCACCTTGATATTGTAAGAGGTGGATTTTCCGTCCTGCTCCTCGTGGCAGGGGCACATAGATGTGGGGGGTGAGCAGCGACCAAATTACTTCACTGGTGCAAGCCCCCCTGTGGGAATCCAGGCCTGCTGCGACTCTGTAGGTTTGCTGCTTTACAGTCTTTATATGCAGTTCTTATGTTCCTCTTAGTTCGAATAATAATGTCTTGCTTCTTTCCTTTTAGGTATGGAAAGGTATTTTGGTGTTCGCCTTTTATATTGCTAACCTGTGTCTTTTCTCTCCTTGCAGTTTGCGATGTTCTTCACCGAGCGCTGTAATGTTCCAGCAATGATACTGACCAGGAGATGACTACCCAGGTAAGAATTGTGTGGCCTTCTTCATTCGGGAGGAAACGTGAGTAAACGCTTACTAATGCTGTCTTTCTTTCTCGTCTTTCCAGGTTATGGTATTCCAGGATGCATGCAGTGCCGGATGATGGAGTTCGTACCTTCAGGTGAGTGGAACTGAAGTCAGCGATGGATTGAAGACGGGATACTGTTCCAGGTAAGTTTCGTAGTGTTCTTTCTCTCTCTGCAGGTCCTTGGTTTCAGGTAAGCTGGCATCATAGAACTGGACACGGTGAGCGTTACACTGCCCACAGCAGAATAACGCAAAGCATGTTCTGCTGTTTGGGTGTGGTTTAAATAGTCTCAGGTAAAGTGGTCCAGGTAAAATAGTCCCAGGCCTGCCACACCCAAAAGACTAGACCACACAGCTCAGTTCCTTGTAACTGAGCTATGTGTGTGCCTCCATGTTGGCTGAACTCCCCCACCCCCCCCCCAAGTTAAATAGTCCCAAGTAAATAGTCCCATTCTAATGTTGGTCTTCATGATGGCTATGAGCCTGGCACCAAAGGCGCCAGGTCTGACTCCAAGAGGTTCTTGGATGAGGTTTTAAGGCCTTTGACCTGGCCCTAACTGTAAGTCTAACTTGCCAGTGAGGGCCAGGGGCAAGGGTCATGACAACTGGCCCACCCCCAGGAACTGGATCCAAAAGAGATGGCTGTGTCCTGGCCACCTGGATGACAGATCTCTGATTCTTTAAGAGAGGAGTGGGGCAGAAAAATTGGGTTGGATGTCACGGAGGGCTTGTGGCTAAACATGTGTATGAATGTGAAGTTGTGCTCGTTGGGACTCACGGAAAGATCGAGACAGATTAAAATACTTAATCGAATTTATTAGACGCCTGAAAGAATGTATAAAAGAGGGATGTTGGAGAATGCAGAATGGTGGAGATTTTCATGTGAAATCGGTACGCTGGAACATCTACTATGGGATTGCAGACTGGTGAGGCTGTTTTGGGGTGAGATTGGACGTATATGTGATGAAGTGATTGTTGGTCTCCCGGTCTTGGATTTTAGTGTGATCATATTGGGGAGTGATGAGTCTTTGGATGATCTCACTCGGAGTAAGAAGAAGTGGTTGTTCAGAGGGGCGATGACTGGTAAAAGAATTATCTTGAGGAACTGGAAGAATGCTTTGACATTGAATATTGAGACGTGGTTGTCAGAGATGAATGAATTGGCAAATATGGAGAGAGTGATGTATAGGAGACCTGGTAAATTGGCTTTGTTTGAGAAAATATGGGGTAGATTTTTGCAGCTATTTTAACTTGGCATTGTAGTTGTTGGGGGGGTAATTGAGAGATGTATTTGATTTGTTGGGGGTTTACGGTGTTGTATATCTCACTCTGTACATAGAACTGTGTAAAATGCTGTGCTTTTCTTGTGTAATTTGCCATGTTTTATTTCTTATACGCTGATTGTCTTGGGTTTTGTAACAGATGTTGTGTAAATAAAGTTTAAAAAAAAAAAGATCTCTGGGGACTAGCGGGTGAGACACCTTCTGGTTTCTCACAGTAGTCCCTACTCTTTCTCATCCTGTTGGAAGTTAAGTACTGGATTTTGCAGAGACACATGGATGTCTGTGGTATGGAAGTGAGGGGTGAGAAGGTGGGTATCTTGGACGACTGAGGGGAGGTAAAGGAAGTGGTTGGAGAGTGAGGGATGTTGTACCACATTCTCCCTAGATGGTCATCCTTGTTCCTAGAAGGGGAGTCTCCCCCCATAAGATCCTCCTCTGTGTACTAACCACAGGGGGACTATCGGGTAGCGGCCTCACCTCCCTGGCCTCATGTCAAGGGGCTCCGCCTCAGGGAGAGGTGCCAATATTTAAGGATTCGTCACACCTCTCTGGTTTGTCAGCTTCGGCGTAGCACCTGGCCATTACAGGCCTATCGTGCAGACTAACCTACCTTTGTGGTAGCTTCCTAAAGTTGTCAAGCTCAACTCTAAAATCTGAGAGTGTTTTCCGGATGTGGGGTCCTGAGTGTGCTGGTGCTGGAGCTGCCCAAGGCACGCTTTAGCCCTGTTCAATTCCTGCCATATTGAGTGCAGCATGCCAAATCCGTTTGCCGTTGATGCCCCCCTGGTATGTACTGTAAAGGCATGTAATAATGTTGCAATAGTTGAGACAGAGCCTACATTCTTCTCAAAGTAGTTAATATTTTCATAAAGGTTGAATGAAAAAACTGGGTCCTGCAGCGCATCTGACTTAAATCTTCACGCCGGTCTACACCTCCCTTTGGTTGCCCAAGCCACCTCGAGCACTAAGGGTGAGTGGTCTGAGAGAGTTCGAGGAAGAATCACAGTCCCTGGCATCTCTGAGTAACTTCTCTGACACACACACCACAGATCTATACCGCAAGTGCATAGCATGCACAGTAGAGTAAAAATATACTCCCACCTTGTCCCATGCATGATATGATAGATGATATAAGGCATTTATAATGCGCCTATACACAAGTGTTTCAAGGAGCGACAAGGCAAGGGAGGGGAACAGAGGTAAGACAGAGACAACGAGCTTACTAGGCCAGGTGACTCTGAGATCGCGCAAGTGCAAGGGAGGGGGGCAAGGGGAAAAGTGAGAGGGGGAGGGGAAGTGTAGTACATAGGATAACAGTAAATAAATAAGAAAAATAATAAAAACAATACATAAGAAGTGCAGCCAGCTGGTGGTAGGTGCAAGGTAAGTGCAGATATCAGGTGTCAGGTGCTGGTAGGGGCTGTAGGGATACAGAAAAAGCCCCAGAGTGCAAGGGTTGCCAGGGGGGTAGTGTAGGTGTGCAACCGGTGGGGAGGGGGCCTGGGCCCAAGAACAGAGGGTAGTCAGGTGACCAGTGCAGTTTCAGCCAGGAGTTCAGCGGGGGAGAGGAAGAGTGAAAGCAGAAGCAAAGAGGAAGGTCTTGAGGTGCTTCCGTGACCCAAGATGGTTCTCCTCAATTTTCAGAGAGGCAAGGAGGCTGTTCACAGGGAAGAACCAGCTGAAGAAAGAGATCTACCACCAGCTTATTGCTTGGAGAAGCGACTGACCCTGAGACAGTTTGAGGTGGATGAGGGAAGAGTTTGAGAGGGAATATATTTAGGAAAAGAGAGTTGAAGGTATTGAGGCCCCAGGGCCCAGAAGGCCTTGAGGACAATGCAGAGGGTTTTGAACTGAATCCTTGCAGCCACTGGGAGCCAGTGCAGTGAGTTCAGTCCTGGAGAGATACGATCCCTGGGCTTGAGGCCAAGGACAAGTCTTGCAGGCCTGTTTTGGATGAGTTGCAGAGGGCAGAGAGTAGAGGCATGCAGATTTAGAAAGAGGCTGTTGCAGTAATCCATTCTAGAGAGAACCAGTTCGCTGGAGACAGTCAGCTTCTGGGGAAGGAGAGGAAAGGAAGAATACCTCTGAGGAGGTGCAGCTGGTATTTTGACTTCTATACCTCTGAGGAGATGCAGTTGGTAGTGTGACTTCAGAGATGTGAGGAATGAAGGAGAGTGTGGAGTCGGAGATGAACCTGAGGTTTTTAGCTTCACAGGTGGGAGCAGGAAGATGGCCAAGGGAGGCCGGCCAGAGAGTGACAGGAAAGGAGGGAGGGGGTGTGCTGATGAAGAGAATCTCAGTCTTACTGGCATTAAGGCAGAGATCATTGGCGGCACACCACTCCTGGATAGCAGACAGGTAGTCAGGGATTAGAGAAGGAGAAGAGGTGGCTGAGGGGAGCCTGAAAATGAGCTGTCATCTGCATAGCACTGAAAGTTGGGGCAGAGAACGGCAATGCAGTGGGCAAGATGTGCCAGGTATTGATTGAACAGCCAGGGAGAGAAGTTAGACCCCTGGGGAACACCACAGGTAGAGATAGAGATAGAGGAGAGGAAGGACCCAAGATGGACCTGGGAGGGTCGATCGGAGAAGAAAGAAGTCAGCCAAGCCACGGCCTGATCAGTGATACCAGGGTTATCACAGAGACGGTTGAGCAGGATGGCATGGTTGACCGTGTCAAAGGCAGAAGAGAGATCAAGTAATATGAGGAAACAGGGGGTGTTGGAATCAAGGTTAGAAACTGGTCTTCGCGGATGTTCAGGAGAGCAGTTTCAGTGCTTCTGGCAGCTCTGAAGCCAGATTGATGGTCGTTGGGACAACAAACAGATTCAGTGTGAATATTAAGCTGGGAGATGGGCAGCTTTTCCAGGAGTTTGCCAAGGAAAGGAATGATGGAGATTGGGCGATAGTTAGCCAGGCAGGATGGGTCGGCTTAGGGTTTCTTGAGAAGAGGGTGCACAAGGGAGTGCTTCAGGGCGGAAGGGAAGACTCCAGTGGCAAAGGAGTGGTTGCAGAAGTCAGCCAGAGCAGGAGCCAGGGTGTCAATGTGGTCCTTGATGGTTTTGGAGGAACAGGGGTGAACCCGTTTTGATGAGACTTTCATAGATTGGACTTGTCTAGAAATCTCATCTGGGGAGAACAGGGGAAAGGCAGAGAAGGAGGGAGGAGATGTGGCTGAAGAAAGGCCAGAGGAAGAGCATGGAGTAGAGGGGGGAGAAGAAGAGAGTGAGGACAGGATGTACTGAGTTTTAGAGATGAAATAAGAAGCCAGAGCCGTGCAGAGGGCCTGCGAGGGGGCAGGAGCGGTAGAGAATGCAACAGGATTGGCCAGTTCCTTGCAGAGTTTAAAGAGTTCGGCCAAGTTATTGGATGCCGCAGAGACATGGGCTTGAATGTGAGCTCTCTTGTTGGTGCGGACAGAGAGCCGTTATTGCCTTTGGAGCAGGCGGTAGGCCAGTTTGCCAGAGGATGTACCAGAAGCATGCCATTTCCTCTCAGCCACCCAGCACTTGGGTTTGAGGGGGATGAGGTCTGAGTCGTAAATGGAGTTGCACTTGGCTTTTGGCTTCACGGGGATCCTCATGATAGGGGCAAGAGCATCAAGAGTATCAGATATAGCAGAGTGGAGCATAGAGAGGGCTGTGTCAGGGAGTGAGTCAGCCAGAAGGGGAAGTGGGGGCTGAGAATGTAGCGGCGAAAGCCTCAACTGACACACGCTTCATGGGTCGGATAACCGGGAAGGTAAGTGGCAGTGCTGGAAGTGGCTTTGCCTGAGGGGTAGAGGGGGTGAGCTGGGAGGAAAGAAGAAAGTGATCACTCCAGGAGAGAGGGGTGGTGAGAGGGATAGAAAAGGGAAGGTCTGAAGAGATCAGAACATCCAGAGTGTGCCCTGCAAAGTGAGTCTGGCCAGAGGGGAGAATAGAGAGTGAGAGAGTCACAGAGGTCGTGAAAGAGTCCAGAGGAAGGACAGGAAGCATACAGGTGGATTTTAAAGTCTCCAAGAAGGAGGAGATGAGTGGTGGAGACCAGGAGGGAAGATGAGAGGTATGCCCACCCAGAGAGGAAGGAGGAGATCTAACCAGATGGCCGATAGATAGTGGCCACAGTGAGGGAATGGCCAGGAGAGAGCTGGCAGACAAGGCATTCAAAAGAGGAGTAGGCCTGCGTAGGGATGACAGAGGCAGGGATCCACTCAGGGAAGATCAGGGCTACACCCCGTCCGGAATGGTTGGATCTGGGCACGGAGAGGATCTTGTAGCCATCAGGAAGGAGAGTGGCAAAGCTTGTGACAGAGCTAGCCATGAACCATGTCTCAGTGAGACCCAGAACATCAAGGTCAAGTTCTTCCAGGAGGCAGCAGATGTCAGAGGAGTGTTTGACAGCAGAGCGAAAGTTGAGAGTGGCAATATGGAGAAGGTTGCCGTCCTTGAAAGAATTCCGGGGAGGGGTACAAATCAGAGGTGCGCCCAGCAGAGGTGTAGAAGAAGCCCGAAGGGGGGCAGAAGAGGAAGGAGGAAAGGGCAGGGAAGCCAAGGAGGAGACAGTATCACCCGCCACACATCCACCAATCACAATTCGTGAATCCCATCTGCTATAATGGGTGCCACCCCAATTAGGGCTCGAGGGCCTGAGCTTGATCGATCTTTTGAAACATGCAGTATGGTATTGAAGTCACCTCTCCAGATTATCTCTGCCGCTGGATATGGTGCTAGTAGCATCAATACCTTATCATAAAAGGTGGGGTCATCTATGTTGGGGCCATAGCTGTTCATCAGCACAATCTCCCTCCTACACAGGTGCCCATGCACTGTAACATAGCCCCTGTGGGTCTACTACTGACCTTGCACAGGTGAATGGGAGCGACTTATATATCAATATCATCACACCTCGTGCCCGCGCGGAATATGAAGTGTAATATCTCTGGTCACCCCACTAACCTTACCTCCTCCTCCACTGACCCACCCTGGCTTATCCTCTTTTGGCCTCCATGCATTGTGCCTCTACTATCCATTCCTCCCTCCTCCCCGCTAACCTTACCTCATCCTCCACTGACCAACCCTGTCTTATCCTGTTTATCCCCATGCATAGCGGATAGGTGTTTTGCACTGGATTACACAGAAATTGTCCTGCGTGCAATGTATGATATACACCGAAAAATATGAACAGTCTAAAAAACTAACATGGAAGGTCGTCGAACGTTGGCAAGCCACACGCCCATGCAGAATTTGACATGAGGGAGTGAGCTTGTTAAGTTATGAAGACTGAAGGAAAGAGGTTTCATTAAAAGCACTTTGACTGGTTATGAAAACAAATTCAAGTTTGAAAATCGTTCTTGCATGGACCTAAATTACATTATACATTATCTCAAGTTGTGTACATCATATCCTAGCCTCTGAAGACATCTTGGGACTAATTAAGTGTGTGTAAGATTTAAAATGTGCCGGCGAGAATTACTCTCTTATAAATTAGCACTGCACTGGCTTTCCAGCAGAAAATCCATTGGTCACATTTGCCATGCATGGGGACAGGCAGATTTTTAGATATGTTTCCGTAAGCAGGAGCATAGTGAAAAGCCAACGCAGTGCAAACTTAAAATAAAGTAATTTCCGCTCACAGCAAACTTTAAAATCCTTTAAAAACATTTTTAGCATGGCGCATTTTAAATCCGCCATACCCTTAATCCTGCCCCTTGTGCATGACAAAATCATCTGTTGGTTCAGATATTGTATTCAAATCCAATAATTCACACTTTAATTATCGAAATGTGTGTCACTGCTGTTTACTCGACTATTAAAAGCCCATCCACTACCAATTACGTTATCGACAAGGATAATTTTGAAATGTGCAGGAGCCACTTTATTACTGTTTGCAAATGTAACTTTGGATCCATACCTATTTCACTTTCTTCAGCTGTCGTTGGACCACTCTGAGGTTCTTCTTCAGGCTTAGGTGGAAGGCTTGCCAAGTGTTTGTTGATAAATTGTACACGTGCTTGGTAAGCCTAGAAAAATATATTGAAAAAAGCATAATAAATGGTTTGCACAGATGTATTTCAATAAGACATACAAGCGCCAATTCATAAAACATGCCCTGACTTATGTGTAACTCCTGCTTTCTACAGATGGGGGATTCACTAAGGTGAATCTGTCCATGTAATGGCTTTTTAGGCGATATTTCCACCACCCACAGAATTTACTGGCAGGAATCACAGCATGAGAGTGGTTCACATGTACCAGTGTGCTTCTTGATTCCCAAAAGAAACTCACTCCGGGATATGGCAATCCATGGGTCTCTTTCACCTGCATCTGCTCTGCCCCATTGTAGGCCAGGTTGCAGGGTAAGTCTGACAGGTATTGCTACAGATCCCCGTCAATATATCCAAACTCCTAATGGAAAGGATCATGCTATACAAACGGTGAATTTTTTCTTTTGATAAGCAATATGATAAACACCAAATTACTGCGAGCAAACGAGCGCTGCAAGGGTGCCCGAAGTAACGTGCCTTTTTTGTCTAATTTCTGAGAGGGGTGGCAATGGAAAAACCACAATTACAGTGATGGACCTCATAGATTGTGTCACTTTAGACACGTAGCCAGATCCCAAACGACTGAGGTTCAGGTGACCAATGCATGTATCCAGAGGGTGACTGGCTGCAGGTCCCTTGCAGGTGAAAGTAGTACATCCTCTTGTAAGCCAGGCCACTATCCTGGAGTTCATTATTTCCCTCTGCAGCTGCCCAGTGTTACCAAGTCACTGAAACCTCAATAGCAAAGGGAGATAGGGAAACACTAGTGGGAAGGAGAGCCAGCCACTCCATGAAGCTGCCTGAGGAGGCATTAAATGGGGGAGAAGAGTCCTCCCAATGCTGGCAAGAGTCAAAGGGCCTCATGACGAGTCCGGCGGTAACCGAGGGGGTAAAACTGCCTGGCTACCGCCGGACTCATATTGCAATTCCACCTCCGTGATTCCCAGAATTACCCGGGCATTACAACCCCGGTGACCCGGGAATTCCAGAGGCGGAATGGTGTAAATCCCCATTCCCATTGAGCCCGATAGGACTCAATGGGAATGGAGATCATGGAAACACCGGCACCATCTCGTGATGGTGCCGGTGTTTCCTCGTCCGCCTGCAGGTGGGCGGTGTTAAACCCGCCAGGTCAGACCTGGCGGGATAGACGCCTCCGCCTGCAGGAGTCGTGATCACCCGGTATGGAAACAATGGTGGCGGCGTGTTTACCGCCACCGTTGTTTCCATACCGGGTGAGTTGTAATGAGGCCCAATATGGCTCCTACACATATGCACGCGCACACATACATGTGTCTCACAAAAAAAGAAACACACACTGCTTTACCTGCCGGAGGTCCACAGGTCTAAGTGAGTCTTAGTGGGAGTCCCTGCACGACGCACTCTTGAGGGAAAATCAGGAAATTGATCGTGCACCAGTCCTCCAAGAACAACAAGGCAGAGATAGGAATTGACAGGTCCCTTAGGGCTAAGGGTCTTTCTCGAGGCAAAGGTAGTATGAGGAGAGTTTATGGTATTCACAAGGTGGGAGGCTGTGTAGTGTTCAAGAGATATTATATGTTTTGAGACACAGAATGCCAGAGCGAGTGAGGCAAGAGAGATTAGCTCTTTTTGGTGTCAGTTGTGAAGGAGTAAATTCATAGTATGTAATTGGGTGAACAATTGTTAGAAATATAATTTCCTTGACTAAATGTTTCTTCAGGAGACTGGTTCCAGCCCAAACCAAGATGGTGAAAGAGAACCCAGTCATTGGTAGGTTAGAATATCTGCTGAAAGGCAATGTGGGACTCTAGACACCATGCCTTTCATCCAAACCCTTAGAACCACCAGGTCACAGTTTTTGAGGGCTCCAAAATGGGGCCTAGTTGAACCAAAAGACTTCAGTAAGAAGAGCTTCAGAGTACCAAAGACTTAGATGGACATGGTCCAGATTAGATTGGTGGGAGAAATCTTAGTTTTACTAGAGAAAGATCTAATTTGACATTCTTAGATGTTTACAATATTTGACCAAATAAGTTTAAAAGACGTTAATCTGCTGAAAAAACAATGTATTTTAGAACTCAATATGGGAATGCCGTATGATATGTGCTCAACGCAGAAGGCGTTGGTTTGTGGCAAAGTGAGTGATCCTACTTCAGGATTACCTTCTGACTTGTGCGTGACAATGAGCATGGGTATTTTCCAGTGAGCGACTGAAGTGCACATTCTGATAAAGAACATCTCGGTGCAGGGTGCGTGGGACACAGAGATAATCACATATGAAGAAAGACCCCAGTGGCACAGTGCATGCGTTTGTACATTTGTGCATATGAAGGAGCGCAGATCCATTGGGAGTATTCTGCAAGTGCACCAGGCAGAGTGCAGTGTCAACGGTGCCATGTGGATTGCCGCAAAATATAAATTTAGCCGCTGAGACATGAAACTCAGATTGATGAACTTTCTCTTCCTGGATACTGTAAATAGTTATGGTATATTTAGTTAAGCCTGAGTCATCAGAAGAAATAATATAAAGAATGTTCACATTTCTTGTTAAGAAGAAAGGAACTTTCTAAAAAGCCTCTCAGAGAGTACACAGAGGAAACCAGGCATTTAAGGTTTTTTGGGGAAGGAGTTTGGAAGGAAAGAAAGGAATCAGAAGAGATAACCAGTGTTGTGAATGTTTTAGAGATATCCAGTTCTTGAGCTAGTTCTTTTTTTGAATCCATTTCCTCTTTCCTCTCTAGTTGGTACTGGTGTGCAACTGAAAAGGTTGCAGGCAGAACCATCAGTAGGGGTCGTGGGGTTCAGCAACTCTGACAGGTGCAGTGAACTGGTACTTGACGGGAATGAGGGGCTCATGCATGGCATGCGATTGTGAACCACAACTTCCAACAAACTTTGAGAAGAGAGCTAGTTCTCCATGGACTAGCCAGGTAGACTGCTGACTTGGAAAAGCAAGTACCCCACAAACCTGGCAAGCAAAGCACTGGATCAGGAAGCAGCCAAACACTCCTGCATGACCCTGCCATGGGCAGGTAAACTATAAGAAACTCTCCTCATCTGTGTGCAAGGAGGTGGAAGGCACCGGAGGCCAAGGCCAATCAGAACTGGGAATACCCAGGAAGAAACCATGCAGCAGATAAGAATAATTACTTTCCAATCATCTTATAACCAACAATTCAAAAGAAAGTTAGTCTGCACTAGCTTTGTGGGGGAGAGATTGGCATTCCTAAGAACTGGTGTTACAGACAGAGACAAGAACTCTACAGAGATTACATTCGGAGAGAGAGAAGGAGCATGCAAGGAGGAAAGAAAGGAATGTGTTGAAGGAAAAGGGAGAGCAGAAGAAGGGGGAGGAACAGGACTGAGACAGTACGAGGAGCAGAGCTTGAGCTAGAGGAAATGGAGGAGCAGGAGTACGAGCAGAAGGAGGAGGAGGTCAAGAGCTTGAGAGCAAAACCCAAGAGTGTCACCTGAGAGCAGAACACAAAAGAGAGTCAGCTTCAGGGGACCACATTGTTCCAGTACCAAAGTGGGGGCTTTAGGATAAGGCAGGGGGCTGGTTACGGACATGGGGACAGCAGCTGGCATTGACCAGTGAGAGCATACTATAAAAAGTGATGCTGTAAATTAGAGATGTTATATCCCCATTAGAGTAACAAGCAAGCCAAGGGTTTATGATTCCCTAAAGTCTCAGGAGTGAGAGGAACGACTGAATGTGTATATGAGCTGTACAAAATTTCCGAATTAATATTTATTAATCCAAGTTAATATAGGTGAGAGCGGATTGATTGTCACCAGTTGCGTTTACAGTGAGTATGCGTTCCCGATCAGGCGGGTTGCAATCCACATCATGAATACGAAAACGTAACAGGAACTGAGATGGAGCATTGGCCCTGGGGTCAGAGAGGATGCAAAACAAAGTACAAACACCTAAGATGATCGATCACACATCGCAGATAAGGGGCACCAGGAGTTGGAGTTCTGAATGAATGTTTTTAGTACTAACGAAGGTGGTACATGAAAGAAGACTAGAGGTGCACATGGGAGATTGGGTACCAACATATGTAGGCTGAAACACCGAGTGTCAACATTGTCTAGATCAAGCTCTAGATGACATTTGAGGTAATTGAGATAAAGACCTACCATTATAGCCACATTGGTGAGTATCTGCGGATGAAGCTCTATAAACAAATGAATAAAATAAAAACAAATAGGCCCAGACAGATGGAAGCTGTATGGATAGTAAAATTCATCATCACATCTATGCCTGTTTTATCTAATAAAAACTGATGTTTATAGGAGATCTTACTCATAGAAACATTGTTAATTTATGATGGAATAGAATAATGTCTATTACTGCACATGTTTACTAACCCCTGAGCACTTTATTACAGTTGTGGCTGTTTTGATGGGGTACAATTGGATGGCATAATTAAAGCGATGTTTCGCATATGAAAAATTGCTATGGATTGTGTTGTTACTTACAAATTAGACACTGTTCTACAGACCACAAATGACTTGGGACAAATCTGCACTACAAATAATAAGAAGTAGGGTGGGTGACCTTATGATTTATAGATTTTTGTTTCATAGGAGCCCACCATTAATAGAGTCCCTTTTTGGAGTGTACCCAGATTGATTATAGGTGAGAGCGGATCCTTGTAATGCAGTGTACATGTGCAGTGTATTCTGGTACTCCAGAAAATTGTGATTTGCAGACTCCCTGCTGCACTGCCACCCTTATATTAACCCTGCCATTGTTAGCTGAAAGCAGGCTTGTCAAAGCCGCTGTGCTGTAACTTGTTTGAGCTTGCAACAAATCTTTAAAATAAACAAAATCCAACAAAACGATGCATGAAATAGCTAAAGAGTCAGGCAGTCCATGGGGAGGAGGGGTGTTACCTTCAATTACAACTATGTTGTGGGATTGTACAATATTTTAAAACACTTTACAGGACAAGTTGTGACTGAGCCAAGTAGCTACTCTAAAGCAACTCTGCATTAAACATTCATCAGCCCATGACAACACAGATGATTCAAATGTACCAGCAAAATACATTCTGACACAAGCTAGCCACATCCTTAGACGCACATAATAAGTAAAGAAGAGCCTGTTTGCGTTCATACTTTCAGAAGCGGCCGACCAAACTGGACCCTTAATAAAAACGGCACAGGTGGTGGTGGATTCTAAGTCCAGTCAACAGTCGGGTCCGATGAACAAACAGAAGAGCAAGACTCTGATATTAGGGCTGTGAGAAACCTGAAGGTGTCTCCTTGACTAGTCCCAGGGGATCTGTCATCCAGGTGGCCAGGACACGGCCATCACTATTGGTTCCAGTTCCTGGGGTGGACCAGTGAGGGAGGATCACTTGGATGAGGGGTACTCGGCGAGTGGAAGCGGGACACCGATGGGTGAGGCGCGGTATCCCCTTCTTATAATACCTTTTGCCCTGCCTACCACATAGGATACTCAGACTCTACCCCCCGCCCCATTTTCCGAAACAAACACTTTCTTACACCATGAAAGACAACAGACTAACACTAGTGCCATTTACTTGACATGTCCCGAGACAAGGGTCAGGCAATTGACCAGAACCACACACACCTGATGGCCCTTTCCCTTCCCCACAGGGATAAAAGGTGGAGCCCGAGAGCACACTAGGAGTAAGGCAGGCCGCACGACGAGACAGCTATCCAAGCACAGCAGTTCAAGAGTAGGAGAGAGGTGGCGAGAACCGAAAGGGTGGTGAAAAGACAAGCACCCGTGCCCTTTCCGACCCAGTCTCGTGAAGCTTCTGTAGAAGACTGCGAACAATAAGCAGCGTGTGGTGCAGCAGATGTCAACGGTACACGGAGCACACCTACATGGATAATCAGAACAGGGAGAGGCACTTGCTAACGGGGTACCAGCCTTGACTCCAGAGACAAGAAAAGCCAAGCGGTTCATCATAGCCAGTGAATCGAGGGGAGAACCCTTAAGAAACCGAACTGTGTTGAACAAAAGTTGCAAATGATAAATGAAGGAAAGTTCAAAGAACTATTAACAAATGAGGGGAAAACCAGCCGCAGTGGGGCCCGGCACCACATGGGTGCTTATTCGAGAGACTCTGCTTGATCCCACGTTTGCTGAACCTACCGATACCAGAAGGCCCTAGGAGAGCCGGAAGGAAAAGGTCAAAGTGGTCATACAAGGGTCTAGCAAAACCCCCTGTGCAGTCGAAAGTCTTTGACTTGCACGAAATTGAAACGCTAAGGGAGATGAATCCCGCATAGTGAGAAAAGAGAAAGAACTGTGTGTTTGACATTAATTGGCAAGAGTGAACCCAACAGAGGGATGCCGATGGAAAGGGGCAAAGTCTGAAGTCCCAATGAACAGTGTGCTGCAAGAGTAAACCTGACAGAGGGATGTCCACAGCGAACTGTTTAAAAAGACATTAAGGCTTGTGAATGCCACAGGTGAAATTGTTTTTGGAAGAAGCCATAGTGAACCCGACGGAAGGAGGCTGATATTCGAGAGGGGTCTGAGCCCGAAAGAGGGAGACACATGGGTGAAAGTCATCACCCAAAGTACAGTTGGAAAGGAACCTTTTGTTTGTTACTTTGAACACACCATATCCTCAGAGGCAAGAGACGTTTTGAACACCTTTTTCTTTCTTGTGAATCTTATCCCACATTTTTTTTTGTATTTAGTTGTAAGGATTGGCAATATGTTTTTTAGAATAGACCCTTTCATTTGACATGACGCCACTAGGACTGCCTTATTATTTTTTGATGGTCGTAGCTTACTGCTTTCTTAGATTTAGGTTTAGATTAGGCGTTTTACAACCTGCACATAGAGTTTAATAAACACCCTTGAACTGTGATCACTTGTGTCTGTCTTTACTATTACCACCATGAGTTCCTTACAGGGCACGCTGAAAAGAGCTCAAGGGAGATATTACATCAGTGAACCACAAGATGGATCAATTGGCCATCAAATTTGAAGCTTCACAACACAAGGTAAAGCAGATTTGTAGTCAGCTGACAGAACTGGAACAAAGAATGGGAGCCATTGAGGACACAGCAAATAAACACAATGCAGATATTGCAGCTTTGAAGAAGGACTGATTGCAGTGAAAGCCAAGAATGAAGATTTGGAGTTGTGTTCATGCAGTAATAATTTATGAATAATCGGTCCTCCAGAAAATGATGTGCATGGCCCATTGGAGCTATTTTGGAAAAAAACATTTTGGAAGTACTGGGCAAACCTGTCCTCTCGCAGAATTCTTTGAGCAAACATGTTGCTAGCCCCCAGACCAGCACCGGGCCAGCCCCTCAGACCCTTACTCCCCTGGATGTTTAACTACAGAGACAGGGGCTTACTACTCAGAGTGGATGGATAACCTGGGGGAGTCCAGTTTGAAAATACACATCTGCAGAATGTTCCCAATTCCAGCGCAACAGTTCAAGCAGCATGTAGAACCTTTCGGAGCTTAAGAAGGCACTGCATCAAAATGGTTCCAATATCAGACGCTTTTACCATCCAAACTCAAGGTGCATCAGTAAGACAAGTCTTATTTTTTCAATACACTATGTGAAGTGCAATCGTCCATCACTACTCAACTGAAAACAGTCATGGTACTCTAGCTAAATAGTCTGGACAGTCCCAGAAACACTGCAGTCCATGAACTAATAGTAAACAGAAAGAATATGATAGTTTAACAACTTCCTCATAGATGCTTTTAGATCAGGAGTGGGGTGGGATTTTCCGCATTCCACTAGGCCAATACTGCTTCAATGGAGTATTTAACCTTTTGATTACTTGTTTAGGAACATTTAGACTAAGGGAAGTTATTGATACACTGAGTTTCGGAGCCTTCGACAGAGTGGGTGTGAGCAATTGTTTGGGTTCTTTCATAAGAAGGTTGCCTGCCTGTAGGTGGAGGGAAGTAATTGTTCACAAAGCTACAGATAAATAAACATACCTCACTCAGGCAGTAAGACACTATTTGCGGTAGCTAAAGATGCATTTTAAAAGGGGGCACACACCGTTCATGGCCTGAATAACAGTTTTTAAAAAAAATATTATACCGTCTGCCCATAGGCCTAGCGTCAAAGTGTTGTTGCTATAAGAGACTCACCTTTTCGGACAAACAACGAACATATTGGTAATGAGTGAGGATAAAATCACAAGTCCTTCTCCTATTCACACCACTCTAGAGGAGACCGTATCCTAATGCATAAAAGCATTAATGTTAATGAATTGATATGCCTCGAACTTTGATCCAGCTTATTTTATTTCAGAAAGTATTTTTGACATGTTTCATAGATAGATCATCCAGATCATTGAAGTCCATCTGAAACATCAGTTGTCTTGCCGGATTTGATGTCTCTTTCCCCACCGCGCACCTTGAACTTCTCTGTGCTCCTTCCTTCTCTGTTTCAATTTCTTCAGCCCTCTGCCACTGCCATTTTCTGTCCGCATGTACTTCTGCTCCTTTGTTCTTCTTGCCTCTCAACAACAACTTCCCTGGAATCCTTTCCTGTGTTTCGCAACATTACTAATTACAACATTTTCCCTAGTTTTACTTACATGTGCCATAGTTCAGCACTAACCAATATATAGTAATGTTTACTCGCGCCTCCCCAACATGGACTCCAGACACTAGCTGTGCTTCAAATAAAGTTACCTGTCTAGTCTTTTCACACCGCAGCCATGCTACTTACTCGGTCGGCATCGTCTCTCGATTTATTGCAACAGAGCCTTCCCGCCTCTTCGTCCCAATTAGTATCCCAGAAAATAAACTCAGGATACTTATAACAATAAAACCCGAGCTGGGGGCATTACCTCATAAGTTAATGCCCCAGCTCTGGCTTTATTGCTTAAGTCTGAGAATCCTTTAAGGCTTGCAAAATGGGTGACTGCATCTTCAAGCAATCGGGGATTCTATAGGCCATCAGAAAATAACAAACTGAGGGAGACATGGATGTCAAGGCTTTACAACAACAGCAAAAACAAAAAACCATGAGTCATTGGCAGATATAAAAGCAAAATGTAATATATTAATAGGAGTAGCGGACAGAGAAAGATCAAATATATGTATATAAAAGTGCTAGAAAGTATGGCAAATCAGACACACCAGTAAGGATATAGCCGGATTTTGAAACAGAATACTGCACGCAACACCATCACACATATAGAATGAATAAGTGCATTAAGGAATGTTCTAGATCTTTATGTAACTCTAACATACATGCAAATTCCACTGACATTCAAGAACATTAAATTACATCACAATGTTGTGGAATACGAAAAAAGGGTATGGCTGGGATGGCCTATGACACAAGCAAAGATAATTGAAGCAAATTGGGAATGGACGTTAGGCAAAGTGCCTGACCCTATTGGGTTAACAGTTGATAGAGCTTTATAATACATACTGCAACATACTGGCTCCTAGATTGTTAATATTCTTCCAATACTCAGCAGGAAAAGTGAAAAAGGAGAACTACCCTGACCAACTAGGGAGGTCTATTTACCGCCAGATAGAAAGGAATGTATGCTTTTCATACAGACCTCCTTCTGTGTTAAAAACGGAAGACTGAATTTTTAAGAAGGTTTTGATGCAATGATTATAGCTTCTAATGAAAGTGTAAGAAATACCTGACCAATCTGGCTTTGTTCCGTGCGGCTCCGCCCACCATGACCTGCTCAGGTTTCTTTTGATACATTACAACATTAACTCTGAACTGTCAACAGTGGTGGCGTTACTTGATATATAGAATGTCAGAGGTTGTTGGGATTAAGAACAAAGTTTTTTTGCACTTTTACAAGGATCATCGTTTAGTAACAACAGAATCCATGTGGTACACTATTTTGAACTGTGAACATGTTTCTATGAAGCTGGCGATTCTAAATTTTCTGAAAATGATTAACATGACAGCAGACTAATGAAGTATCAGTGTACATCATCACAGTATAGTTGCAGTGTCGCAATGATAAGAGTTTTTATACTATTAGTTTCTTATTTGAAGTTGACTAAAATTATAGACTTTTATTTGTATACTGAAAATATGGTTATTTTCGTTATGTTTCGTGATTTTGGATTTTGTGTGTATTTTAAGTCTTTATTTTATTATTTGATTTAAAAAGTTGACTTGTTCAGCTTTATCAAATAAATAAAAAAATAAAAAAGTAAAGCATTCTACTTAATTGAGTGGCCATTTTTATTTGCATTATGGGTAAGCTAGGGATAAGTGCCACACACAAAAAACTTAATGAGAATCCACTCAGCTAATCAGTGGCTCACATACTGCACCCCTTCTAGGTTGTCCCTCGCATGGTCACATTAAATGCAGCAAAAAATGTACTTTAAACAACAACTGAGCCAGAGAAGACAGGAACCTTTGTCATAGTCTTCTGAACTTCTGTAAAGATTACAGTAACCCCAAAAGGGGTGCAGTATGTGAGCGACTGATTAGCTGAGTGGATTCTCATTCAGTTTTTTTCGTGTGGCAGTTATTGAGTCCAGGTGTCTCTGGACGTTCATCAGTCGGCTCCTTGGAATTTGAATTACCATCACAGTAAATATTGGTGCCCACCTTTCCCCCTTTTTTGATAAGCTAGGGATAAGACCTTTTTATTGAAATTGTGAAATTATTATATACAAATCCCTTGCAGTTTTTCTTACAAGTGGAATGATCGTCCCAACATTTGCACTATCCAGAGGCAAACAACAAGGCTGCTCAATTTCCACCCATTTGTTTACACTCGCAATTAAACCTATAGCGTGTTGCCTTAGAGAAAATCACAACAGCAACCTCTTAGTTTCACTTTATGCTGATGATCTTTTGCCATATATATACACATCTCAGAGAGTCCAACAACAGCATTGCTCCTATACTAGATGAAGTATACCTGCATGGAAAGGTGCTTTGTCTTAATACTGATCTGAGCAAATCAGAACCTTTTTCTATTACAACTCATACTACGGCCCTGATTATTACCAATAGCTTACATCGGTGGTCCAAGATGGCTTGATATCTAGGGTTTCCATCTGGCTCACAATCAGGATCAGCATTTCACATCAAATTATTTGAAAATACTTTCATTCTGAGAAGTAAAGGTAGATCATTAGGTAACCGTACCACTAAATAGGTTAGTCAGAGCGTCTGCCTTGCGGATCATAGCGCTACCCACATTATTTTATTTATTTTCAAATGTATATATAAAATGATCAAATTCATACTTTTTCAACTACAGAAGCTCACTAGTAGACTGGTATTGGAAATGTACAGCTGAAGGGAGATGGGACATCTTATTGCAACCAATAGATGTCAGAGAGTGGTGAATCCCTGATTTACAACTATATAATTGGGCAGCGCAAATGTCTTCCACGTGTCATTAGTATACCACTTCGAAACCACTACTTCACTTGCACATAGAAAAGCCATATGACACCCACGTTCGCTGACCAGGTCACTAATATGGAAGCCAAAAGTGTGCACTCATGTTATTGACACACTGGTATGGGTATGGGTCTGTTGGAGACTACACTTGAAAATGGGAGTAAATAGATGTCTTTCCAACTGATTCTTTTCAGACAAGACAGAAGGAATATCTTTGACTCAGGATCCACATTTCACTTCAGACTCAGGCCTGATTCTGGTTAGGTGACATATTCCCTAATGGCACTTTTATTATATATGACAAAATAAGTATCTTCCTTTGCTAAACATGTTCTATGGTATATGAGTCTGCAATCCTCCACCAAAAAAATCATACCAACATTTCCCAATGCTCCTCTGGACAGCCCCGTCCTTAATTTTGTACAGAACTCGCAAGGATGCTGTAGACCATCTCATATTTTATAAACTGGCCTGTACTGTATGACAGTCATCCACTTTAGTAAGTCCCTGCTGTGAGTCAGAGGTAGGGCACCCACTCACTGATGAATAATGGAAACCAGCAACTATGCATGTGAAATCTGCTTAGCTTAAATACTCACATAAGCTTCCACAATTTAAATATCTACTTCAGGGATCGATAACCCGCGTCCCTCCTGATGTTTTCGACTATCACTCTAATGATCCCTCACCATTGACTAAGCTGGCTAGGACTGATGCTAATTGTAGTCCAAAACGCCGGACGAGCCAAAGCCTGCAGACTCATGATCCACATCAGTACTATCACACGGCTACCAAGCTTGCAAAATACAATTAATATTTATTTTATATTAATTTTATTTAGTATATTTGTAATGAGCGCACAAAGCCCACAGGCATCTAGGCGCTTGTTACAGAGGATGAAAGGAGGGGGGCCCAGACAGGAGAAAGTTAGTTGAAGAGGTGGCAGCGTCAAGTTGATTCTTTAGGTCTAAGAGTGCTGTTTCAGTCCCATGTTGTGGGTGGATGCCAGAGTGTCGGGAGCCCAGAATATGGTGTAGTTCTAGGAATGCCTGGATTTGTAGGTAAGCGACTCTGTCAATGATTTTCAGGAAGAAGGGGGCTGTTGTGATGGGGAGATAGTTGGTGAGGATGGCTGGGTTGAGAGTAGGTTTTGTTAGCAGTGGAGCAATCCAGGATTCTTTGAGTGAGGCAGGGAGGGAGGCAAAGAATAATATGAGGGTGACTGCCCCTGATGGCATTTCTTTAATACTAGCCTTGCTCATGTCATGGGGATGTCCACCATACAGTCCTTTGGGGTGGGAGGGGGGGAAGTGAAGAGCACTGGTATAATTGTGAAAATGTCACCAGAGCAATGTTTGTGTTGAAATGTTTATATAATATGGGCAGGAGGCAGGCAGAGGATTTGTGGGAACGGCCTGCCTGTTAGACAAGATATTAATAGCCAAAACATGGAAAGGTAATGCTTCTAGTTTTAGACAATGGCTGTATAAATGGCATCAAGTAGGCCAGCCAGAAATTGTTCTTTCATCACAACCGTCAGGTCTTGTGCAAATTCTTCCATTTGCCGCAGCTACTTGTTACTGCACGCAGCGAGTATGCCATCACTGTTGGACTGCCTCAGGTGAAGGGCACTATTGGAGACGACTTTGTTGCCCAAAGCATCCAAGACCGTTTCCTTGCTACCCGAAGGAGTCATTGCGGCTGGCAAAGTCGCTAACAGTGCCTTTCCTTGGGCCAAAGCTACTGATGCAACCGCAAACCCGGCTGGTTGGTTAGATGACGGACATAGTACCTCTGTTGGGTCTTGCCTGCACCACAAATCTACATTTTTGTTGACAGGAGGCACATTGTGTGGTTTCTGTCAGACCTTTTTAGCCTAAGCAACAATGTCCTGCTGCAAAGGTATTCCACTTCTCTCTGACTTCTTGGACAACACTTCAGTAAGATTTTTTTGTTTTGACATTTTACACAAGCATTTTTTGCGTGGTCGCTGCAGAAAAGAAAACAGGACAGATTCTGTTCATGGACTCAAACACAAAGTTATTTAAGGAAACCAAGTTAAGATACAAGTAGAGAGAGACTACAGAAGGAACATAAACACCTACATAAAGTGATTCCGAATCAACTAAAACAAAGTTAATTTCAGTCAGCGTGACGGTAAGTCTCAGGAACACTTTATTCATCCACAAGTCAATGGGCCTCATTACGGGTTTGGGGGTAGTCATGCCCTTAATAAGGGCATGGCTACCCCCAAACTTGGGTCCGGCACCGGGTTAGCGAAAGGGGAATAACCGGGCCTTTCCGACCTTTGCGGGCCCGGTAATTTCCCTTGCGCGGGACCCGGTGCCGGTACGTCCCCATTCCCATTTGAGCCCCCATAGGGCTCAATGGGAATGGGGAGGATGGTAGCACCGGTACCGTTCATAACGGTACCGTTGCTACCATCCTGTTCTGCTCGCAGGTGCCGCTCTGCACGCCTGGTCTGACCAGGCGTGCAGAGCGGCCCCCGCAAGCAGAATCATAATGTGGCGGCAAGGTAACACGGCGCCGGTAGCACTACCAGCGCTGTTGTTGCCTTACCGCCACAGTTATAATGAGACCCATTGATATGATATGGCATTTATAACATGCCTGTACACAAGTGCTTCTAGGCGCCACAAGGCAGGGGAGGGAAGACATAGGAGGGACACGACAAAAGATCCTACTAGGCTTTGTGTCATTCGGATCGTGCAACTGCAACAATAGAAGTGTAAGGGAGAGGAAAGAGGGAAGGGCAATAAGGGCAGCATGGCTCTGAGTAAGTGCAGCCAGGGCAGCATGGCTCTGGTGAAGTGCAAGGGAGCAGGGGGGCTCTACAGGTTACAGTAACAGCCCCTAAGTGCGCGGCAGGCCAGGAGGCAGTGCAGACTGACCGTGGAGGAGCCTGGTACCCAGTGAGACTCTGAGGGAACCAAGCAACCAGTCACTGCAGCAGACAGGTAAGTTAGCAAGGGAGTGAGAGATATAATATGATAGGTTATTTATAACGCGCTTAATACCCAGAGGTTTCTAAGCGCGGACCCGGCGGGGATCAAACCTGTATTGCTCTGTGTTGTCTTGCTTCCAAGGCAAGCACGTTGCTGCTGAGCTATCCTCCTGAGAGAGAGAAGGCAGAGGAGAAAAGAAGGGTCTTGAGCTGCTTCTGGAACTTCAGGTGTTCCAGCTGAAGTCTGAGATGGCCAGGGAGGCCATTCCAGAGGGAGGCACCTGCAGAGGAGAGAGATCTACCCCCATTCTCTGCATGGAGAAGTGTCCGACTCTCAGAGCGTTGGAGGAAGAGCGAAGGGCTCTAGAAGGAAGGTATTTCGTAAGAGAGAGTTGGATGTAGTGCGGGCCCCGACCCCCAGAAAGACTTGTGGATGATGCAGACTTGCACTTCGTTTCAAGTGTGGGATGTTTTTACCCATGCATCCAAGCCCTACAATAAAACTGTGCAGTACTGGCATGGAAAATATCATGATGGCCAGAACTCCCCAGAGAGTGCACAGGGAAAACATGAAGAATAGGCTGCCACCCATTTTTGCCTATGTTGTGAGCACAGGAGGGCACTGCCTAAAACCACCAGTGGGCTACACACACAGTAGCCTGAAACCATTGGGAATGGCAATGCTGATTGCCAAAAAAGCAACTCAGAACTGTGGGGAATTCATTTTCTTAATCCCAAAAATGGTTGCATTACCAGTACTCACCACTATCAGAAAGCCGGCGTTTTAAAACCACCAGACTTTTGTGTAAAACTGAACAAATGAAACAAAACCAGACCAAGGAAAGACTTGCTAAGAGGTGGATACAATGTAAAACTATATTCTGAAATGACTTGAAGGAAGTAATTACTTAATGTATATGTAAAAATTGTCAGTTTGATTTGAATGTAGAAAACTGGGAACAAAAAGTGACATTTAGCTGAAACCTGGCTTAATGAAACTGGATTCAACTACCCCGACACGAGTTGAAACCTGTTCAGCCACTCCCCTTGCCAAAAGGAGTTGTCACCTCTCTGATTAGATTACGGGTGGAGCAGCTGGGGACTACAGGGAGTTGAACAAAGGCCTGTCCTGGACTCACGCAAATGTTATATTGCGGGGCCGTAAAGTGGCTTCCTCTTAGGGGAAACTGGGAGGGGCAGCGCCTCTGCTAGCAGCTGAGCTTGGGGGAAGTGGATAAACCAGTTATTTCACCCTGTGATGTGTGAAGCCACACCCCTTTTTTGACCAGGGCATAATTTTAAAAAGATAGATAACTCATAGTGCGGACTTGTCAGAATTATATAAGTAATATCATTATTTTTGTGATTTTTCTGTGAACATTTTGAGAGGCGTTAGGACCCTGTGGTGTATTCTGGGGGGCTGCTAGCGGAAAATAGGGTCTCACTCCAAATGTCTGCATGTTAAAAATCTGACACTTCATCAATTAATGTCCATACTCCTTGCGCACATGTGTGTAATTTTGGGTAAATGTCCGATATTGCAAAACCAGTTACAAAGCGCAAAATGTTGTCATTTTTGAATGCAAGCCCCCAGGAAGATCAGAGGCGGACAAGCATGGACCATAAGGAATATATAATGTGCACATGTAATTTCAACAAATTGTATATCTGGGAAGGATGTATTCGAATCAAATATAGATTTGTGGGCAAACTGACCAGGGGAGGATCCTCTGACCCATAAACAGACTTCATCATGCTGACAATCCATTTCCTTCCCCCAATCATGGGAGAGGGGAGAATTGGGCCAATGACAAGTAGAGAGGGGCAGGCTTAGCTAGGCCCAGGCACACACCCATTTTCAAAACACATAAAAAGAGACTGCTGGGACAGGTAGAGAGATTCAATTCCATTTGCTGCGGAGCATCCTGATTTGAGAACTCTTTTCAGCAGGCCTCAGCAACCTTAAAATCATTTGCAAACTCTTCCACAGCGGGCGAGCTGTTTGAATTCTTTTGCCAAGAACTCTTGCCAGTACCCAGAAAGCAGTGTTACATCCAGAATCCACTTGATCCGGACCGGAAAGCAGAGCAGTATCCAGAACCAGAGGCCAGAGATCCAGAGTGACCCAGACCGCTGTGAGCAGAACCAGAGAGCTGACCCAGATCACTGTGAAGTGCCAAGTCCAGTCCAAAACCTGACCAGATCCGTGGCGAGGCCTATTTCAAATTTATATTGTGAGTACCTAGCAGAACTGTGCAGAACCAATCTCTTAGTTAAAATAATCTAATCCAAACTATTTTAACCTAAGTAGAACTGCCTCCTAGAAATCGTGTCATCTGTCATTTTTAAAGCTGCACAACTGTCACCTGTCAATTCTGCAGCTGCAAGCTGTCACCTGTCATTTTGAGTTTACTTTAAATCCGAAAAACTACCTTTATTTAATCGTCCGTATCTCTGGAACCATTTGGGCTAGGAACGAAATGTAACTTTCATCTGAAAGCTTAGAATCTAGGCTTTCCGACTCCCTATACTTTTTCCGCAATCGCGAGACACGCACTCGCGAAATTTACCGCGATTTGGACTCAATTTCTCCACTTGTCAAGATAGCAGCTCCATTCTTTCTTTTGTTAAAATCCGATTTGCAACCTGGTAATAACTCATAGAGCATTGCTAAAGTGAGTCTGAACTAATAACAACACGCATCTCCCACTCACCCTGAACCTCCTAAAGGGAATTAAAAGCATTTTCAGCATATTTCTCACTTCACTGCCACCACATTCAAAGCACTTGGGCCTGTGTTTTAAAACTCATACCTGTTTTCTCTAAGCTTGCTGGGGTGGGAATTGAATTTCGTATTGTATTTGATTGCATTCCTGAGAACTGTGTGCTCCTCTTTCCATCTCCTTCCATTTCTTACATTGCATAGGAGAGGGGGGGTGAATTGCCAGAGAAAAAGTGATTATCTTATCTTTTGCTAAAATCATATCAAGTATTTCTGTACTGCATTTTGTTCCTCATTGCTTTTCCCTTGAAATCATAAAAGTATTTTTGCTACTGTATCCATCCTATACTAACTCCTCATTGATTGTAAAGAAGTGTGCTAGTGTCAGATTACCCATTGTTGATTAACATTATATTTATAAGGGCAATATCGATTATTAATTTAATATAAAAGCGTGGTATCTATATTTTGTTTTATTTCTCAAATAAACCTTTTAAACTTGCAAAACAGAACTACTTCTTGGCTCAGTGGGGTCAGGGGGATTCTAAGAGAGGGGTGTTATATAGGGGTAGTCATCCAGAACTCATGAACTGGACATAAAGATATATCAATAAGGGTTTCCATTCAGTATCCCAGACTAGGCATTGACTGGTGTTGAATTGAATCCTCTTACACAAGGCTGCCAAGTTGGAGTCATACCAAGAGTTGCATTTAGAGGCAGGCTTCATGCAGATCCTCATGGCAGGGGCAAGGATGTCCAGAGTATTAGAGATTTAGAGATGGAGGTTGGCAAGTACTTCAGTATCTAACCCTCTCTCCCCTTACCCTCGTTTAAGCACTAGTACCTGAATTCCCTCTGCTACAGCCAAGAGGGATTTTTGTTGAGATATTACTTTTTGGAAGAATCTCTTCTTTCAAAGATCCTCCAGAACCTGGGCATCACGCATCAGGCCCTGGCGTGTCTGATCTCCTTCCTCCTGGACCGTCACTCCCAGGTCCAACTTGGGTCGTTTCTATCCACCACCTCTCTCTCCACATGTGGTGTCTCCCAGGGCTCTATCATCTCACCCTGGCCTGGCTCTTCAATGTCTATCTGGCCCCTTTGGTCTACCTGATCTCCACCTTCTCTTCTAACTTTCAGTGTTATGCAGATGACACTCAGCTCTCTTTCAGGCTTGCCTCAACTTTCTCTACTCCCTCGCTCATTCCGGACTGTCTATACGTGATTCTGGATTGGAGAGCCTTCAACGATTTTTTCCTTAGTGCCAATAAGACTTCTCATTGGGACCCCTGCTCCTGCTTTCCCTCTCTCACTCTGGCTGCCCTCCTTGGGCCCTCTACCCTCGCCTTCTTTTGAGGTGAAAAACCTTGGCGTCATCTTCGTCTCCAATCTCTCCTTCTCTCCTCACATCAAGGACCTTGCCAAAAAGGCCCACTTCCAGCTCCATCTCCTCAGAGGCATTCTCCCTTTCCTCACCTTCCTCCAGTAGCTCAATGTCTCCAGAGAAATGGTTCTCTCTAGGCTAGATTATTGCAGCAGGCTCTTGCTGAATCTGCCTCTCTCTTCACTTCACTCTCCACAACCAGTCCAGAACAGGGCAGAAAAACCTATCCTTTGCCTCAAGCTCAGGGACCAGATCTCTCTCTCCAGCCCTAACATCTCTCCACTGTCACACGGTAACCGCACAGATCAAATTCAAGACCCTCTGCATCATCCACGAGGCTGTCTGGGGCCTGGGAACTCTCTACATCCACCTTTCTCTACCTATATACCTCCCTGCTAAAGATCTCCGGTCCTCTAGCTCCATCTCTCTGGAGGTCAGACACTTCTCCAAGCAGAGAGTTGGAGGTAGATCCCTTTCCTCTGCCGGAGCCTCCCTCTGGAATGGCCTCCCTGTCCCCCCCTTAGGCTTGAGCCGGATCGCCTTAAGTTCTGGAAACTTCTCAAGGCTTTCCTATTTTTTCCTCCTCCTTCCCCTCAACCGTCCATCCATGCTAATATCCCTCTGCCACTGCTAGTGATGCCTGCACCCTTATGAGTCTTACAGTGGCCAGGGCTACCCTGACCAGTCCCCCTAGCATCCCTACTAGCACTTGCCTTTCAGGCATCCCTTCCGGTCCAGCCTGAATCTGGTCCACCACCCCCACACATTTCTCCCTTTCCCACTTCCCCTGCACTTCCCTTCATGGCTACCCCAAGCACTTGTTCAGCCCACTGGACCCCCACTCCTGCATTACACCCCCCCACTGCTGCCCCCTCCCCAGCCCTTTCCCCTTTTTCCTCCCTCCATTCTCCGTTTTGTCTCCAAACTTGCACGGTAAGAATGTCACAAGGCCTAGTATGTCCGTTACGGTTGTTTTTTCCTTATGCCCCCCCCCTCCCTTTGTCTTGTGGTGCCTGAAACACATGTGCATAGGCACCATACAAATATACAAATGTCCAATAAATAAATAAATAAGCATGTATGATTTAATTTGATATTCTTTCTCGGTCCACACAGATATCCTTCTGAGCCAAGACTAGGATACTGAAGCATTTTTTATGGTATCCACTTACCCTTTCCCTTGGGGGTATTCAGGGTTCGGCCGTTCTAATATAGGTTGAGGGATCAACAACTTGGAGGGACTGTAGGGTTCAGCAGCTCCTGAGGACATCTTTTGAAAATCTTGACCTGACAGTGGGTCCGTGGAGTAATAGCTCTGTGGGCACCTGGTAGACTGTTTGAACCCATTGGGCATGAGCCGAGGGAGGTAGAATTTGTGCGTAACAAGTCGCAGCTGCTACTCGACCCGCCTTCCCATCTGATGCAGAGAAAGGGACTGACGGTTGGTTAGGACGCGAGGGGGAGATACCGTGCGGGGAAGGTCAGGGCATGCACACGCACAAAATAATTCCACAACACGCTCTGGCATGTCCCCTGTTCGGTAGGACATCTCAACAGTATGGAGAAAAGGGGACCGGAGAGTAACAATTAATAATATGAGGGTGACTGATCCTGATGCCATTCTTTTATTCCTAGCCTGCTGCATGTCCTTGGAATGTCCCCGATACTGTCCTTTTGTGCAGAGGAGTGGACCTAAATCATCAAGAGCATTAGTATAACGGTCAAAATGTCACCACAACTATGCTTGTGTTGGGATATGTAAATAACATGGGCAGGAGAGAGAAGATTTGTGGGAATGGCCTGCCTATTAGACAAGATATTAATAGACAAAACATGGATGAAAGGTAATGCTCCTAGTTTTAAACAATGGCTGTGTAAACATGCATGGTGCAATGAAAAAGAAGCAACCATAAGATTTATATCTAATCCTACAGCTAGGCCTATGGATTATTGGGATAAATAAACACTATGTAAGAAAGAAACCTGATGCATCGGATTAGCTCTGGTTCATGATATACTACGGATATGTTCACCACCTTTCCTGTGCTTAAGGCTACTGGTATAAGTGTGGTTGTTTCTTATTTTGTTTATACTCTGCATGTCCAGTAATGGATCAATGGTCTATCCTTCACTGTCTTGATGTCATGGTGTTTTTATAAGTGGTTTAATAACATGTATACTAAATAAAAAGGTGGAGTGGGGGGGTGGTATAACCTCAAGGCTAGCAATAGTAGCAAAGACAGCATGTAAAGGTGGGGTCAGACTAGAGTGGCAATGAGAGGGCCACCAGCACAACCCCAGGATCCTAGATGTATTCCCCCAGGTAGAGGGGAGAGCATTCTAAACATTGTACCTGGACAAAACAACCTGGAGAGGGCAGCCTACCAGAGTTTTCCCATGCTGGACAGTCAATCACAAGCGTGTCCTAGGGAAGTAGGGGGAACTATGATGCCCCGTCCATTCCAGACCCTTGAGGGCACAAGGAGTTCAATTACCACCAGAGGCCATCTAACCATCCTAGGAGGCAACACGGCTAACAGAGAAATACAAAGGAGAAACCAGGGTCCCTGAGGATCTGACTCCGTCGAGGACAACCAAGTTGCGAGGACACTATAACAGAGTGTAAATGACTTTGTTGAACCTTGTCCTGGTGGTGCACCCTATGCCGAGTCTAGTAATGGGTCTGGACCTTTGGGAGGCAGGACAATCGGTCCTTCCAGAGGAGGGAATACTTTTTTGGTTCACTTATCCAGACACTTATTTGATTGTAGACAGCTCACATATTGTGTTGTATAGAGAAATCCTAGATGCCTTAAAAGTGACCAAACCCATCCATGATACTCAAAAAGGGGGATTACAAAAGTCCACAATCCTTCTAGGATTCAAGATCCAGGGATGGGGCAGTCCCCAAGGGAGGTGGACAGCACAACATGCAAGGGGACTATGCACACTCTGGGTATCTGAGCCTCAGGCCACTTACATATCTAACCCAGAAGGAACATGGTGGGGAGGAGAGGGCATCTACAGTTTATGCCATGCATTTGCATGGAGGGTTTTTTATTTTCATTATTTCCTTTACTTGCAGCATTATACTTGTAAAAATAAACCAGTTTGAAAATTCTGGTCACAGGGTGTTCTGTTCCACCGTCTTTGTGACATACACACACACACACACACACACACACACAAGTGTGGGCATGCAAACATAAGCGCACACACACACATCAGGTAAAGTTAATAGAAAACACATTTTCTGAAAACAGTTAAGGTTGCCACCTTCGTGCTACAGTGAAGTCATCCACTTGCTATAGTGGTAAGATCATCTTATGTGCCCACCTTCTTGAGGCTCTTCCTACTCAGTGTTGCTGCCTTCTAGCATCCGATTTCCAGCATTTTTTTTCGCCTGCCTCTAAAATGGCCACCGCCCCTTCCAGCTTGTCCCGAGGCTGCGTTCCCGTCCCCTAGCAACCAGCTTTGCTTACCCACGCATGAATCTGACACAACTAAGGCCCTCTATTCCGGTACCGACTGTGCGTTTCCCGCACTATCTGTGCATACAGTGCATACCCCATCTCAGCACTGCACAGACCTTCTGCCCGCTGTATTCGGCTATTTGCCTCCAAAGCCGATAGAACCTAACAGCAGATAAATCTTTGCACCGCTTGAACGTGACTCTTGATGACATTTAAGACTGCCGTGCCCGCCAAACAATCCGCATCAGCCTACCTTGCGGTCTAACCTTAATCTGTGCCCTCGTGTATCATTGCACACTCCGAATATGATAGCCAGCCAACGGTGATAGCCTACTGTATGTGTTACTCTGCCCACTGCCGTATGTACCCCTTTTCCAATTACTAGCGGACTGTGTTATCCTGCCTAGATGATATTCAGCCTTCTGCAACATCTACTGGATGATGTTATCTCGCCTATTGCCATATTCAGCCCACTATATTAGTTACCTTTTTGCGTTATTCTTGCCACCGCTATATTTTCCCCTCTCTGAGCATGAGCTGACTGTGTTAGCGTGCCTACGGTGGGAGTCTGACTACTGAGTTATTCAGCTCACTGCATTATTTTGCTTAATGCCACATTTAGCCTACTGTGATATTTAGCTATCTGTGCGAGTTATCTCGACTATTGCGTTATTCAACCTGTTGTGATATTCTACAGACCATGCTATCTTGCCCATTGCCTTTTAGACCACTGTAATATTTAGCTAACACTGTTTTCCTTCATACAGCGATTTTAGCCTATTCAAATATTTGCTTACTGCGTTATTTTGCCTACTGTGATATCTAGTATATTGCGACATTCAGCTTGACTTCAAAACACCAGATAAGCTACTTCAGACTATCTAGCTCCACAACCTCTGGCGCATGACCTGTACTAATCTGTACTGTGCTTGCAGACAGCCGCATCTAAGCCTTAGGGGTTCAATAAGCATCCCATATTCTGCACAACTTACTGTTGGCCTAAACGATCCAGCACTTATTCTAAGATCATCTCCTGCCCGCCCACATGGCCACCTTACGCAGAGTCACGCTCACCATGGCCACTATCCTCCCGCTGTTCTATTCCATTGCACCTACTTTCTTTCTACTCCCCTTCTCCCACACACATCTCATAAAACCTCCACTACCGCCACCCGCATTAACACTCCTGGCACCCTCAGCCCTGCTGACTGGATCCAGCACTTCGATTCACCACCCACTCCACTGATACCAGTGAGTGCCAGAAATGAAAGGTTGGGGTCCCGCTTCATAAACAGGAAGCCTCTCACCAGGCCTACTGTTCGGCCTTCCTCATCCAAAATTACTTCAACCTTGCCCATCACTGCAACAATAGAGAACTTGATACCCAATGAGAACTCTTGCCTCCTACTAACTACTTCCCGACTTCAGGAAGCTCCTCACATTATCTCTCCCACCATCAAAGAAGCCTTGGTTAATGCACAGTTGCTGGTTGCACATGCACTTGATATTGCTGATCTTATCACAACCAATCACCTGGACTTCCTTGCCATCACCGAAACCTGGCTGCAACAGGCAACTGGTCCAGCCCTTGCACTAGCTCTCCCTGAGGGCTACACCATCATTAGGTCTGACAGAGACTCTGGCAAAGGAGGAGGAGTAGCTTTCATAGCCAAAACCAACCTTGGCCTTAGAGCCGTGTCACATGTCGGCCTACCATCGTCTGAACTCCTATCTGTTTACCTCCCCATCTCAGCAACCCGAACGATCCTACCACATCTAATCTACTGACCCCAAGGTTCCATCTCTTTCTTCAAGGAAGACATTACAGACCTACTAACTCTACACACCAAACCAGGATCACAAATTATCCTGCTTGGTGATTTCACCTTAGGCCTTTATGACCCGAACGACCCTAATACTACCTTGGTGGAAAAGTCTGTATCCCAGTTGTGCTTCAAACATCACATTGTTGGGCCTATCCATAGCAACGGCATAACTCTGGATTGACTAGCTGATCTCAACTGCACTACCACCATCCTCCAGAATGAACCCCTGGCATGGTCAGACCACCACTGCATCTCCTTCTCCATTCAGGAGAGTGCACCCTCTCATCCTAGCTCCACCATTGCCCCCCAAACACTTTGCATAAACAACCAGAATATTACGCTCCAGAACCTACGACCTCTCCTCCACGCTATCATGGACCGACCTAACTACACTGACCTTGACTCATTGAAACTGGTTGACCTTTACAATGGCACCTTTGAACTAGCCATAAATAACATCACCCCCATCAAACTAAAAAAAGCTAAACCCAAAGCCCACCTCAATAAATGGTTCACATCTGAACTAAAAACCCTCCGCCATGCCAAAAGGACTGCTGAAACTACGCAGAGAAAGTCGCAGACCACTCCTAACAAGGTAGCATTCGCTTCTGCTGCTTCCACCTATAAATTAGCCATCCTCAATACCAAAAAAGAGACTTACAATAACAGAATACAAAATGCAAAGTCAGGCACTAAGGAGCTCTTCAGCATTCTGAAGGAACTGGAGACCCCAGCTCCACCAACGGAAGCATGCGACAAGGATGCGGATGGTGCTGCAAAATACAGAAAGCTTTATCTGACAAAATAACAATGTTACAAACCAAAATAGAGACTAAAAAATCCAGCCTGGCCAATAGATCCAACAACAATGGATCCTCACCCGCACCCCCTCTTGCCCGTCTTTCTCCTTCTCTTCAGTCACTCCGAAAGAAGTGGAAAACATTATCCAAAGGGCTAAAACCATCAAGGTGCCAGGGTGATATCTGTGCTGCCTCAGTTATCAAGGAAGGTGCCAAATATCTGGCCCCATTAATTGTAGCTGTAATTAACACCTCTTATAACACAAGTTCGGTGCCCAACAACCTCAAAGAAGCATGTGTCTTGCCACTCCTTAAAGAACCGAACATAGACCCTAACATACCGACCAATTATAGGCCCATTACAACTGTCCCCTTCCTCTTAAAGATTTTGGACCGAGTGGCCTATGTCCAAATCCAAAAACATCAGGAGGATAATAACCTACTAGGTCTCTGACAATCCGGTTTTAGACCGAGACAAGGCACAGAAACTGCCCTTTTGGATTTAAAAATCCAAACGGATGAAACCAAAGATGAAGGCAACCTGGCCATCCTTCTGCTATTGGACCTATCAGCAGCGTTTGATCTTGTCGATCACCAGATACTCATTGACATCTGACCACTGCCGCTGCCTTGTCACAAATGCATCCAACTGGATCCAATAATTTCTTTCAAACCGAACCACCAGAGTCTTCGCAACCTCCCCTTCAGTTGATCCAGTCCCCATCGACTGGGGAGTACCTCAGTGTTCATGCGTCCCTCCAACGATCTACAACATTTTCACAAAGCTCCTCTTTGACCGTCTTGATAACCTGGGTGTCACTTAAACGAATTACGCAGATGATACCCAGGTTCTCATTACGTTGACTGGTTGCTATGAAAATGACTCCAAACTGATAAACGATATTTACCTCGAGATCCAGGCGTGGATGGCTGCCCACAGCCTGTGCCTCAATGATGACAAGACGGAGCTACTGATCACTGGATCCTAAGCACTTCTAAATAAACTTGACTCACGGTGCTTGTCCTTTAACATTGACGGAACACCATCAAAGTTGCAAAGGAGGTCAAAACACTAGGCGTCTATCTGGACTCCTCTATCACTTAAGAAACAAGTGAATGCCACTGCCTCAACAACAACCTATACTAACAAACTGATTAATGCCTGCAAACCATATTTGTCCCCTAATAGCTGCATCACATTTGCCAGGGAACTAGTCCTATCGAAGTTGGACTATTGCAATACTCTCTTCCTAGGCTCCACAGAACGGAATCTTAATAAACTGCAGGTCCTCCAGAATAATGCCTTGAGATCGGCGTTAAACATCCCTAGATCTAACCATATCTCTAGCACCAGATGGGACTCACAATGGCTTCTGGTGCGTGACAGAATCTCACTCCGTACCTTAGTTATCACACACAAATGCTTGTCAAATACCGCCCCTAAATAACTGGCTGGCAAATTCTCAAGAAACATACCAATCAGACCCACAAGATCATTCTACTCGCACTGCCTCACTATCCCAAGGTACAACCTCAAAACGGCAGGAGGAGCTTGTTTCCCAGTTCTGGCCACCAAGTGTTGGAGCGCTCGCCCACTTACCATTAGAGCTGTACCATCCTTCTGGTGCATTAGGGCTAAAGTAAAAAACGGTCTTCCTGACAAAAAAAACAATTAACCATGGTTAATCTCGACCGATCACCACTTACTGCTCCTTTAAAACACATTTCACTATGTATTATTGAATTTCTTACACTGTCGGCCATACTGTAACCGCTGGAGACAACACTATGCTCTTATTTGTTTCAATTTGCAAATCAACTACCCTGTAACCTTTGTCGATAAGCTTGTCTCTCTTATGTATTCTTTATGTATGTTTTTGTATCTCTGTCATAAGCTCCAGCGCCCAGTTACCTCAGGGTTAGGTGCGCTCTATAAATAATAATCGAAACTAAACTAAACTATGAAATAATAATTGCCAGCAACTGAACACAAATTAAACCTTTAAAATGTTGAAAATGGCAATGTTAATGTTATTAAAAACACTCACAACAAAGTTTTTCACTCTATTAATGAACCCTTAACTCAGCATCATGACTAGGAAGACACACTATGATAAAGAGGAAGATTGACTTGGAAGAGGGCTAGGCAGAGTCAGAACACAAGTCCCTCAACAACTCCCATGGTGGCAACTGCAAGGTGGTCGGAGACTGAGGAGATAGGATACTAAGTTATGGAAAGTTAAGAGGGACAGCTATAGTGAGATCAGCAGGCAGTTGTCAGACAACCAGATACTTTTGCATAGTGAGGATGCATGAGAAGGGTAACAGCCCTGAAAGTGAAAGATGTGGAAGGATGGAGGAGAGACAAAACCCGCAAGAGACACATCCCTGGTATCAGAGAGGTGTTAGGATTAGAGCTGAACCAGGAACTTGCAACCAGGGAGTGTGAGGCAGATGAAGAAATCGTGGTAGGGGCCTGCAAAGCAAAGGAGAGTGAATGCTCAAGTGGCAGTGAGAAAGGCAGCTTGTAAACCAGAAACCAGGCCAGAGGCTTACAGGGGAAGCAACAGTGCGAGAGAAAGGGCACAAAATCCAAGGCATCTGAGCAGGAGGGTATCCGAGGAAAGGCCTGCACACCATGGAGGGCCAATAAAACATTTTTGTGTCTAGGTTATCCATATTCATGGACAGCGCAAAGAAATCTGGTTGTTAGTGGTTCGTGTGTGCGTCATGAGTATTCATGTGTATGTCAAAAGAAACCTGGTTCTTGGCAAAAAATGTGCGTATTTTGTGCACATGTATCATTTTTTCCTATGGGCACAATTCAACAAAATCTGTGCGTTGACGGTACATTTGTTTTTTGTGAATGCAGCTTCCATATCCAAACATGTTTGTGGCTATTTGGCATTATCCGTATCCATGGCCCTGTTCCAATAAATATGATAGCTGGTGATATTTGTGTGTTTTTAACATGGATTATCCATTTCTGTGTGCTGTTGTGGAGAAATGACAGGGGACCACCTTAAGAGGAATGACTTTAAGGAAAGGAAGGAAGCACCCAGGACACGAGGGGAGAGGAAGGAAGAGGAGGGGCTATTAGAGCCTGAGAAGGACAGAACTAAAAAGGGAAATAAAGAGATAAGGTCCTTGTTTAACTGGCTCCTTTATTGAAGTTGGTCCATACACAGAGGAAGCAAGATTATAAGTCGGAGGGTCTCCTGCCACACACACAAAGTATAACGTGCATATCTGTATATATCCGGTTGGTGCTCTATGTTTGCGTGTGTGTATATTTGCATATGCGTTTTCCATATGTGTCTATTCAGCTGTACTGCCCAGGCCCAAAATGTACATGCATTTAAAAAAAGTGAATATCTAAAGTTTGCATGATCCGATTTTGGAAACTTTGTAGCATGCAGCAGTTCCACTTATGTTTGCCAACAATATTGAAAATCAAGATATTTGTCCCCAAAAAGAGTTTTTTCGGGTCTGTGGAAAGTACACCCACTCTTTTTAAAATTGAAAATATTCATCACATGTCACCACATTTGGCATGTATTTTCAGATGTGTGAAACTCTTTTTGCATACAAAGCCAAAAGTCACATGAGAAAATGCTTCCACACATTCTTGTGTACATTGTGATGAAGCATCCAAAACTGCAGAAAACAAAACAATGGGCCTTATTACGACCCTGCCGGTCTGGAAAGAACGGTGGTTGTAAAACCGCCACCACTGTTCTTTCCGGACCGGCTGATTAAGAGTCCTGCAGGCGGGAGGTGTCTCTCCCGCCAGGTCTGACCTAGCGGGTTTAACAACAACCGCCTGCAAGCGGACATGGAAACACTGGCTCTGTCATAGAGGGAACCAGTGTTTCCATGGTCCCCAACCCCATTGAGTCCTATGGGGCTCCATGGGAATGGGGACTTACACAATTCCGCATCCGGAATTCCTGGGTCACCAGGGTCGTAATGCCCCGGTAATTCCGGGAATCACAGAGGCAGAATGGTAATACGAGTCCGGCGGTAACCTGCCGGTTTTTCCGGCTCGTTTACCGCCGGACTCGTAATGAGGCCCAGTGACTTACTTAAAAACCTACATTACAGGAGTGCTCGCCTCTAAGATGTAGCAGCTCCATGTGGTGACTTCCAGAAAGAGAAACTGGCCTCATTCAAGAAAACCGGCATGGTTTATAGCTGGCCATCCAATGTCATATGACAAGGACGAGAACGCATGGTGGAAAATGAGTCAGAGGTAAGAGTCCCAGAGGCAACCTAATTTAAAAGAAAAAGTGGGGAAACTCCCTACCAATGAAGTATCATCAAGTGGAGTGTAAAGCAAGAGCATAATTGCTGAAAAGCAGCCTGTCATTATCTGGAGCAGGAGGAGAAAGCATTGAGCTGCTACACTGAATGACTTATGGAGTCAGACTCTGAATCCCAGTTCCTGGTTGCCACATGGGAAGACTGATGCTGGAAAAAATGCTTGAAATGCTAAGAAGCACCCAGAATCTGAAGGCTGCCGAGCTCCCTTAAAAGCACCTGGAACTGGGTGGCTGCAGAGAAATCTAAAAAGCACCTACAACTTGAGGGCCATTGAGAACCTTGAAAAACGACTAGAACCAGAGGTGTGCTGAGAATCCTGATAAATCACCTAGTACATGAGAGTGCCACTGCGAAGTCAGATAGATGCCTAGACCTGAAAAGGGTCCAAAGAAGGGTGCTGAGAAGTCTGAAAATCACCAAGAACATAAATGCCTAGAGACTCAGAGAGGTACTGAGAAATATAAAGATGCATAGGACCTGAGAGAGGCATTAAGAAGATTTAGGAGGCACCTAGACCCTGAAGCGGCATTGAGAAATCAGAAAGATGAGTAGAACCTGAGAGGGGCACTGAGAGGTGTTAGGAAGCGCTTAAGTGTCTGAGAGAGGCACTAAGAAACCTGAACAATTGTGTAACAATATCCAATGCTGAGATTTGGGGGGGTGCCTAGCAACTTGATCGTAAAACCCTCCGCTCCACCTCTGCTACAAGTCATTCAGGCTAACATGATAGCCACCACTCCACCAGAGAGTACCCATTGAAAATTTGCAAGGTCAGCAGGGGTAAGAATGGGAGAAAGCTCTACCGCTCCCAGAATTAACCACTTGCTCCAAGTGAAAACCTGGACCATATCTAAATTAGGCAACCAGTGAAACATGAAAGACCATTTGAGGGGATGTCCAGTCAAGGAAACAAGAACACTAGGTAATACCTCTGCAACTCAGGACATCCATGATTTTACAACTCCAAAAATCCCCCTCTTTTCCTGAAGGCATACCTGGACTGAATCAGGACTTATCATTACAAGGACAGGAGGTTGGATTGGGTTGGCAGAGCCAACGAGAGAAGAGTCAGAATGCTGTTGGAGGAGGTTGGAAATTCAAAGGTGCAGGTGAGAAGATTGACAGAGGAGGTTGGCGAACAATAGAAAGGAGGCATGTCACATCAGTGAGGCAGAAAGAGTTGGTGGAGAGATTTGTGGTGGGGGCAGTTTTGAGAAGAAACGACAGGTGGGGGTGGGGGGGGGATTATCAGCGGGTGTATCAAGACTAGCAGACCTGAACCCAGGACTCAGCCAGTCAGCACCCCAACAAACTGGGACTACCCAAGAACAGGGTATCTTACCCATCATTTGTGCACCCATCCTGTTTCCCTTGCCTAGAATTAAAGCCCTCATAATCTCTGTGAAATGTCGAATTTAATTTAGAAGATATATTTCATTTGATTAACAAAACTAAGCCGTCTAGGGTCCCTAGTCCAGACAGGCTTGCTACTGTTATTAAGGGCGACCCAGTTTTCAGTACTGCTTTTTTGTACAAATGATTTGACACCATTTTGTCAACTCTGTCTATGCCAAATACCTAGTACACTTTTTTTTATTGTTCCTATTTTCAAGAAGGGAGACAGCATGGACCCTTCACATTACAGAACCCTAGCACTCCTGGATGCTTTCAACAAGAGTTCCATGGCTTTTCTTCTAAAACAACTAGAAAACCGGACCAAGCAATCTGTGGCATACAATTCCAATCAATCCGGCTTTAGGCGAGGTTTAGACACTTCCTGAAATAGTATTATAGTGTCCCTCCTTCAGCAACAAGCTCATCCTCATTATATAGTTTTAGTGGATCTTACCCACGCCTTTGAGAGAGTTAATTGTGCCATGTTCTGGGCCAAACTCCAGCAATGGGGCTTCCCCAGTTCCCTTATTAATATACTTAGGCACATTCATTCTTATATCCTGGTCCAGATTCGTTTAGATAGCGAGGGTCATTTCTCAGACTTATCGGGCCTGTGTCAGGGCTGTGCCTTGGAGCATTCCTTTTTTAATAATTACATTTCATATTTACATAGCTGATCTTGGGACTAGGCTTGCTCAATGCAATACCATCCCCTCTTGCTTGGCTTCTTTTCATATTTGTAATTTGGTTCATGCTGATGATATTGTTCTTCTTGTTCTTACTCCACATGGTTTCTGACCATTCTTAAACTCTTTGTCTTCCTTCTTAAAGGAATTTGATTTGAATATGAATTCTAACAAATCAAAGGGGCTGATTTTTAATCCTTCAAAATCTAAACAGATAAAATGTAGGTGTTCATAGAAAATACTGAATTGCAAATCGTGGATAGTTGGAAATACTTGGGTTCAACTATCATACAAAACTCTAACACTTCTAAGGAGTTGGAAGATATGCATTCGACTATCATGGCTTGATTGTAAGTTTGGGAGTTTTTCTATGATTCCTATGATAAAAAATGTCAGAGTGAAAGTAGCTCCTTGTTTAATTTATGGAGCAGAGACCAATTGTGTTTCTATCTACTGATCCAAAATGGAGAGTAAGCTTGGGCGAGGCTGTATGAATCTTCCTAAAGGGGTCTGTGTCCATAATTCGTTATGAACTGGGCCTTCATTCTTCTTAATCGCTTGTCGATTGGAAAAAACTATTCCTTTTTAAAAAAATAGCAAATGCTCTGGCTTTTTCTTTGTTTTCTACGCTTAGTAAGCCAATGTTAGATCATTCTTGTGCAGTCCTGGACAAGATAGCACAATGTCACAACATCATAAAATTACAGTATTTGAACGTTACATCTCTTTTCACTAATCCGATTGCAGTAAAAAAAACAAGGCAAATTATATTGGATTACTACAAAATGTCAAATTGTAAATGACAAATTATTCAGCATTTTCTCTTTTGTTGAAAAACTGCTTGATGTACTCCCAAAATACTTGAGGAAATTTCAAAATAGAAAATGGTGAAGTCATTTTTTAAGTTTGAGTCTTAACTTATTCTCTACCCAAGAAGTTTTTGATGCGTGGGCGAGGATTCCTAAGATTTTACGCTTTTGTACATTTTGTCAAGCCGCCAATTGTATTGAAACATTGCAACATCTTTTCATATAATGTTCTAAATTGCACTACATAATATCTGCCCATTTTGCTCGATATGTACATAATAATGTTTATATTTATTTGTCACATTTCTGGAACCAGATTGTCAATGGTAACTACACGTCCTTAACTATTGCTGCACTCAAGTACCTATTTGAAATTTTAGGCCAATTGGATTTGTAGATGCTTTATTAACTAAGTGTTGTCATATTGTCTTCTGTATTACATGAACGTATATTATTGAGCTGTGTTTGCAAAAGGTTTTATTTTGTTAAATCAAAACAGAATATAAAAAAATTGTGTACACCATAGAAAAGGATGCTATAAGGAATTTGGGACCCCATCAAGCAAACAAACAAATAGATCTTTCTAAAGTGGGCACTGACTCCAGAAGCGGGTCAGCTTAACAATGCCTAGAACCAGAGTGGGGTGTTGTTGAAGTGTTTTAAAAAGTGTCTAGATTCTGGGAGGAACGCAAAAAGTCTGAAATATGCATGAAATTCAAAATGGCCAATGATAAGTTTATGAAAGGCTTAGAGCTTGAGAGAGGTGGCAACCAGAGACTGGCAATATCACAATAGGAGTAAAGAAGTGAAAGATCACACAATGGCCAACTAAGTAATCCTGACAGAATGAGGTGCAACCTGGTCTTCTAAAATATTAAGGACAACCCTTAATTATCTAATCTTTTCGTCTTTGTTTTATTAGTGCCACTTTGCCACAAAAGTGTTCTGGAACCTTAACTATTGTGTAGCTACAGTGAAACCATCAACTATATATGTACGAGGGGGAAAAGGGGCGGGGGAAGAGAGAGAGAGAGAAAGTAAGAAGAGCCCTTTGAGGCTGTGATCTTAAATTGTCCAACTGGTTATGCTCGCAAGTCCAGAGCACTTAAATAAATAAACTCTCCTAAAACATTTACTGGGGAGAAGTCATTTATATTTATTGTTGATGAATTTTTGTGTGTTAGAATTTCCATTATAAAGTTCATGTGCTGACCAGGTTCGATGGTTTCTTTCACAAAAACTCAATAAAAATGTCAGAAGATCAGATGTGTAAAGGTTAAAGAAGAAAACTATATATTTTATAATAACAACATAATACGACCTATATATGTTTGGTTAATTTAAATTGTTTAATGAAACTTGAAAGAATCCCATTGACCCCAACCCCATCCTCTTGCACAACACATGCAAAATAATTATAAACCTCTGTACACTAGTCAAGGTACCTTGACAGCTCTTCCTGGTTCTGCAGTCTCCCAGGCTAGTTTCATGGCTTTGATTTCATCTTCTCGTTCTGTGTCTTTCTTGACTTCCAAGGCATTGGCTTCACTCTGATCACTAATCATACACAATTTCCAATGTGGTCTGAATGGTTCTGGTAGTTGCTGTGCCTGTGACAAAAAATGCAAGATGCTTAGAATATAAAGGCAAAGAAATATCTCTTGAGAACATTGGTAACCCAAATAAGGTGATCTATAAATACACCAGGATAGTGAGTATTAGACTTGTGTGAGGAGTCACACATGAGATGCGAACACAGAGGACTCATGTTTTGGTTATAAACTTTTATTTAATATAATAAAGGGTTTGGAAAATGCCTCACTATCCCTAATCTAATAGGCGTTTCTGTACCTCAACCAAAACAAATGGATGCGTCCTTTGTCAAGATGTCCAAAGCAAAAATATGTCATGTCTCTGAAATCCTATTCTGACCCTCACACTTCAAAACTAACTCTGAGGTGCAAAAGATATTGGGCCTCATTACAAGTGTGCCGGTCCGGAAACAACAGTGCCGGTAAGCCTACTGGCACCGTTGTTTCTGGACCGGCACACTACGGGTTTGCCTGCTGGAGCATCTGTGCCCGACAAGGCTGACTCTGCCGGGCACAGTGGCCATGGTAGGCAAGTGGTCATGGAAGCACCGGCACCATTAACAATGGAGCCAGTGCTTCCATGATCCCCATTCCCATAGAGTCCAAAGGGACTCTATGTGAATGGGGGCTTACAAATTGCCGGCGCCCGACTTCCTGTACCACCGGGTTTGTAATCCCTCAGTGTTACCGGGAGGTCAGGCACCGGTAATTCAAGCCAAGTCTGGCAGCAACCTGCCACTAGCACGGCAGGGTTACCAACTGACTCAGAATGAGGCCCATTGGCTTTGGTTCTCAAAATGCACAAATGTTTGTATGCAACACAAAAGGATACATCCAACCAAATTGTTCCAAAAGGACAATGTACACGGCTCCAGGGAGAGGCTCCCTTCCCCAGATTGCTTTTATCAAAACGCAAAGTTCCAATAAAGCTTCACGTTCAAGACAGTTCAAATCCAAAGGGCATATGTCTTTCTTGGGATTCTCTTTTCACTTTCTTACAATTTGGGGGCACGTCCCAGACTCGCAGATCACCTGGTATATCACTTTCTTGCACACACTTATTTTGCCTGCTATACTATCTGCCAGGACTTCTATGGAGTCTTTCAAATACTTGGCTTCACTTTCTTTGCATGCAGTTGGTTTTGCCTGATATACTCTTATGCCAGGACTTGCCATTCGATACCTACCTTTTGATCCACAAAATTATGTTTGTGCAATGCCGGCTTATTAAACCTTGTTTAACACAGTTTGTTTCTATCTTCGCTTTTTCTTTCCTATATTGGGTTTCTGTCACTTTTCCAGACCATTTGCACTTACTTTGCTTTCTCCTTTTAGATATGGGTTCAGCTAACCATTTGTGGTATGGTTCAGAAATCTGTTAACCTCTTCACTAACTTCTCTTTGCATCTCTCAGGTTACTTTTACGGAATGGCAAACAACTTTTAAGCAACCCGGTAACTTGTCTGTCTTCCCAGGGTTTACCAGGTACTTTAAATGTTCCTTGTGTCTCTTTGCTTTGGCTCCTCTAACTCTGCTGGCTCGGTGTGCGTCCCATTAGCCGCTGTACCTTTTCCGTGTCCTTCTCTGCCATGCACGGTTCCCGCTGCCGCGCACTCTCTGGCGGCGGACTTTATGCTACCGGTTCACATCTTCTCCGTCTGCATTCGCTTCCCACAGTGTGTTTCCCCTCAGCATTCTGACCGGTGTCAGAAGCCCATGGTACAACTCAGCCTGTCCACCTCTCACATCTGTCAGCTGTGGCGATTTAAACTTTCGGCATGATTGAACAACTTCCAAAGACTAGACCACTTTGTTGGTTTACCGGTCTTAGTCATCTTAATTTCTCTGTCCCTCTTTCTCATGTCAATTCTTGTCACATTGTTCCTTGAATGATGTTCAGGAAGCGGACTTTGGACCCTATTGGGAGTACTCATTACTTCTCCCTGCCTCTTCCTCATCTCAGTTGTTGGCATACCATTCCTTGTGTGATGTTGGGGAATACTAGAAGTAGGCTGTACAAGTGGTTGAGGGGGGGGTGTTAGAATATGCCATCAGGGCATGACGAACGGGTTAAAGATCCCTAAAAGATAATGGGGGTATGCAATCTTCTCCAATGATATGTCATCCCCCTGAGGGTCACATGCCCACATGTGGTCCTCCCTCATATAGCCGCCTCCAGGGTCGGGATCAGATCATGGCTGCCATCCCCTGGGCACATGGGGTGAAGCTACCCCTGGGAAAGGAGTGATGATATCATCAGATTCATCACATGCCCTTCCCCTAATGCTGCTGGTTTTCTCAGCATCTATTGGGAAACAGGAGAGAGGAAGTCTACGTTCTACTGGTCTCTTCCTTTTTGGTGTTCTACCATGAAACAATAGGGTTGCATATCTAGGAATCAGCGCATGACTCACGCATTAGTATCTTTGCGTAGGCTCATCCATGTTAGTGGTAAGCGCTCAGTGACCAGCCTAAACTTTATGCCAGTAAAATAATATTTTAAACATGACACTGCCCACTTTATAGCTAAGGCCTCAAGCTCAATGGTGGCATAGTTCTATTCTCTAGGGTATAATTTTCGACTAATATAAAAAATTGAATGTTCGATGCCATCATAATCTTGGGAAAGAACAGCTCCTAGTCCACCATGTGAGGCATCTGTTTGTAAGATATATTCTTTATTAAAATTGGCCACTTTTAGTGGCTCGAAATACACAAGATTATTTTTAGTTTGTCAAAACAGTTTTGATCTTCAGGATTAATTTTATTTTCTGAGGCTCTGCGAACTTAATTTTATCAGTGCAGCAAGACGTAACAGTGGAATAACTGGGAATGATCCTGCTGAGGAAAACAGTGGCTCCCAATATATCAATTAGGTTGTCTATCCTTGGCATAGGATGACTATCAAATTTGGACACTGTGTTAACCTTCCTGAAATGGATACAGACTCTCCATGACCGATCTGGCTTGGCAACGAGTACAATCAGAGAGGACCCAGGACTCTGGGATGGTTCGATTATATCAGAATTCAGGAGCTTCTCCACTTCTTGCATAACTACTTCTTTTCTTGCATCAGGGATTCAATATGGTTTGAAATGGACAACATTCCCTGGGGGTGTGTGGATGTAGTGAAAACCCCCTTTTACTCTCCCTGGATCATCCTTAAAGACATCAGTAAATTGTTCTTATAGATCTTGTAGATCTTGTCTTTGGGGTGGTGATATGTGGGAAGGAATCAAGGTATCTTCATTTGAATCTTCTCTTAAGATACTAGTCAGCAGTTTCTTTTTTGTTTAACCATTTTATTTAATAATTTGAAGTAAAACAACAAATGCATTCCAATGACACTAAATTACAATCAGATTGCAAAATTCATAACAACATTTGGGTTAGTACAGAAATCCAGCAGAATTCATAAAAAATACAGCAACCAATCACTAAAATTAAACAATATTTACAATCCTATAATTAAACTATAAACTCAACAAACAAGACAAGACAACAATAAAACATACAACTCGCAGCACCAAACCTCCACAAAACCTTCCCTCCCTATCAAAACAGCAAACAGCCAAAATCAGACACACTTCTCTAGCCATATACATCGTTAAAAGGTCCCCATATCCGAGAGTAGCAACCCTCCCTTCCCTGTTTGAAGAACAATACCTTTTCATAATTCGACAAGGTCTGTACATCCAACAACCACTCCTCCACCTTAGGCTTCTTTCTTGTCTTCCAAACACTTAATATTTGCTTTGCCGCTAGCACCAAAACCCTATTTATCCAATACGTTATATCCCTGTTTCTATCCCTCCCTACCTCTATTGGATAACAAGATTGTAGAAGCGAAAGTACGTGGGAGATTCTCCTCCACCACGATATCTAGTCTATCCAAGACAGCAGACCAAAAATCAGATACTCTGGAGCATCCCCACAGCATATGCATCAGGGAACCTCCGCTACATCCACAACCCCAACAAGAATCAGTATCTAAAAGCCCCAACTTAGCCATCTTGGACGATGACCAGTACAATCTACAAAGGATCCTTTGTCTAATGTACCGTAATTTCAAATCCATTTTCGCCTGAACCCCCACACGAAGCATATAGTTCCATTCATTCTCAGAGATATCAACCCCAAGATCAATCATCCAAGCTTGGCGAAGCTTATCCCAAGCCTCCACCTCCGTCTCTACCATCGGCATCAGACGCGTATACGTGGAAACAGCACACGGGGCTATACGAAGAATCTCACACATTCAAGGCCTCTCCTTCAGAACCTCATCCAGCATTCCAGTTCTTTCTATCAGAAGGGCTTTCAAATTCTCATAACTAACCCTTTCTCTAGCCCCAATCCCAAAGGACACTCCCAGTTGGTCAAAAGGGATCATGCGACCATTTCGCCATACATCATAAACATGTAGTATGCCTCTACTGATCCAGCTTTTCCAGCACAAAGGCCTATTTCCCAATTGTAACCCTACATTATGCCACAAGGATGCCTCACAATGCATCCAGAGGGAGTCCTCCCCATTCTTCATAAAGCCCTGTAATGCCTCACTAGCAGCACATATAGTAGGCAATTACGTCACCGAACCCAGCATCTCTGACATAGAGTAAACATTCCCAAGATCATAAGGGGAAAATTGGGTACGTTCAATAATACGCCAATTGGGAACATAGTTATTTACAGTAGACAAGTAATATGTTGATTTTTTCAGAGCGAAACCATCACAGTAATTCATAAGACGTGGGTACCCAAACCCTCCATCCTTCACCGGACGGATCAAAATGTATTTCGGCACCTTGGGTCTGTTCCCTTCACCCCAAAGAAATCCCGGAAAGGTTTTATCGACCGAGGAAATGACCTTTTTAGTGAATTTCAGAGGAATGGAATGTATGAAGTATAGAATCTTTGGCAAAAGTACAATTTTTATGGCATTGACCTTAGCCCACACCCCCAGCTTCAATTGGCCCCACTTCAAAACATCCCTTTTTATAACCTCCAAAATTCTCGATACATGAAATCCAGGCATCCGCTTCAAATCCCAAACCAAATAAATACATAGATACTTCAATGCCCCCATTTCCCAATGACAGTTTCAGGAGCCCAAAATATTACGTGGAGTACTAACATCTAAAGGGAAGACTACAGTCTTCCTGCCAATTGATCTTGTGACCGGAGAGTCGACCCACCTCCTCAAACATACACTTAAGTTTCGTACATCCCTCTGCCGGATTAGATAAAACAATAGTCATATCATCTGCGTAACATAAAACTTTTACCTCACTATCCCCAAATCGAAAACCACGAATAATATGTTCCTGCTTAAGGTATATAATAAGGGGTTCCAGTGCCAGATTAAACAGGTATGGAGACAATGGGCATCCCTGTCTAGTTCCACTAAACAACAAAAACGAGGAAGACATTGAACCATTCACCCAAACCTTCGCACTAATACCAGAATTCAAGGTTTGAATGGTTTTTATGAACATTTCTCCAAATCCCATTTTTCTAAGAGTTTGGTACAGAAAAGACCAGTTGACCCTGTCAAAGGCCTTTTCTGCATCCATAAAAATTAATACTGTATCTCGGGTAACCACCTTTGGCAGACCTATAATGTCAATCAGCGTCCTAATATGATCATAGCCATATCTGCCCTTCATGAATCCAACCTGAGAGTTACTAATCAGCTTACCAATACATGCATCAAACCTATTAGCCAATATTTTAGTAAACAGTTTAAGATCCACATTCAGAAGTGAGACCGGTCTATAGTTTTCGCACTTCTTGCAATCTTTCCCCGGCTTTGGAAGAACTATAACACAGGCTTCTCTCATTGAAGGACAAATCACCCCATCCCTCATAAAACCATTGTACAAACTACATAGGAATGGCACCAGCACACCACTCAACGCCTGATAGAATTCTACAGGGAGACTGTCTAGACCCGGTGATTTACCTTTATTCAGTTGTTTAATTGCTACCAACAATTCTTCCTCCGAAATAGGACTATCCACCAACACTGACTGATCCTGATTCAATTTCGGCAAAATAATCTCATCAAAAAATGACTCTGTATTCTCTGAACTCAGGAATTGATCTTCCCTATACAACAAATCATAAAAACTCCTAAACCCCTCGCAAATCTCACCCTTTTTAGTTTTACACTCACCGTTTTTGCCCTCCAATTTCCGAACAAAGGATCCTTCGGTAAGGTTCTGTAATCTGTTCGCTAGTAGCTTACCATTTTTGTCCCCCTGTTCCCAGAATTTTTGTTTCATAAAAAACATGCCCTTCTCATACTGAATATCCAATTTCCGTTGGAATTGATCCTTAAGTCGTCCCATCTCCATCTTGTCCCCATTATTCTTTGATATTGCATATCGTTTCTGGGCCATCTCCAGCTCCACTTCCAATTTTTTAAGTTCAGCCAAACCCTTTTTCCATACATGAGACGTCACATTCAACAGTTCACCCTGTACCGCCATAGCTGTCCCACACCATAATATCAGGGGCCAAGCCTACATCAATCTCAAAGAAACTTTTTGTGAAACCCTCCAAAGAATCAATCACCCCTTGGTCTTGTAACACAAAGGTTTTCAGACGCCACTTCGAAAACCCTGATCTTTCCTGTGCCATACTCATCCGCATCAACATCAAAGAATGGTCAGATATACCTCTTTCTTTAATCACTACATCCTGAACCATGCCAGCCAACCTTTCCGAAATAAGGAAGTAATCAATCCTTGAATGGGAATCATGTACCGGCGAATAGAAAGAAAATCCCTTCTCCCTCGGATGGACAAACCTCCAAGCATCAACCAAATCACGACCATCTAGAAACTCTCTAAAAGCCTTGCTCGTACCCTCTGCAGTGTATCTACACTGTGCTGAACAATCCATTCTAGTCACGTCTCCACATGCACACCCTGCTGGGCTTCCTACTTTCACGCTGTCTAAACCACACTCACCTGGCAGAGCAGCCATCGCCCACACACAGAGGCGGCAACATCCTACCAAACAATGGAAAGTACCGGCTGGCAGTCCGGTAGTGTGCCGACCTTCCATTCGATGGCAATTGCCATGGAAACTCCCGCGGGGCAGGCGCTGCCTTTGGTATCCAAGGACATCCACACGTCACGTAAGGAGGCTGTCACGACGGCCTCGGTCATGCATTATCACGTGACATTCCTCTCACCTCACGCTTCCGTGATCCGAATCACGTGACTGCCTCGAGCAGTTAAATGCAACAAACGATACGGAAGCAGTGCTTCACAGCTGACCTCGCGAGGACTGTTTGGCGTTTTGTGTTTTCCTTCGAATTATTGAATACTACGACCACGGATTGTTTAACGGATTGATTCTGCTGATTCCCTTCATTTGCTTGTTTACCTTGGACCTTGCTCACGCTTATCTTCGGCTCTTGACCCTGGAACTGTTTTGCTGGACTGCACATTGGATAATCCTTTGCTCAGGAACTTTGCTTTGGAACTTTGAATCTTGGAACTCTGAATCCACCGTTCTTGACCACATTTCGTCTTCTGGACTACAGTACATTGCTGTTGGTGCTCTTCCGACCCAGGTGATGTTTCATTCCCCAAGCCACACAGGACATCTGCCTTGCTACCCTCCCTTTGTTCTCACCACACTAAGGCTAGTGTTACAGCATTCGGGTAAGCCATACTCCTATTCCTTGTTACATTGCACGTTGTCCTTATTACACCTTTGTCAATAACCACTCATTGCTTTAAAGTGGTCAGGGGGTCCTTCCGGCTTTCCTGGTTCCTGATTGACGGCTCACAAATTCTGTGGCCTCAAAGATTGCACAGGCAGTTATTGGCTATCTGCCTGTGTGGTACTTGGGGACGGAAGTCATTATTAATCTGCACGACCATCAAGAGCAGAACAATTCTCCCATCAAGTACGCAGTTAAAGTCACCCTCTAAGATTACATAATCAGCTTCGATCTCCCTTAAAAGCGAGGATAATTTTCTAAAGAAGAGGCTACCACTAGTACACGGTTGGGTTTTCTAAAGGATCCTCTCTCCATTCCTTAAGTAGGTTTATATGATATATGTGGGTCTTATTCCGCCTGTCTGGTTGGGACCTCAATAGTTGTATGGGCCAGTTTGCTGAATTACCTCATAAGGTCCATACCATTTGGACATTTTATTTTCAGACGTTGGTAGGAAAACCAGAACTTTCTGCCCAACAGAAAAAGACCTAAGTAGAGTCTTTTTATCATGAGAATCTTTTGGTATTCTTGAGCTTTAGTCAGGTAGTTTTGAACAATCGCTCTCAAAGTGGCCATATGTTCTTTTAAACTTTGGGCAGTGTGTGAGAGTGGTAAAGATGCTTCCTCCCTCTTCTCCCAGGTTTCCCTCAACATGTGAAGGACATCCCAGGGCTCTCTACCATAGAGTAATTAAAAAGGTGAAAACCCTGTGGAAAATGGTGGTGTCTTCCGGATGGCAAAAACGGCCCCCAGGGAGGGCTACATGAGATGCCCCCCCATCCATTTGGGGTGGGGGGGAGAAGGCCACCAGAAAACTAGGCACAGACCCCCCAATGGATGGGGCAGTAGGTTTGAGGCACACCGGGGCACATTGGCACACTTATGTGCCCATCTGCCCCAAGGGAAGTAGGCAAAACAAAAAAAACAAAAACAAATTGTTGGAATCATTTTAGGGGGTTTGACGGGCACCCTAAACCACCAGTGAATATTGTAATGGAAAGGGGGATTGGCCCTCTCCCCCCACCCAAAATGGAGGGGGGGCATCTCATGCAGCCCTCCCTGGGGGCAGATTTCTGCTCCTAAGAAGGGCTACTTGAGATGCCTCCCATCCATTTGGGGCAGAGAGGGAGAGGGCCACCAGATAACATGGGACAGGCCCCCCAATGGATAAGGCAGTAGGTTTAGGGCACACTGGGGGCAGATGGGCACAATAATGTGCCCATCCACCCCAGGGGAAGTTGGCAAAACAGAAAAAACAAAAAATTGTTGGAATCATTTTAGGGGGGGGGGGGGTTGAGGGGCACCCTAAACCACCAGTGACTATTGTAATGGAAACGAGGGTTGCCCTCCCCCCACCCAAAATGGAGGGGGCATCTTATGCAACCCTCCCTGGGGGCAGATTTCTGCTTCTAAGAAGGGGCATTGGCCCCCAGGGAGGGCTACATGAGATGCCCCCCATCCATTTAGGGTGGAGGGGAGAGGGCCACCAGATAACGAGGGACAGGGCCCCAGTGCAGTAGGTTTAGGTCACCCTGGGTGCAGATAGGCACACTAATGTGCCCATCTGCCCCATGGCAAAGGGGCAAACAAACAGAAGAAAACTCTAGTTTTTTTCTGTTACTGTTTTAGGGGGGCACACTAGACACCAGGGATTATGATGAACGGGAGGGGGCTAGCAGCTTTGCAAGAAAACAAGTGCAGTGCTGGGTGTGGATCGCTGGATCTGTGGCTTGCAATGGCACAACACATTGGTGTGGTGCTTACTTCCTGTGCACAGTATTTGGACAGGGGAAGTGAGCACCATAGTAAGTGGGCATTGGGCATTTCGAATGAGAGAATGTTGTGAGTACCCCCCGGTGCTCAGTAGCGGAAGGTGATGATGGGAGCATGGCAGTGCGGGTTGTTTTTTGCTGGGCTGACATAGACAATATATGTGTTTCTTTCCCTTTACAGGTCTTGTACAGTTCAAGCTTCTCCTTTATTATGTAAGTATGGAATTTGGTTTTTTTGAACACTGTGTATTATGCAGGGGGGATTATTAGTGTATGGGTGGGAACTAGGGCTGGAGTGTTTGTGGTTTGAGCGGGAGTGGGTGCTTGGATGAGGTATTGTGGTGGCCAGGGACACACTTGCAGGGGCAGGCCACACATTGCCCCCCCCCAGACCAGCTGAACAGTGATGTACCCCTGGGAGGGCAGTTTGGCACTATGCCGTCTGCCAATGTTTATTTTGTGGTGGGGTGGTCTTATTCCCATTTCCTAACAGTGTGTAGATGACTGGGATGAGCCATGTATCTAGTTGAAGGAGTCGAAAAGTTTGCAGATAGCAGCCTGACAGTTTGGATGTGTTAGTGGTGGCCTGACTGCAGAATGTAATTATTTTTGTTTCCTTTGCAGTTGTGGCTAATCGAAAGCTTTTGCTGACTTATGTAAGTAGTACGAAATGTGCTTTTCTAATTATGCATTGTAATGTTGGGGTGGATGGTTACTGTGGTGGTAGGGATTGTGGTTGTATTGTCAGTGTTATGGTTGATATGGGTGAGGTGGTAATGTGGGCAATAATGAGTGTGGCCTGAATAGAGGAAGTTGGCTGCTTTGTAGGAAAAAAATGCAGTAAACATAATTACCGCCACTTTCTAAAATATGTTTGCGCTAGTTATTTAGATGGTCAATTCTTCTGAGCATGCAGTGCGCACTTGGTATGGAGCTCTTTCCTTTTATTGGAACGTTCACCATTTGTGTCATCCAAGTCCAGCAGTGGTCCCAGTGAGCCCCGCCGGGGTCCCCATCCTTTCGCAGGGGGTAAGGGGGCAAAGCTGCAACGCAGGCCAGCCAGAGGGCCAGGACAGTCGGGGTGATGTTGCTGGCCTTGGACGCCCGTCTCCCACGTGGGTCTTTCGTCCCCCAAGTTCAGCAGTGGTTGCAGGGAGCACCGGCAGTGTCCCCATCCCTGTTACGTTTTCTACACGGAATGCCAGCGCCGGCTCATCCGCGGCGTTCACACGAAGAACAGCACACTCACGGGCTCCCCTCTGGAATCGATACAGGTTGCCATGGCGCTTGTTTACACACCGGCGTGTTTTGTGTCAGCTGACACCTTGCAGGCGTGAGGAACACACACCAAAACCACACCCCCTGTACTTTAAAGCACTGCTACTCGTACAGCTCACTGCTGATAATTGTAGCGTTACTCTCCTTGCGGTTATGCTCCGTAGTCCCGTCTGACATCCAGTCAGTGCTCTACTTGATCTTCTGTTTCCCGACGCTTGGCTATTCTATTTGGACTGCATTTGGATACTCCTTTGGTTGTGGTTACACCCGCTCCCTTACTGACCCGGACTCCTTCACAGATGCCTGCCTTTTTCCTCAGTGACTTCCTGGTGCTACGGCTCACTAAGGTAATTGGTTGTCCTCTGTACTCGTCCACAGTCTCTTTGTTGTTTTCCTGAGGCCATTTTCACCTGCTATTATCCTGAACTGTTCATACTAGAAAAAACCCTCTCTGCTGGGTTTCACCGTTAGCCTTTATATCTACTTTTGAACTTGGTTGCTGCATCTTTGGGGACTTCGGCATTCTACAGTGAATCACTCACCAAGTGCATATTGACGCTTTCCGGTACATGCACCAACCCGTCACTAGTGCGACCCTCGTGCCGCCCGGGTTAGTCTCCTGTAGTAACCTTCCTTTTCTTATTTTATCCTTTCGTTGTTTCCCTCCATTTGGACTTCACTCATTCCCGCCAGTTCTTCCTTCATGTCTGTGTTTGAATTACTTACCCATTTTCTGGGATGCTCTGGTTTACTACATTGACGTAGATGGGAATAGTTTTATTTTCTTTTATAGGTCAATCCTATAGCAGATTCCACTCCTCAAACCCCGCCTAGGTACTCCTTAGTACTACTGTTTTCTTGCATTCTTTCATACCTTGGCTCTTCTAACCATCTTTGTATTCCTTTGCATCATTGGTTGGCGGTGTGTGTTCTCCCCGCTCTTTTAGGCGATTGGCAATTCTGCCTGTTCAGGTTGAAACAGCAGAGAGGCACATCGCAGAAAAGAGCCCCTCCTTGAGGAAGCCTGAATCTTAGAATTCAGGGGGTGTCGGGTTACCAGAGGCTGTCTTGTGAATATCTGTGGAAGCTACCGTCTCCAAGGTTGCCTTTCTACAGGCAGTGATAGATTTCCGGAGCAGTGAGTAACAATCCCTTCCTGGAGGTGAAAGCAGTAGCGCTGGACAGCCGGAGATCTAGGATGTTCGGGGTTGATGTGTGTGACCTTGGCCGCCTCTCTGCCTTGTTGGTCGACTGCCCCCAAGTTCACCAGTGGTCCTGGAGCTTTGGCCAAAGCTCTCACAATGAAACTGTCCAAAATGGTATTCATTTGTGATGATTGGTGCACATTCTGTAAGGGTGCCTATATTCAGAGAGCATACAATGCACACAAACTGTGGATTTAATTTCCTCTGTCAGAATAGACACCCTGCCAAAGTATCACGGTGCAGTAAGTGCAAGTCACCACCATGCAGTACAATCGGTGTGCCACAGGAACAGAAACCTCCACTGATTGCAATTGTGCCAGCACAACTGAGCCATTGGCACAAGGTGACATAGTGGGTCCTTCACCTCTTTCCCAGAAAAGTATGTGGCAATTACTATTGATCTAATATTCTCTCACATGTGAAGTGCATGTGAGATTGGGGACAGTGTGCATCTGGGATTGCTGCAAGACACATGTGTTGAAGCAATAGCTTTTTTTTTTTTAACAATTTTTATTATTTTAAACAAACAACGCTCCCAACATTACAACCATTTAGGACGTACATGATCAATGTTAAGTCATTACATTATTTAATGCTCACTTCCGTCCTCCCCCCTACATCCCCAAAAACTTGAGCCATTGTATACATGTCATCTACCTGAGCCTTTTCAGCTGTCTCAATTATCGTCAACTCATCCCAGACTTCCGTTTCATGATTGACCTGGTGGAGGTTTGCCATCGAGGTCACCAGTTGTCTCTAGGCTTTCAGGGGGCCTACCTCTTCCTCCCCCCCCTCTAGTCTCTGCTTCATACTAGACAGCAGTTTCTGATTCTGCCCATTTCAGGAGGTCTGCCCACCACATCTCCACTCTAGGCCGGTGGGCCACTTTCCAGCACATTGCAATTCCGCGCTTGGCCAAGATATAGGCCAGGTCTTTCATCTTGCTAATATGTTTTAGATTACGTGGCCTAGGGAAACTCCCAAGCATACATGCCCAGGCAGAGCCCACGTCAAGCACCACCCCCCAGCTGACCATTCTCATCTTCAGTTCTACCCAGAATCTCTTCACCTCTGGGCAAGCCCAGAACATATGCAACAGCCCTGCCTCCTCTTCCCCGCACCTGGGGCATTTCTGTATAGCCGAGCCACCAAACCTGGCTATTCTGCCAGGGGTCAAGTAAGCTCTGTGGGTGACATATAGCTGGATTTGCTGGAGTCTCGCATTCCGGGACACCTTCTTATGGTACCTTTGGGCTCTATCCCATTGTCCCTCTGTCATGGGTTCACCCACCTCCCCCTACCAGTCAAGTCTCAGTTGGAGCAGCTCTTTCCCCGCCTTCGCACTCAAGAGCTCATATATCCGAGATATTTCGTGCCTGCCCTCCGAGACATCGTACATTATTTCTAAGGTGGCATCGGGTTCTTCTGCAAGTACTGTCTCAGGCCACCTTTCCCTCAGCCGTTTCATGATCCTGGTGTAAGTGATATATTCGCCCTTATGCACCCCTGTCTTCTCCAGCAACCTCTGGAATTCCAATGCCTCCCCCTCCTGCCATATGTCTCCAAGGGTGGCCAGGCCCACTGGTTCCCAGTATCTGCGGACCCCTTTGACCAGTTGGGAGTCTTCCCCACATAACACCACCAACAGGACCTGCTGAGAGAGTGGGTCTGGGTCCCCTACAGTTCTCCATGCCCTGCCCCAGACCTCCCAGCCCAGCACCAACAGTCTCCCCATCTCCACCACTTTTGTTTTATGCAGCCACACTGTCTCTTTTAGGAAGTATGGGGAAGAGTCACCCTGTAAAAGCCTGGCTTCTGCAGAGTCCTCTGCGAACAACCACCTAGCTACATATAATAGCTGTCCCGTCAAGTAATACAATTCAAAATTTGGCAGGTCTATGCCCCCCTTATCACACGAGTTTTGTAGTTTCCACAGGGCCACCCTGTTCCTAGAATTGTGCCCTATGAAGCCCCTGCACAGGCTATGAAGTCTAACAAAGAAGCGTCTGGGGATCAAGAACGGGACATTTACAAAAAAGTGTAATAGTCTGGGTAAAACCACCATTTTGAGTAGCGCTGCTCTTCCCATCATGGCAAGGGGTAATCTGGACGAAAACACCATGCTATTTTTTATACCTTCGACAGCTTTCTCCATGTTGTGTTTGTGCTCTACCTCTATCTTGTGGTATATGTTTATGCCGAGATAGCTAAACGTCTCGGTCTGCCAGGGTATCTGCAGAATGGGCAGTTTTTCCAGTGTAATACTTTTGTACCTCCCCAAGGGGAACACGCTGGACTTCCCAGGGTTTACAGATATGCCAGAGAGGACGGCATAGCGATCCATCACTTCCAGCACATACTGCAGATTCTCTTCCGGGAAGCGCAGGTAGAGGAGTATGTCATCTGCGTGCATATCAAGTGTGTATTTCCTGTCGTACGCATCCCCACCTCTCCGTATTGTTGCCTAAGGCAAATTGCCAACGGCTCCAACGCAAGAATATATAACATGGGCGACCAGGGGCATCCCTGTCTAGTCCCCCTACTGAATTGCCACTTGTCTGAAATTATAGTGCCTGTTTTGACCCTTGCAATCGGGGAGCTATATAACATCTTGGCCCATCTAATATACCACGGCCCTATCCCGTACCCTTTCAGGGTCACCATCAACCATGGCCATCTCACTGAGTCGAAGGCTTTGACCGCGTCCAGCGACACAATGGCCAGCTCGCCCGGGTCTTTCTCAGTTTGATCAATAATATGGTGTAGCCTCCTATGGTTGTCTGTGATGTTTCTGCCGGGGACATAGCCCGTTTGGTCCGGGTGTATCAATTTGCCAATTACTCGCTTAAGCCTATTGGCAAGCACCGCTGTGAGTATTTTGCTATCTTGATTAAGCATCGATAAGGGCCTATAGGACCCACAGTCCACATTTGGCCTGCCCTGTTTCAGGAGCGGAATGATCACTGCCTCTCGGAGGGATTCCAGCAGCTCCCCCTGTTCGTAGGCCTCATTGAACATGGCCAGCAGCGGCTGGAGTAGCTCCTGCTTATACGCATTATAGAATTTGCTGGGTAACCCATCCGACCCGCAGGCTTTACACGTGGGCAGGTGTTGGATCACCGCCTGCAGTTCGTCTGAGGTGATTGGGGCCTCCAGATCTGCTCGTTCTAAGTCGTCGAAGGGGGGCAGTCCTATATCTTCTATTGGATCCAAAATTTCTTGACCCACATCTCCGCCTGCGTCCTCATACAAGCGTTTATAATATATGAGGAACTCCTCGTTTACTCCTTCCTGGGTGTTACGGGTCTGGCCTTCTGCATCCCTGACTTCTCTAATCACTGGCTGGGGTGTCTCATTTTTGTATAACCAGGCCAGTAGTCTGCCCGGCTTGTCTCCCCCCACATGTTGCCTCTCTGTGTATTTCTTATAATTTAGCTTACATAGTCTGTCCCAGAGTTCGTTGCTAGCCTTTTGTATATCTCTTATCTTAGCGCTGTCCACTCGGGTGGTCCCCCCCCCTTCGCATCAAGTCCTCTAACTCTCTTTCAGTTTCCTGCAATTCCGTTCTATACCACCTTGGAGCCCCTTGGATTTTGATATGGCGACCCCACGCACCACCACCTTAAATGCCTCCCATAATGTACCCATGGATTGTACGCTGGCAGTATTAATGTCAAAATATTCCTCGATGGCCTCCCTCAGGTCCACACGGAATCTCGGGTCCTGTAGGGCCTCAGCTCTGAGTCTCCACGTCGGGATTCGCGCCCTGGGGGGGTGGTGTCGCCACTCCAAGACCAAAGGCGAATGATCTGAAAGTACCCTCGCTTTATATTCTGCGCTCACCATTTCTTCTGTTATCTCGGCGGCAGCGAACACATAATCCAGCCTGGTATGCCGGTCATGTGGCCCTGCGTAATGCGAGTATTGCCTGGCCGTTGGGTGCAACCGTCTCCACACATCCTCCAGCCTGAGGTCTGTCAACAGTGTCCCCAACACTCTAGCTGCTGGCGCAGGCTTTGCTAGCTTGCTATCTGATCTCTCTATCCCAGGGTTCAGGGTGCAATTGAAATCACCTCCCCCCAATATCGCGCCACCCAACAGGGGGCTAATTTTGCTATATAAAGACCTAAAATAGGCTGCGGTATCGTGGTTAGGGGCATATAAGTTTATGATGTTCACTTCTCTGTTTTCCAGGAGTCCCGCCACCAACACCATTCTACCTTCCGGGTCTGTCGTTGATCGGAGCAGCTGGAACAGCACATGTGGTGCCACCCATGTAACCACACCTCTTGCATATTCCCAATATGTGGCTCCCGTGACGCTACCCTTCCATTTTCTCCTAACCATCTCCAATTTCTTCTTGGTGAGGTGGGTTTCCTGTAGCTGAGCTATATCAATCTTCATCCTCTTTAGGTACATCATTACTTTATTACATTTTAGGTAACTTTTGAGGCCCCGCACATTCCATGTCACGACCCTGAGGTTACCCGATTCCACTGACTTGATGGTCTCCTTCTCCCCACCACTTCCCATGTCGTTCCCTATGGCTCGTTTCCTGGCTCATTTCCCTCCCAACCTCAACAACTTCCCCCTCTGCTCCCCCATACCCCTCTGCACACAACTCTTCCCCTCCCCCCCTCCCTACCCAACCCCAACAAATGCCCAGCTCCATCCCTGGATCTCAGGCCCACCCGCGTCTGGTCCTTTCTCGTGGTACCGAGGACTAGGACCCAGCGGGGCATCACCAAGCTACTAGTGACCTAACTAAGCGTACTACTATGGGGTTTCAAGGGTTGTCTCTCTGGAGCTCCCACTTGTATAATTAGGATTATTCTGTTCAAACAGATCTTGCAAGCATGTACATTCCCAGCAGCACAATCCCTGTGAGCCTTATTTAATGCTATATTCTAGTCCCAGTGTCTCGCGCTATGTCACCTAGGGTGCCAAAGCAGCATGTTACTTATGTTCTCCGGCTCCTGTCTGAATACCGGATTCTTGGGGGCGTCTCTGCATATCCAGCCACTCCATGGCGTCCTCTGGCGTTTCAAAAAACACAGTTTTGTTCTTGTGGAACACCGTCAGTTTGACTGGGTAAAGCAACATAGATCTATAACCTGTTTCCCTCAATCTTCTTTTCACCGCTCCGAAGTTCATTCTGCTGCGTTGTACCTGCAAGATATAGTACAGATATGCGGTTATTTTCGCAGGCCCCCTTTCGATCGTTGCCCCCTTCCGGAAGAATTCAAGTATTCTTTCCCGATCCCGGTAGTTTAGAATCTTTGCGATCAATGGCCTGGGAGGGGTTCCCGGGGGCGGCTTCCTCGTCTATGCCCTGTGCGCCCTTTCAACAGCAAACCCCTGGGTCAGTACCCCTCCAGTTATTTCCTGTAGTAACATGGTTTCCACGTATTCCGTAGGGTTAGGCCCTTCCATTCCTTCTGGCAATCGAACGATGCAGATGTTATTGCATCTGGCGCGTCCTTCTGCTTCTTCTGCTCTGTTTTCCAGGTTGCCTACTCGCTGCACAAGGGCATGGAGTTCCGATCTGTGGGCGGCGCATTCCGCTGTGTTCGGGGCCATCTCTTTTTCCAGGTTTCCGGTGTGCTCCGCAAGCTTTCTCACATCTTGTCTTAGTAAGTTCACATCTTCCTGGACCGCTCCAACCTTTAGGTCCAGTGCCACTTTCAGTTCGTTCATAGCCAGGCCCAGTTTAGTCTCCCAAGCAACTTTCAGGTCAGCAATCGCAGCCAGCACCTCCTGGATTGTGCCCGGAGCCTCCTCCATCACAGTGGTAGTTTTGTCACTGCTCTTGGCCCCCTCTGCCCCTGGGGATGTCTTGGCGTAGGCATCCAGCGTGGGCTGCTTACTCTTCGGTCTTACAACTTTGTCGGACATTGTGCTGTGCTAACTAGGTGTGGGCCAGCACAGCCACCTCTCGCATGAGGGTCTGTGTGGTGTCGGGCTATTCCTGATATTTGGGGCCCGCTACTACAGTGTTGGGGGTACACACCCACTACCCGCTGCGCACCTGGAGTGGGCCGTATCCTCCCACGTCCCTACACCCATTCAGTCTTATTCCGGCGCCCCCAGCCGCGTTTCCTGGCGTGTGGGGCCCACCTCGGCCATACTGGGGGTGTGTGCCGACTGCCCTTTGTGCTCCAGGAATGGGCTGTGTCCTCCCACGTACCAGGTCTAGCTCAGTGTTACTCCACGGGCTTACGCTGTGATTCTCCCAGTCACCGGAGGTCAGGTGCATTCGCCAGTTCCACACACTTCTGCACCGTGACCTGACAGGGCCTCCCGGCAATTTGACCCACAATGGTGTCTTTAGCACCTACCCAAGAATCAGTGCCGTCACAAGCTACTTTCTGTGTACCCCTTTTGAGTACTACATATGTCCCGGCGTGAGCTGCGTTGTTCAGCCTCACTACATAGGTAACAGGTTCTTTCAGTGCCGGAACCCTGTCCAGGCGGCTCATTGGTCTCTCTCCTTCACCTGGTTAGTTGAATGGGGACCATATTTCCATGTAAACGTCTCCGGCCCCGGTATCACCTCCTTACATCTCCATGCCCAAGCGCTCAGGTTTCCCTTTTCTCCCTCCTATGTTTGCCAGCAGCAGCTACTCAGCTCCCGTGGATGTCACGCTGTGTGGGGGGCTCGTGTTCATGTACCCACTCCAGGGCTGGATGTGTTTTCACTTGTTTCTGATGTATGCTGCAGAGGGGCTCAACTGGGCACAACTTTCGAGGCTCTCCAGCTATCCGATAATGCCTCCAGCGTTCGGAAAGGCCCCCACCGCAGGCCTCTATGTTTCTCTCTGGTGCACCAGATCGCTGCTCAGTTAGAGCACCTCCCGGGACCCGCCGCGTCAGACCTCCCGCGGCTGTCCCGCGCCGGCCTCGACACAGTCCACCCGGCGATCCGGGTCCCTCTTTCCTTGCCTTTTGCTTCAGTGTCCCCGGTCCCACTGTAGCCCTCTTTACAGCACTGCGCCGTGTATGCCGCACACTGTAGGGGCCCGTACTCACATCCGCACTATTAGCCAAAAGTGTCTGTCTGTTCACTAGCGAAGCTGTCGCAGGGCCCCGCTGGGTGCCTCGGGGCCTCAAGCTCTCCAGTGCAACGGGTCCCAGGTACCTCCGGTCCAGGCTCGGCACACCGCTGCCCCGATTGGGCTCCGGTGCAGCAGCCTCCGTCGTAGCGATGCGGCACCACCCGCACCATCCACACCCCCCCGCCAGGCTCAGGGGCTGTGGGAGCTTCTGCACTTCCCAGGGCCACAAGTTTGTGCGTCGCTGTGATGGGCACCAGGCGTTTACGATTCAGATGTGTCCTCACCACGGTCTGCCGCACATTAGGGGCCGAAATCCACCGTCGCTCCTTTCAGTGTCCCTGGCCGCTGCCTTACTGGTCCAGCGGGGTCCTCCTTCACACAAGTTCCCCCTGCAGCTCCGGAGCCGGATGCCTCACACCTTGGGCCTCCGTTATTGGCGTGATTTGCGCTGCGCTGGCCAGCCCGGTCCACTACAGCGTCGCGGTCCGTTTATGGACCTTTGTTCACCATCGACCATCTTGAGTTTTCCCCAGTCACGGGCAGCTCGTTTCTTACAACAGCTCCGGTTTCTCCGGCTTGCTGTCAATCGGGCTGTTTTAACGCTCGGTGCGTATCCCCAGTCTTCATGCTCCTTCAGGTGTGCTGTGGACGTGCATGTCCACCAAAAACCATCGTTTTTCACCAGAATCAATAATGGATCTGCGGGAGCTCCTCCAAGGAACGTCCTCTCACGCAGCCATTAAGCCACGCCCACTTGAAGCAATAGTTGTGCTAATTGATAAACTGTATGTCTGGCTATATTCATGGGGGTTTCCTGTTTCCATTTCCTAGTGAGGATGAGGGTTTTGTGGATTGTCGGCCACTCTTTCATCCAAAGGGCTGCAGGACATTTCAGAGGGGCAACCACATCTGGGTCTCGAAGGGATGCTCTCTCGGTCCACTGGTTTGGTGTCAGGGGAATGTCCCTTCAGCAGCTCAGAGGAGCCATCAGCGATGCCCAGGCAAAAGGAGATGCCCCCCCAACCTTATAGTGGTGCACCTGAGAGGAAATGATTTGGCGTCTATGGGACGGAAAGGGTTACGGGAGCTATTGATGGCAGAACTGCAATGGATATCACAGAGGTTTCCAAACACTGCATTGGCCTGGTCCCAGATGATTCCCAGGAGGTACTGGAGAACTCCAGGGAAGGAAAGGGCCATCAACGCCTCGGTGAGGAAACAGAATGGGGAGATGGCAAGACTGAGAAAGGGCAATGATAGAATTCAGACAATTCACCATGGCTTCATCAAAGGTGAACTGATGTTTCACCGAGACGGGGTGCACCTTTCAAAAAGAGGCATGCACATTTTCATTGCAGACATTTTGACATTTGCCCAAACGCTATGTTGCGGGGGGAGCCCAGTAACTGATGAATTTACTGCATTGTGTGGCATGGTAATAAAATTGTGAGTAAATATGTTGAAAGTGAGACTTCCTAGCAATTGATTAGTGTTCATGGCATGTCAATGTGTTCAATATGTTGGTGCTGCTTATTTCTTTGCAAACCATCACCACTTTCAGTAGCCTAATTCCACTTGCTGGCCCTTGCAGTAGTTCCGTCCTTGTGGCTTTCCCCCTTCCAACACAGAAAACTATGTGAATGAGCAGGGGGTTTTGTCAAAAGAGTGCCAGCAATTGTCTGGAAGAACCTGCCATGTACTTTCCCTATCTTCACTGTCTGCGTCTTGATTGCCTCTGCCTTTTCAACTCACCCAATCACTAATACGTTAGGTGGTTGCTTCTCACCTCGATTTCTCATCCACCAGCACCCCATGGAGGAGGGGAGGGTGTAACATACATTGGCCGTCTCTGAATTGGTACTGTGGGTTCAATCCTCTTCCCCACACTTGTATTTATGTAATGTATAGCAGAAGAGGAACTTCTTTCTTAGATTTTCTTGTTGTCTGTTGTAGGTGCAGGTGTGTTGTAGCTGTCTAACCACTTGTAAGAAATCAGTGAGCTGGTCCTTAGCATTTCACGTGAGTGTTTGCAAAACAGTACTCCGTTTTTTGTAGCATGCTGAGAGTACATCATATTGCAGAGGGCTGCTACAGTTTGTGAGCAGAGTCTGGTCATTTTGGGGTACTTGTGTGGTGTAGGTCTGTGGCACTGAATACCACTTACTCTACTAGGTTCCATACTTTGAGAAGCACACATACTTATTGTTTCAGTCTTCATCTGTTCTTTGGACAGAGAAGGGTTCAATAGCGACAGTAGTCATGGCTTCTCGTTGAACAATGTCTGGTACAGAGGCTTTCGCTGCAGTGATGCAGTCTGGCTCGGAGCAAGGCACAGAGCTGGATGTGCAATCTGAAACAGATAGTACTTCTGATTGTGAGGAGGAAGGTGATTGTGGAAGTGAGTTTTCGATGGATGCTAGTTCCTCCTCCTCCCCATCATCTGATGACGAAGAGGATGAGAGAGTACATTCATCTTTTCCCACACTTCCCACACAAGGCTGGGAGGACATGCAGGACATGCAAGGAATGTGCCAGATCCTGACAAGGCTGACGAGTCGCAGTGGGTGCCTCCAGCAATGGCTCAGCCTGTTGTGCCCCCTTTCACTGGTATATCAGGACGCACAGTGAATACAGATGGGTTTCAGCCTATTGACTTTTTCAACCTTTTTGATGATGATGAGTTAATTGCAGATGTGGTTGAGCAAACCAATTTGTATGCTGCACAGCTCTTGAGGTCAGAGGGTCGCACTCTCAAACCTCATTCCAGAGCACAATCATGGGTTCCAACGACCAATGTTGAGATGAGAAAATGTTGGGGTCTGATTCTGCTCATAGGAATATTGCCGAAGCCGTCTATCTCAATGTACTGGTCTGCTGAAGCAGTATTTTCAACCCCTTTTTTCCAGCAACAATGAGTAGAAATCACTTTCAAGCACTGCAACATATGTTGCATTTCAATGACAACTCGGCAGCATTACCCAGAACTGACCCAAATTGTGATAGGCTATTCACTTTACTCAGCAATTTGCAGAGGTGTATGTTCCTAGCCAGAACATATCCATTGATGAATCATTGATGCTGTACAAAGGTCGGCTAGTGTTCAAGCACTACCTCCCAAGCAAGAGAGCACGATACAGGATCAAGTTGTACATGTTGTGTAAAAGTACCACTGGGTATGCCTAGAGCATGAGGGCCTACACTGGAAAAGACTCCACCCTAAATCCTCTGGGCTGCCATTTAGGGACAAGTGAGAAGAATGTTTGGGATCTTCTCACAACATTGCTCCACAAGGGTCACCATTTGTATGTGGACAATTTCTACACAGGAATTCCACTCTTCAAGGAATTGTACAATGTGGGCACACTGGCATCCGGTACAATCCGCAGTAACCGCAAAGGCTTCCCCAGACAACTTGTGTGTAAGAAGTTGGTGAAGGAAGCATGTATGGCATTGCGGCGGGATGAACTGTTCACAGTAAAATTCTGCGACAAAAGGGATGTGCACATGCTAAGTACTATTATGATGAAAGTATTTAACTGGTCACTGTGCGCGGGCAGGCTCAGCAAGTGCGGAAGCCCAAGTGCATTGTGGACTACAACAAGTACATGGATGGAGAAGATAAGTGCTTCAGCCATGCCATGCTGAATGTAAGTCACGCATGTGGTACAAAAAGGTGGCCATACACATTATGCATGTAGCTAGGCACAATGCTTATGTGGTGTACCGTGCAACTGCTCCACAAAACAACCTCTCGTTTCTGAACTTTGAAAAATAAGTTGTACAATCTCTGACTATGGTCCATGTACAAACTCCCTCATTTCCAGAGGTAGAAGATGTGGCCAGATTGAAAGATCGACGCTTTGCTGATTATGTTCCTGCCACAGCCATGAAGACAAAACCTTACAGAAAATGTAAAGTGTGTACAAAACAAGGAATGAGGAGGGATACTCGGGTGTACTGTGCCCTATGCCCTTCCAAGCCACCCCTCTGCCTACAGCCTTGTTTCCTTTTGTATCATACAAAGGAAAAGTATTGGGAGATCGACTGATTTCTGGGAATGCCCATCATTCCTTGAAAGGGACCCATAGGCTCTGAAATTGTGCATGCCTTACAAAGGAATGGCACTCCTGCTCCCTGCACTGGAGGTGTATCTTCAATAAAAATGCAACAGCATTTAATCTCACTTCACTTTATTTAGCGTGCCTTCACGAGCATTGCTAGTCCTGCTCCCTCCACTTGAGGCCTGCCTTGGAAAGGCACCCCACTCCTGTACCTTTCGCTTGAGGCCTGCCTTCGAAATAAACGTCAGTCTAACTCCCTCAGCTCAAAGCATGACTTTCAAAGGAACGCAATTCAGGCTCCTTCCATTTGAGGCATGCCTGCGAAAGAAAATTCACTATAGCTCCATCCTCTGGAGGAGTGCCATACATAAGAAAGGAATTCCACTGTGGTTAACTACCCTTTTGCGTGCTGTGGCAAGCAATGCTGGTCCTGCTCCCTCCACTTAAGGCCTACCTTTGAAAGGCATACCACTCTGGTACCTTTCAATTGAGGCCTGCCTTAGAAAGAAAGGTCAGTCTAGCTCCCTCTGCGCATGGTGTGACTTGCAAAGGAATGCAATTTAGGCTCCTTTCACTTGAGGCGTATCTTGGAAAGGAATACCACTCCAGCTCCCTCCACTTGAGGCATGCCTTGGAGAAGAACGGAACACCACTCTGGTTCACCCTCCTTCGGGTTGTCTTGACCAGGCATGCTAGTGCAGCTCGCTCCACTTCAGGCCTGCCTTAGAAAAAAACGTCAGTGAAGCTCCATCCGCTTCAGGCGTACATTGGAAAGGAACGCGATTCCGGCTCCTTCCACCTGAGGCTCGTCATGCAAAGAAAAACGCCAGTCCTGCTCCCTCTACTCGAAGGGTGCTTTGGAGAAGACGGGAACACCATTCCAGTTCCCTCCACTCAAGGGGTGTCTTTCAAAAATAGTCCACGCCACTTTGGCTCCCTCCTTTGATGTCTAAGTGTCATGAAAGTGGTACTTGGACACCATCTATATGGCGGCGGTGTCTTGCGTACCTCGTACCACCCTGCCTTTTTTTATTGTTTTAACTGAACTAATGTTATATGTGGTGTGACTGACATGTCTTCTGTAGGATTGACTCGGATGATTGGTGTGTGAGTGAGGTAAAGCTACGTAGTACATGCAGATGTCATTTCTGTGAATGACTTTCTCAGCACTGCAAAAATGATTAGCATGTTAGAGGGTATGTGTTTAGTGTGGGTAAGGTTGCACATATGAATGTTTTAACAGGAACGGTGAATGCAGGCATACTTGCTATGGGCGTGCTCGAAGTTGGTGTGAAAGACAGCACCTGTAGGCCAGATAGCCAAGTGAGCCAATCTCCACTTGCTATCAGTGTGCAGATACGGTTGGAGCTGCAAGACATTTGAAGGGAGAAACGGTTGCTATGCAAGTACTGGAAAATGGTGTGAAACATATCGCTAGAGGCACGGTTGCATTGTGAGCAGATGTCCACATGGCATAAGTGTGCAGATACGGTTGCTGTGGCGCAAGTGATTTGGTAGAGGTGCGACTGCTGAAATGGATGCCTACTGACTGCAGACACAAATAGGTGTATGAATGGCCAGTGAAATGGTGGGTACCTTGATGTGGCTTCACTGCTCACAAGGACTTTCCTCCTTGTGCTTAAACCCCACCGTGCTTGTCCGACTGCATTGTGACCTGTATGTATGAGAAGTGTGAGGAAAGGTGCATGTGAATGGGCTTCAAGAGGAGAAACAGGTTGGCAGTGGGTGCTACACAGTGATTCTAGTATTCCCAGAGCACTTACTGTACAAATGATTTACCAATTCTCACCCAGGTGACGACACCCACGCATACACATTTTGCCTCTTATTGGGAACGCGGGAAGGTAGGCCATGTGGTGTTGACGGGGTGTTTCGGTAGGTGGACAGAGTGAAATGTCCAAAAAGTTAGATTTCTGACTTTGCCTGGGGTTGTGGGTAATAAATTCTGGGACGATTTGCGCAGGTCACACCTCTGTGGAACGTGGGAAGGTAGGACATGTGGTGTTGGCAGCGTTTTTCAGGGGGTGGGCAGAGTGAAATGTCTGAAAATTGTGTTTTTTTCACCAAATTTTGAACTTTGCCGGGGATTGTGGGTAATAAATTCTGGACAATTTGCGCAAGTCAGACCTCTGTGGATTCCCACCGGTGTTTTCTTTTTGAAAAATACATGGGGTTCCCGGTTTTCCTTGGTGGCTTCGACACCCTAGGCCAAAATCTGTAGGTTGTCCAAATGAGCAAAAGTCCTCAAAATCTGCTCTGCCGAAAGACTTGGAGTTACCAGTGGTTTAGCCTTTTCCTTTTGCGCCCAGGTAGGTGCACCAACACATTGTGAGGTACTGTTTTCGTCAGGACACCTTTGGGAATGCGGGAAGGTAACACATTTGTTGTGTTTGCGTGGTTTTCATAACGTTTTCGACCATTTGCTGCTGCTACCTACATTTAGTCGCTGGTTTAGGCACTATGCACTTTTGTAACCCGCACAAGTCACCTACCCTTCAAAAGGTCCCCCTATCAAAAAATGTCAACGTGCCCTTCCTCACCACATTTGTTTTCTTTACTTACACATGCTAAGTACATCTGTTTAGGCCGTAAGCATAAAAAAGCTGTGTACCATGGCTCAGTTTATGGCTTGTGGTATTGCTTGATTTGTGAAACATTACAAAAAATGTGTGATTTCCTAAACTGGAACAGTTGGGGGAATGTAGCCGAGCATTGCTTTCCTCAAAATTCACAGAAGCCATTGCCCTACCAGGCCAACCATGTCCACCACATACCTTTTCTTTCTGTCATTTTCCCAATTTTTCCCCAAACTATGGAATTTTTCCCTACATAGTTGTTGCCTGACCTGCGCAAATCCTAAACTTGGAATTTTGCTTCTTTTCAGAAATGTATGCCTTTCTGCCTCCCATTCAGCTTACCTACCTTTTTCTTCCATTCCGTCCACGCATGTCCTAATGGAAAAAAAGGCCAAAATCGCCTACCTCTCACAAATCAGTTGGTAACCATATCAAAATATGTTTTTTTGGTTTCCACTCAACCAGTTCCCGAAAGCCTGGGAAATGTGGAATTCAGCACAGCAAACCATTTGTTCCTAGCACTTACAAGGAAAAAAACCACAGGCTTCGTTGTACCTCATTGCAGTCGGTCGCAGAGTCTTTGGGTCTCTGTCTACACTGTTTCCAGTTTTGCCAGATTGCTACTGTGTTTTGCCTGCAGTCCTGCCTGTTTGTCTGGAAACCAGCCTACCCAGCCTGCTTCACTTCAAAAGCTGCCTGTCCTGCAGAGCGGACCGCGGAGTCGGTCGCAGAGTCTTTGGGTCTCTGTCTACACTGTTTCCAGTTTTGCCAGATTGCTACTGTGTTTTGCCTGCAGTCCTTCCTTTGTGTCTGGAACCCAGCCTACCCAGCCTGCTTCACTTCAAAAGCTGCCTGTCCAGCGGAGCGGCCCGCAGAGTCAGTCGCAGTCTCTTTGGGTCTCTGTCTACACTGTTTCCAGTTTTGCCAGATTGCTACTGTGTTTTGCCTGCAGTCCTTCCTTTGTGTCTGGAACCCAGCCTACCCAGCCTGCTTCTCTTCAAAAGCTGCCTGTCCCGCGGAGTCGTCGCAGAGTCTTTGGGTCTTCGGGCTCTGCGGCACTCCTGCGGCTGCCTGGAGTCCAGGTAACATCACCTGATTTCTTCTATCAGACTTGGATCAGACTGAAAACAAAGGTGAGCGAGGCTACGACCCAGTTTGCCTGTCATATTTTCCTCTTCGCCTTTTGAAGCCTCTAGCTGTTCCAGGTCTCCCTGTCAGACTGTCCGGATTGCAACTGTCAAATACAACACCTTGTGAACCCCCTCGCACGCCGTGACAACACGCGAGCTGTTCCCCCTCCCAGCTTTTCATAGCGCTCCGCAAGTGTCTTGGCGCTGATTAGAGTGTCTAATCTTCTGTGTGTCTACTGAAGAGTACATCAGCGTTTATATCGCTCTTGGCAGACTACTGGGAAAATGGCCTGCCGCGGATAAAACGTGTCTAACCCTTTGCAGGCTGGGACTTCACAGGAGCTGCCCTCCCTCCCCCCGGCTCGTTACGGCACCCCGAGCACTATAAATTACTTACGTGGAAGACTTGAAAGCTCTGTTCCCCGAGGTGTGAATCGGCGTCTGAGCCGCTCCTTTTTCCCTGCTTCCGCTACAGCCTGCTGCAGATGGAATCAGCTGATCTCTTTGCGGGCTGTGGCTCCACGAGACCTGCCCCTCCCATCTGTTGGTTGCGGCATTTCCGAGCACGTCTTGTGGCTTCCAAGAGTGTTGTGTAGAACCTACTCTCTGAAGAGACTGCCAATAGAGAGTTTTGCAGCAATACACGCAGTGGGGCGCCTGTTCATTAGACCATTAGCTCCGGTGGAGTATTGTCCAGCATAAAAACTTGAAGCTGGTTTCCACAGTGCCTGATTGGATTTACACTATAGTCACGCCGTCTTCGTCCTGACGTCGTAGTGCCAGAGAGCCTCAGAATAATCACCAGGTGTACAACATACATGAGACTGCGGGGCGTTGTGCCCTTTGATCGTGTACCTCGTCTGATTGGACTGGAGTGAGAAACACCCATAATACACCTTTTATGTATAACGTGCATGAGACTGCGGGGCGCTTGCCCTTTGATCATGCACTTTGTCTAACCTTTACCCTATTTACCTACGAACTGGGGCAAAATCAATAAAACTATCCTTATCCACTATTGTGACGTTTGAATTAGTGGTGAACATTGGGTAAAAGAACAGGATGCAATAATCCTTCCACAGGCCACATCGCCTACATTATTGCTCTGCTTCTATTAAAAATATATACTCAATAAGCTATCAACATTTCACATAAATTAAGTTCAGATAAGAACAGTAACAACTAGTATCCCTCTCGTCTGTGGAGAAACCCACAAAATTACAAGACAGCGGGAGTCTCCGCCCAGTGACTCCACTCGACAGCTGAACTTTCAACGCCACCTAGTGAGGGAAACCTGTGAAGTAGCAACATCCTGCTATGGATAGAACACTGCGGGTGTTAGTCTCAAATTGCCATCATGTCAATCAAGACTCCCAAAACCAATGTGTGGCCTAAAACAAGACTACGCTGTAAGCTGGGATCTGCCTCTCCTAACCCGAGCGCAAGTGAGTTGAAACAATTGACTATGGAGCAGACGCTAACCAAGAAACACAAAGGCCCTCCTTTATCGTCAACCAACTCAGATGGCATAAAATCTCAAGAGCCTCGGCATCCAAATCCTTCACCCGAAGACCCTGCGATGAACAACTCTAAAGATCCCACATGGCATCACACAGAATGTGAACATGCCTCCGTGGGGCAGGGATTTACAGGTCCACCTGACCTAGAAACCGACAATTTTCCATGTCTATGGCAACACATAGAACCTGAACTTGTGCCCGTGGAGCAGGGACTTCCAGGCCCCATAGAAGTAGAAGCTGAGATTTCTCTACGACAATGTGTTCTCACTTTGGACAAACCAAATGACTCTGAGGAGTTGTACGACCTAGACGGGCGCCTACCTGGTCAACCTGAGACTATTACAAACCTACCCAGAAATCATCAAATAATGACGAACTCCAAATCGGCCCGACTATCACTTGACATTACAGAGATTGAGTCAATAATGAACAGTGTCGAAAAACAGAAGGCCATTTTTGGTAATATTGTGTCAACTAGATGCCCCGAAGCCACTTCCACACCAATGGCACTACAAAATCCACAAGTTCCGAGCGAAGTTAAGGAAAGGAAGATTCAAGAATTTAACCCAAAACTACCAAAACCCCACGCAAGGCAAATGACAAACTCCCACTATCACAGATCCGGAAATGACTGCCATCCAAAAAGTGAAAACTGAAGCCATTTCATATATGACTTTGACGAGTCATTTTATACACCCTTTTTAGAACAAGAAAATCGGAAATTGAATACCTCAAGTAAAAATGGGAAAAATGAAAATCTGTGTGCGCAACCGGAGAACTTGAACTATCATGAAACATGACAACCAAGAATTCCAACAACCATGTTTGACTTACAAAACATGCTGATAGCAGTAGTATCACAATCCATGATACCTTTCCTCAAATTGCAAGAAGACACTAAGGATTCCATCAGGGATCAAGCGACGATATTAGCTCTAATTCACACAAAGCAAGTCTACATGGAGAATTTCTTAACCACACTGGAAAAAAGACTGGACTCTGAGGCTGATCAATCATTGAAATGGTAACAGAGATTATTTGAGATTGCAAGAGGAGACAGAGAGGAGAAAAACAGATTAACGACCAATGTTATGGCATGGATGCAAGCAACCCAGCATCGCCAATTACAGCCAGAAGTTGACATCAGGACAATGGCTACCACAATTATCTTACCTACTAAGCCAGCGACGAAAGAACCGCAACCCCAAATTGGCTGTATTGACAACTTCTCAATCCTAGAACCCATGCGGCAACCTCCAAAGTCAACAACGGAAACCGCTCAAGGAAAAGACATTTTTCAAATCTTTACCCCTGGAAGTAAACCTATGGAAGCACAAATAGGAAAGAAGTCTTCCAAAAAAAAGACCAATAATAAATCATCAGGTACCAAACAAAACGGCTCAAGAGCCTTTTTACGTACAGTAAACAATTCAGGAAAAAATCCTTTGACCCATAATATTCCGACAGAAGAAACCAGAAACCATAAAAATGCCTAAGCCAGTTATACCAGAGCAGAAAACCTCAAGTCAACCACTTTCATTGCCTAATGGTAGGAAAGAAGACAATTCACCTACCGTTGATGATCTAGCAGACCTCTCAATGTACACTGATGAGTATGGAGAAGACATTGTTGATAACATCTCATGGGACGACTCAAGCCTGATCATCGTGGACGAATACTTACGAAACACATCACAGAGCTTCAATCTGTCATGTGAGGTCGTCTCAGACGAATCTCTGGTTGATGAATGCCCCTCAACAATGGAACAGTGGTCTGATGAAGATCTTCCAGATACTTCGCAATTATCCAGGCCAACTAGTGATCCCCGTCCCGAGGGATCAATTAGTCCCTCTGGAAATCCACGTGAATCTGATTACGACCGGAACCGACGATGGACCCAAAGAGAATCAGGAAAAGATGAACCGAGAAATAACAATCAGATAGTGCTCCCAGATTTCATCAATCCGATACCGGATCATACTCAATTTACTCTTCAGTTAGAAAACCAAACAAATAAAAATGAACAACTAATATTGAACCGAACCAACACACTTCTTCTATTAAAGGCAATTCTTTATTTAAAACCAATCTCATCTTGCAATATCAAAATCATAACTTTTCAAGACCATGCTTGCCTGGATAGAGTGATTATCGACCTTTGGGATCGATCTACAATGGAAAAAATCCTATCACAGTCCTATGTATTACTAAACCTGGGATTTAAATGCACCAAAACGAAATCAGAGATACTAGCTGCGCCATTACGAAGACAGAATCAGCGCCCAAATCCTCAAGTAGCCATGAATGTGGCAACCGATTGGTCGAATCATACAACATATGATCCACACTACAGACCTCCTGTGCACCAGGAATTACCCCTACCTACATCGAACAGTAAGGATAGTTACCCATTCTACCGTGAATATGAAGATTCAATGTATAACTCCTGCCAAGACCTATCTTCCGTTTCATAACCATCAACAACAACTGACTTCCAATGGTCCCTATGCACCTGGAATACGAGTGGTAATACGCATTTATTCAACCAACCAGCGCTCGACTTAGAACTACTAACCATAGTTTGCTTACAAGAAACTTGGTTGACAACGTGTCCAAGCAGTGAAGGTTTTATTACTTTACTGAACCCAGCAATACAAGGTGCACAGGGCAGACCAGTAGTAGGTTTACTGACATTAATCAAAATTCTACCACAATGGTCAATTGTAAGTTCTATAAATCTGAACCCCTGGGTGCAGAACACCATCATTAAAATTTCACCTGCCGACATGAACAACCAGGAGTGACTCATATCTGTTATGAATTTATATTGGAATCCAACATCTATGAACAACAACTTATTTCTAGACAGAGTCTTTCTAACCATGGATGAGACAATCTCAAACCATCAGCATGTGGAAGTCATTATATGTGGGGATTTAAATATACATTTATAAAACAAACTTGGTCAATGCTTGGACTTTGACAAGCTGTCAAGCTGTGCGAAAAAATGGCAGAAGGAAATTCTCATTTGAAACTTGAAACAAATAGAGCAACCCAAGGATCACATGAATAAATCATTACCTACATGGTCCAGTGGCAAAACCACAGCTATAATCGACTATGTATACCTTACCTCAGAATTAATGGAATCCATCATAGAGACCTACAGAAAGCCCACACAAAGGAGCGACCACCACGAAATAATAATAAAGGGACTTGGCCTTGCTCAAGCCAGGAAGACTAAAGCCGCCATTGCAGATATAAGTCACTGGTAAAAACGGTAGACTGCGATTAACCGAAGATCAAATGAGAGGATTTACAAACCACATACAATTGCCAACGGTGCTTGACTCTAAGTTAAACTATGATACCTTTCTGATTCCCTTTTTTCGTCCAACAAAGAATGTTGTGAAGAATCATACTCATCAATACGAGACTGCACTTGCTGAGAAAAAAAAGAAATGCGAAAGAATATCCGCAATCTAAAACCAACAAGTGGTATATCATTCAGTGTACAAAAGAAAAAAATCAAACAAGCCTATGTAAAATGGAAGAAATCACATCAGGCAATTTTGTTGCAAAATGACGCAGAACTGAAGGCCCACAGGAACAACAATCCAAGACAGCTCTGGAATCTTCTAAATAATAATAATAACTATAACAATGGACAAATTGTGACAGCAAACGTGACTGAACGAGCTTGGATAGTTCACTTTTCAAGTATATATAATACTTCTGTCCCTTCTACGCCGGTGCTCCAACAGCCTTCGACTAAAAATTGGAAGATCTGTTATGAGAAAGAAGACCTAACTTCCATCTTCCATAAATTAAACACCTCACGAGCCCCAAGACCAGACGGCCTGTCAAACGCAGCTTTAAAATAAAATGCTGACTTATGATTTCTCTTCATGATACAGCTGCTAGAAATCATTAATAAGTTGAACAAAATTCCGCCATCCTGGAGAACAGCGATTATCGTTCCAATCTTTAAGCAAGGTGCTCGTGATAATCCTCAAACTTTCAGACCAGTTGCATTGTTAGACCCATTAGGTAAGATCTTTGCAACACTACTTCTGAAACAACTCAAGGAATGGGCCACGAAAACTAAACAATTTGCCCCAAGACAGACTGGCTTTACGTCTAACGTTGGTACCAACGTAAATCTCCTTATCATGAATCTGATTAAGAACGAAGCCATCAACAAAAAAACACTGATCTATGTGGCATTTTTAGATTTAAACATGGCCTTCGATTCAATATCGAGAACAAGATTATGGAAAAAATTAACAACGCGGAAATGTCCTAAGGAGATTCTAGAGCCAATAAAACTGCTTTATTCCAACACCACAATTACTGTGAGATTATCAAAAGCCGGTATTACCACCCCTGTGATAAGAACAACAAAAGGCTTGAAACAAGGCTGCCCCCTTGCAGCCACTTTATACAACTTGTACACAGTGGATTGCAAAGAATACCTACATGACCAGACAATGAATCCTCCAAAATTGAACTCTGTTCCAATTCCAGCACTATTCTATGCCGATGACATTATCCTTTTGGATAAAACCATATCAGGCCTACAGCAAAGCCCACATCTCATGGGTAACTACATGAAGGCCAACAACCTGCGTATAAATACTACAAAGATCAAAGTCATGGCTTTAGTTAATCTTCCAATTAAGAAGAAAAGATCACTGAATCTCACCATTGATGAAACTTGCCTCGAAGAAGTATCAAACTTTAAATACCTAGGCATCACGCTAAACCAGACGAAACTAGAAAAACCTTGCTTTGACACTCTTGAAAGAAAAACTGAACTATTAGCCAGACAAGGTTGTATCCTTCATCGAAAATATGGCACATTTTCATTTAAGCCTATTATAACCTTCTACAGGCAGAAGGTTGTCCCGGTAATAACATACGGCAGTGATGCAATGATACATTCCCAACCAAAGAACTGGACTAAACTCGAGGCAACCTTCTGGAGGAAGTTATTAAGATTGCCAGATGCATTTCCAATGGACAGAATCCGATATGAAATCGTGACACAATCAATCGTGTCAATAGTACGATGGAAACAATTTGATCTGCTAAGAAAACTGCTGATAAATGACGATATACCAGCCATAGCAACCTTGAAATTCAATCATGGCGCCATGCACAATACAGTCTTACGGGCATGGCAAGACCATCTACTTTAATAGCTAAAAGATGAGGACATTTCAGTTGACACACTCGTGTATATACCACAGCATGCAAAACTCAAACTGGCAAAGAATTAATGGATTAGAACTTGTCATACTAAAACTCTATACTCCAGAAACCTCCAATGCCACTTGGATATACGAGCACTTAATGAAATCCCAAAATACTTGGAACTATTTCCTGACTCTATGGTCTGAGCCACTTACATGAAGATACGACTAAACAATCTACCCACAAGAGACAAACTAGCGACGATACGGAAACTACCGAAAAGTGAAAGATACTGCCGCTTCTGCAAAAACAGTGTGGTTCCAGAGACAATTCATCATTTAGTAATGGTCTGCCCAGACCTCATGGAACAGAGACAAATCTTTGGCAATCATTTCAATATATCAGCCGAGCAGCTGGATGAAGATTCACGTTGGTCATTAATACTGAATGGCCGAGAAAAAAAACGAATTTTCACAATTGTGAAATTTTTAGAACATGTTCTAAATCTGGATATTAGACGACGTAAATAGTAAAAATGAAAACTGATTGTCTATCTATTTTAGTTACTTGCAGAGTGAAACCAAGGCATTTTTTTTTTCTGTTCTTTTATTTTTTCTCTTTTTTTCTTTCTCTATTCTTAAACTGTAAATAATAACTAAATGAAAAGTTTGTAATAAACTAAATCATAAAAAAAACACATCATTTTATTGGCATTTCTGAAAAAACCCAAAATGTTCTCCCTTTTTGGTTATTTTCTCTCAGCAAACTTGGATTCCTTGGTGGCGTTACGGCCGCCTACATGTGGGGAAAAAAAGGGGACAAATGTTGCCGATTTATCTCATGTACCAAAAAAGTTACAAGGCATTGAATGGCGACATACCGAAATCACCAAAAAAGGCCCTGGCACTGGGGGGGCATTTAAGGGGTTAATAAAACACAGCAATCACAGTGAAGGCTATCCTTTGTTTATGTATGCAAGAAAGGTGTTGGTAGGGTGCAGTACTTAAATGTTCGAGTCCTACTGACAGTCAAATCAATATGTGGAGACACTCTGTACATTCTGAGGGTCCCGCACATGTTTATTTGATTTTCACATCGGACCAGGGGGAGATGCCTTTCGAACTCACAGCCCCTGTGGTCTCCTGGTATGCCCAGGAAGCGCCATTAAGAGAAAGGGGTTGAACGTGCACCATCCGACAACTGACACAGTAGCCAATCACCTTCATCACAACCACAACCACAGCAGTGCCACTGAAGCAGGACCGGGATGGTCTGATTTAATATACTGTTCAGCATGCACCTTATTTAACACCCATTTGTACATGAGAAATATGGGGATATTTATATTAAGTGTCCTCTGGCGAGGGCCCGTAGCATTAGGAGAGGTTACAGACCAGTTAGACCCGACTCTCACAATAACAAAAATGAGCTCTTGGGAGATTTTTCAAATGTCCTTTGATGATGGCTTATAAACACTAACCTGTAGTGTTCAGCAGGTTTTCCACTAGAGTTCTCATGGATCGCACAATGGTAACATGGGGGGGCAGCCAAGCTTCACTTGGGGGAGTGGAGTAGGGTAAGAAAAGACAAATGGTGGAAGTGCACAGCTCAACAAAAACACATTTACAAATCTTTGATTCTTAGGGTGCAACTGGGTAGGATCCCCATCACAGGGATCAAATTAATTCGGTACAAAAAAGTCACATTGATAACAGTGAGTAACCCAAATGCACGCCTCACGGGAATACCTCCCTCATCAATATATTATACTTTTCAAAACAGATGAAATCTAACACTTTGTATTGTTAAATTAAGAACATGTTCATAAGAGAAGTAGCATATTCCTCAAAATGTAATCGTCAAGCTTTCATGCTACAATAGATCAAATAAAACACAGTACATATTTCTGTATAATGAACATCCATAAGTTCACATCATTTATATGTGAATAATGATTGTACATTCCTCTTGAACAATCCCTGTACCAATTACAATCTCATGTATCGGCCCCAGTCACAATGTACAAGGAACTCTTCTTTGGAAGACATCCATATTCTTCTAAAACGTCCCAAAGCATTTCGAATAAATACAATTATCCTTTTTCAGGGGTGATAACACTATCTTCCCACAACTAATATTATAAAGCACTAATCAGTTCGCTGTCCACAAAGTTAAAATATCACACAGAGCCTCATAATCATATGATTACTAACCTATAACCTTCATCACAACTACAAAGAAACCTCCAAGAGAAAGCTTCAATCAAAATCGTCATTTGCTGCATGATGTTCACACAACAAGTGCCATTTGGTAATGTAACAATATCGCTTACCAAACCACTGTGGTGAACGTCTCTTTATACTCCCAAATCTCAACATTGCACTGTTTCCCAAACACCTGGGCACAATAATCTATGTCAGTACTAGCTATGTATCTTTCACTTCATAAGCAAGATTACTAGGCCTTGGATGTTGGGTCTATAAACCATCTAAAATCAAGCACAGGGCACCCGGCTGGTTTGCTTTCCAGTCTTGTGTCAGCGACACGTAATAGCCCAAACTAAAAATAGTAATGATGATTAATGTGGCCTCTCTTCACTTTTAAAAGCTGCAAAAGGACATGATACACTTTGTTATGCAGTCACTAAAGCTAGTTACTGATCTCCCACCTATGGGCCCACATTGAAGACAAGGGATCATAAGGCAGGTATGGACCATGTCTGTTAATTATTTACTGTTTTAATCCATATAGATATACTGATAAAATACTCAAAGGCTAAACATTAATTTCTTTTTGTTCATATGACGCCCTTGTAATTTGAGGATTGTGAACGTTATATAGGTTTGTGTAGCATTGTGTTGTGAAACAGAAAATGTGAGTTCTACCTCTACCAGACCGACAAAGGTGAGTTGCTATCTGTATATATTGTTTATGTCAATGAAAGTGTACAGCAGTGATCATGCTGTCAAGTATTTGAGTTTCAGCCAGGACCATGCTATCATCCTAAAAGTGTCTTCTTGCTGTACTTTTAAATCAGAGGAATTGTGAATACGAAGGACTAAGTTACTCATCTGTAACTGGTTCTCCAGCATTGGTATCTTTCATAGATGCACATGCTGTCAATATACCCCATCACCAGGCTGGGAATCCTCTGCAACATAGAGCAGTTTAAACTTAAACTGAAACTTTCAGTCACTTTTGTGCACTAGTACAGTCAGTCATTTTTGGGTCATAGTGCAGAAAGCCAATAGGAACACCTCCTTTATCTCTTCCCCTGTCAGCCATATTCAGGTTCTGGCAAGGGCACGTGAGCAGCAGTAAGAGCCAAAAGACGAGCCATGCGGGCTAGGAGGGAGGGATAAATGTGAATCTATGAAAGATACCAATGCTGGAGGAATAGAGTTACAGGTGTGTGGGAGTGAGGGGTCGTTTGGGCCCCCCTCGCACATTCTGCACGTTATGGACCACTTGCTCGTGCAATAGCGGGGGACGCCTCCATTGACCATACGGTAACATTAGCATACCTGGGCTATTGCGGGAGACACTTGGCTTACATTTTGTGTGCCCCCGACTCCATCTTTGGACTGGGCCTCACTTCGATAGTAGGAAAAAGGCTTCTCTCCCTTTTGCAGCGCCGCGCACAGCGCGCTCATAGCCCCCACCTTTTCTTCCACTGTCTGAAAGCTTCAGAACTCCCTTTCTCACGGATGCGCCGGGGATAAATGAAACAAATAACAGAATGTATCCTATCACCTATCCTCTGTGATCACTGTACTGTGTGTGAACCGGCTCGAACCATGCCTTGTAGCTCATCCATCTCTACAAACCTGCCCCTGCTGTTGGAAAATTACTGCCAATGTAACTTTGTACCCTCCTAAGGTATTCTCTTGATGTACCAGAAGTGTGACCCTGCTGGGCAGCCCACCCCAAACTGCCACCAATAATCCCAGACTTCTGTCTCAGTATATTGTGCCCTAAAACCAACACATGTCATTATAACTCCCCACTTGCCTTGATGTGCTAAGAACCACACAGTTGCCCCGGTTATCACAGAGGACAAGCACTCTATGCCTCGTGGCCCATAAAAGTCCTAATGAAAGATGGTGTAATCGCATGCATGCAATTTATAGGTTTTCTAGATTTATTCAAAGGTATACTAATGATTGTTGTTTATTATATATTGAATGGTAGTTTCTCATGCCATCTTAGTTAGTGTCAACTCTATCTCGCTCACCTAACCCTAACCCCTTCCGGACACATGCAGCTGGACTTTGTGACGCTCACCCTCCTGCCATCTGGGAACCAATACAGAAGAAGCATTGCCTACATCGCTATATGTGTCTTTTCCTTCCAGCCAATCCTGTACTGTTGTAGCACCCTATGTTAGTTGCGTCATCTATGATTCTGTTTTCCTTTATAATTGTCTGTAATTGTAATGGTTGCCAGAACGCTCTCGAGGCAGCAGAGTTCTCTGGATGCCAACTTTATATAAACTTATGTAATCTTGCAACCTGTCCTCCTAGTCTTGTTCCTCACTGGGGTGTATTATATTTCATTAATATGCATGTGTAAGTCATGGAGTGAGCCTTTACATTCGGTGACCCACGCAATGTGATCGAGACAGGTGCGCCGAGGCCCCCTGTGCCGTGCGGCAAGATCTGGGATGCCCCCAGCAAAACCATCGCCTCCGTGGTTGACCAGTGTGCGCACAAAAAAGAAACGCTCCAAGGGTCCCCATCATCTTTGCAAATACCCAACTAACTGCTCGCCAAGGCGGGTCACAGCTTGGTTGGGGCGCAGCCCTGATTGTGGATAGACCGTGAACGGAGGCTCTCGGAACACCCTGCTGAACACATGAGTACTGGTTGCGAGATTCCCAAGGGAGGGGAACAATTTGAGAGATAATAGTGTAAAAAATAAGGGCAATGGAATAGTGGGAATGAGAGGTTGAGTTTAGGGACTGTGTGAGTGAAACGGACAGGCTTTTCTTATCTATCCTTTATATGGCCATTAGGTTGTTGTCAGCAAAGAGATAAAAGGGAATACGGGATCCTAGCCTCGAAGGGGGGTAGAAGGCGGCGCTGCATAGCATTGTCTTGACCAGTGCAGGGAACAAGTGGAGATAAAGAGAATAAACTTAGGAGTCTCATATATTTAGTAGACTCGGAGTAGTTATTTAGAATATTCTGTTTCTGTAAGAGTAGAATTCATCAAGGAGGGAGCATAATGGGGCTCAGAGGTGTGGAGTGAATGAAAATAAATAACAATAAGAGAAAAAAAGAATAAAGGTAGAATAAGAATAACAGGGTAATTAAAATTAAAAGGCAGTATATGTTACATGTTTTATGTTGTTGAAGTCACTTGTTTCTTTGTCTGTCGATAAAATATGTGCATATTATGATGTCTATAGAATGAGTATTGCTAGGAAATGTGTTATGTCATTGCGGAAATCAAAATGTAAGTAAATAAGGTTGTTGGTGTTTAACATAGAGTGAATTAACAAATACTGATAATAACACTGGAAAAGGTTTTCTGATCACATTGTGTAACATCCCAAGTATAAGAGTGAGACATACAAAAGAGTGAAGTAAGACATTATGGGGGGAGACACACTGTTAGCGCATATTTGACAACATCTCCCCTTGTACAGTGAAAAAATACAGAAATATCATGAGCAATGGCTTACAGAAATAAAAGGAGAGGGCTCGTCCCAAATATGGCCAGAGGGAGGGTCCTTCGAGAAAAGAGTGTTAGATCTTGTAGCAACTCATCTGTTAGCAAAGTATCCAGGTAAGCAACTACAAAATAGACGCGAAGTATCACATTTGTGGTGAATGTTTGAGGAAGCAATCCCAAGCAGTGACCCAAATAAGGAAAGGCCTTCAGAAGGGCAGGCAGCCCCGACGGAGGGAGAGGGAGTAACGGGGGTTGAGTGTATAGTAAAAACAGGAGAAAATGACCTCACTAAACTTTACCCGTTAATGACAAGGCCAGCAGTGGGATATAGTGAGCCCAGGTATGTGCCGGCACTGAGTACCCCAACAGCCACAGTTGCCACAGCCCCGCCACCATATGAAACAAGGGGATTGTATGGACCAACTAGTGCCCCTCCAGTGGACCTAGCGCGAGTAACTGGAGATTTAGATAGTCAGCTTGCTCATGCCCACATGGAAATAACAACACTAAGAGCCCTGTACGATAGGGGACAAATGTTGCCCGGGGGAAGAGAAGTGCCACCAAGTGTAGCGAGTGGTCTGACACCTCTACCAAGCGTAGCAGGGGGGGTCTACACCATCTCCACCACCGCAGGGCAATGTACCAAAGGGTCAAGAAAACAAGTGGCAATTAGGGAGTTTTTCTTCCATTTAAACAACAAACCAATAAAAAATAATACGAGCAGAAGTAGCAGACGAGCAAGGGGGAGAGAGACAGGGAGAAAGAGTCAGGAGGAATTAGATGAGGTATGGAGTGATTTAGATGAATATGAAGATGGGGTGGCAGCGACAGGATTCCGGCTCCCATTAGTAATGGATCCAGAGGATGGGGGAGGGCTCCCTAGGTGGCAAGGGAGGTTGAGGCAAAGAGTAGGAAACATGTTGGTAAGTGAAACAAAGAAGGGAACAGTAAGTAAAAAAGGAAGTAAGGCAAAATTACAGATGTCTCTGATACATAAAGGAGTAGGGAGACCACATTACATACCATGGGCACAGATGGACAAAAATAACCTGTTGAAACTCCTCCCTCCACTCTCGGGTGGGGCGGGGAAGTGGATACATGCATTTTAACAGAACACAGCAGGGGTACCATTGGCCATAGGGGATGTGAAATGTTTACTAGTATCTGCTGTTGGTGACCAAGCAGACGGAGTGTGGGTGAAGGCTGGTTTCCAGGGAGTAACAATGAATAGTGACCGCCATGACGGGTCATCGTTTAACAACATAAGAGCACAAGTATGGGATGCATTGCGGAGAACCTTCTCAGAAACCCCAGACTTACATTAGTGATGCAATGCACTATGGGAGATGAGGAAGAGCCTACGCAATTCATTCTCCGGGTGCAGGACCTGTGGAGATCAGAAACGGGCACGGCATGGGACCAATCTACCGCCTTGTTTTATTTCATAATTAAAAAAGATTCCCGAAGGAGGTACAGAAGGCCTTGGATAAAATAGCTGGGATAGAAGCCAAAGGCTGGCCAAAGATTCAAAGCATAATTGTACACCATTGTAGGAGGATCAAAGAAAGGGAAAAAGACATAGCACAGAGAAGGTTGGCAGACAAAGCAAAATTGGTTCAAAATAAATTGGTGAAGGTCGCGGCAATGAATACAGCACAACCCACTGACAGGCAGGGGGAAGGAGAGGAGGGGTCAGGAAATACACCAGTGAGGATGACAGCAGCGTGGTCTGCAAACGGACAGGAGCAATAGGCAGGAGAGGAACAGTACAAAGGGCCCCAATGGCAGGGCAGACCCGCAAGAGTACGCAGTGGGATTTGGGGGCAGAGAGGAGGATTTGGGGGAATGGGAAATAGAGGATTTGGAGGGCAAGGAATGAGAGGAGGACCACAAGGGTCATGTTGGAATTGTGGGAGGTGAAGACATTTTTCTCGAGAATACAGAATGCAACCAATGGGATATTACCAAGGGCAGCCTCCTTTGGAGAACGAACAGCAGTGGGATCATCCACACCCAGGCAGTCCTTATGGGTTACCAATGGGTGGGAGTGGGCAGAACGAACAATGTTATAATGAGCAGCAGCAGAGGGTACAGCAAATGCAGCGCAGACAGCAACCCCAACAGCAAGGGATGCAACAACAGGTACCCAGAACACAAACGGGAACGCGAACACTAAAATTTTTGCAACAACCGCAAATGGCGCGCCAGCGACTTTCGGTGGCGTAGTTGTGGTGGGGGACAATGTCTTTTCTGTCCCAGGAACAGAAACATACACAGATTAGGACAGCCCACAGAAAGCACTTGCGTGTCCAGTCCTATCAACTACCCTACGTGTAGAAGAGGAACCACTGGTGGGGCGGAGATAGGCAACAAACAGTTCATCTTTATGATGGACTCGGGAGCTGAAAAATTGTGCCTCATGGAAGGCCGGTTCCCGCTCTCGGGAAGAAATTGGGAAATGCAGGGGTTCACTGGGGCTATTTTAAAAGTTCCTTACACAAAAGACTTAGACATAACGGTGGGAGGGAAGACGGTGCGAGCACCCCTACTGTACCATGAAGACTCACCAATAAATTTGTTGGGGAGGGACCTCATGAGCAAATTGCATATGACCATCTCCTTCAAAGAACAGGGGATAGTATGCTCCACCCCAGGGGGATGTCCAGTAAGGGCTGTGTTAATGATCAGCACCATGACAAATGAGATTGCTGTGCGAGGGGTACCCATTGATGTTGATATGTTCATTTGTGGGATACGGGTACTTGCCAAAGTAGTGCCTGAGATAACACGGAAGGAATGGAGAGTGCCATCTGATTTTGTGTTCCGCCCAATTGTATACTCTGATGTCGTGCCAGGGACAATTATGTCCATTGATTTGGAAGCAGTGCAAGTTTCAAGCAAACGTGTTGCAGTAATAGGACTGGACAGGCATGGATGTGAATGGAGAACAGTGCTGTGCATAGACCCAAACATAGCGCTGCGTGATTTGACTGATGAGGAATTGTTCACGGACAATGATACTGATGGGGAAATAATAATGGAAATAAGTGTACCTTGTGACATAATGATCCAGCATAGAGAAATACATAACCCTTTTATCGCTAGCGTTAGTGCACCACCCACTACATTTGATGAAGATATGGAAAAGGTACTGCCAGAATTATGGACTACCGGCCTACATGACATAGGGCTATTGCAAGGGGTCATGCCCATAAAAATTAAATTGAAACCTGGTGCAATTCCGCCTAGAGTAAAACAGTACCCATTGGCAAGAGAAGCAGAGGTGGGAATAAAGGAAACTATAACAGCATTGTTACAACAAGGTAAAATAGTGCCATCCAATTCACCTTGTAACACAGCGATTTAACCGATTAAAAAAGTGAGAGGCGGGGCTTGAAGGATGATCGAGGACCTACGCCCACTTAATGACATCATACAAAAAGAGTTCCTATTAGTGCCTAACCCTGCATCGATCTTGTGCAGTATACCTAAAGAAGACACCTGCTTCACGGTAGTGGATTTGAAGAATGCCTTCTTCTAAGAGCCACTTGACCCAAGCTGTCAGTATCTCACAGCATTTACATTGGGGGGGGTAACAGATATGAACATTGTAGATTGCCACAGGGGTACTGTGAGAGCCCCAGCATCTTCAATAGAATTCTACACGAAGATCTTGGTAATGTGGATGTAGAAAGCACAATAATTCAATATGTGGATGACCTCCCCATCTGCAGTAAAAGTGAAGAACAGTGTAGAGAAGATTTGATTTCATTACTAAATTTACTGGCCACGAAAGGATACAAGGTGGACAAGGGCAAGCTTCAATACTGCCTAGCAGAAGTGTTGTACCTGGGACAGTTAATTTCAAAAGATGGGAAAAGAATAATACCCGACATAGCGGCAGCATTACGCCATGCAATGATGCCAAAAACAGTGAAGGACATGCAGAAGTTTCTCGGCATATGTAATTATTGCTGTGCATGGATTTTGGAGTATGCGGCATATACACGTCCATTATTGCAAGCATTAAAAGAAGCACAAAAGAGTAGCGCCCCAATAAAATGAGCTCAGGAAATGATGACACAATACTTCAAATTGAAAGATCTAATCACACACACCCCAGTATTAGCCAACCCCGATTATGACCGGGAGTTCTACCTCTTTTCACATTCTAATGGAATACTGATGAGAGCAGTACTGGCACAAAAAACATCGCTAGGTCAAAAGCCCTTTGCCTACTACAGCGGCACATTAGCCTCAGTGATGCAGGGCCACTTCACATGTGAACAAGCTCTCGCAGCAGTGGCCTTCACCATAGAAAAAAGTGCCACAATTCTAATGGGATGCTCAGTAACTTTGTATGCAGAGCACTCATTATTTGCCGTTCTAGAAAGAACAAAATCAACACTCCCAACACAGAGAGCAACAGCTTACGAACTAATAATATCCAGCCCAAACGTCCATGTAGTCAGATGTAAAAGTGTAAACCCTGCTACCTTCATCACTGAGCCCTGTACTGTAGAAGATATGCAAGAACACGATTGTGCCACATACGAGGGAGAGGGAAATGACATGCCAAAAGTGAGCAAAAATGCACTGGAGGAAGGGGAAATATACTTCGTGGAAGGGTCAGCGCTAATTGACAGTGAAACAGGAGAAAAACATGTGGGAGCAGCAGTAGTACGAATAGAAGGAGATGAGTACGAGGTTATAGTGCAGAAACGCCTCCCATCACACTACTCAGCACAAGCAGCAGAATTGATTGCACTAATTGAAGCCTACATACAGCCAAAGGATGCGCAGTGACAATATATTCTGACTCGGCATATTTGACAACAACAGTGCATTCAGGGTTGTCATGATGGCGGCAAAGAGGGTTCAGGAGGGCAGATGGTTCGCCAGTACAGCATGCAGCACTATTAAATGACTTAATTGAAGCGCTAGCGGAACCGTCAGTGGTAGCATTGGTAAAGTGCCAAGCATACACCAATAACATGGACGCGATCTCACTCGGGAACGCGGCAGCAGACGCTGCTGTGAAAGAAGCAGCACACTTTAATGTTCCCCAACCATTAGAGTGCATTGTAAAAACAACAAGCTCAGAAACACAGGAGGAAGGATACAATGGCACACCCATTCTACAAGTTTTAGAATTGCAAAAACGTGCACCATTCGAAGAACAAGAATTGTGGGGAAAAAGAGGATGTAAACAGTCACCAACAGATTTAATATGGCAGCAAGAACTGACAGGGAAGGTAGTGATGCCTGTAGAATTATTACTAATAGCATTTCAACAGCTCCACTTCCCAACGCAAGTAACAAAACAACGCATTGCAGCAGACATTCAGGAAGAATGGTTTGTCCCCAATTTGCAGGAACACCTATCCAAATTAACGATTGAATGCACTACATGCCAAACATATTATTCAGGAATGACTCTCAGAACACTACGAGGAACACTGCCACGTCCTGTAGGGCCTTTTAGAGAGCTCCACATAGACTATGCGGACATGGGAGAAAGGTGTAATGGGGCAAGATATCTCATTGTAATAGTTTGTACCTTCTCATAAAACAGACCTTTGAAAAAGCGGGTTCCCCCAACTACAAGTGGTCCCCCGAGGAGTGCCTTCTGGGAACACACCCCAGACAAGCCAAACTCAAGCACTGGGTGAAACTCAAGGACTTGACCTGTATACTGGCCAAAAGACAAATTGCCATGGCCTGGAAAAAACCTGCAGGCCTGAATCATAAGGCATGGCGTAATGAACTAGACAGGTGGATTAACGCGGAAACAAGAGCATGGGAGGACAGCGTCAACAGGTCAACTGACAAATCAAGCTGTACCTTGGAGGCATGGAAGGAAATAACCATTAGCATGCTATCCTCCCCAGATGATAAACCCCCATGAATGGAAAAGGACCCAACCACACCGCGTCGTAGAAACACAACGCCCATGGCAGAGACAGACACAGATCACGCCCAGCCCCTGAAACTTGGAGCCTTCCTCGCCCCCTGCTCCCGATATCCCACCATAATGTTTGCCAAGACTTTTGGACAAAGAAGTTGAAACAAGGAGACAGTTAAATGTTGTTACGTTACTTTATAAAAAAAAAAATGTTACTGTTTATTAAGCAAGTATCACCATACCTGCTATTGAATTCAGGCCGAGAAGTTTTACTGTAATATAACAAATGCCAATAAACAAATTTGAAATTAATAGTTTGTCCCTTCTCACGGTGGGTGGAAGCTGGGCCATGTCCACACCCAGATGCAAAGTGTGCAGCAAAGTTTTTGGTACAAGAAGTTTTCTTGAGGTGGGGCATATGCGATGTGATCAGATCAGACAATGGCACCCATTTTGTGAATGATCTCTTCAAAAAGGTGACCACCTTGTTGGGTGTAAAGCACATATTATGTTTGATTTATCACCTGCAAGCTGGTAGAAAAAGGATGGTAGAAAAAATCAACAGCCTGCTCAAAAGCAAATTGTCCAAGTTATGAAAAAGAACTGGGTATGCTGCTTGCCCCTAGCACTGTTCCAACTCAGAACGCAACCAAGTAAGGACCATCATTTGAGTCTGCACGAAATAGTGACGGGTCGGCGTATTCATACCCCATTATCACCAGTGAGAAGAGCATTATGCGTTACTACTGACTTCTACAATTGTATTCACTCTCCCCTTGCTTCTCCACTCTTTTTACTGCTAACTCTGTTGTCTCCTCCTTTCCCTTCTCCCTTTTCCTATCTCCTACCCTTACTTTATTCTATGCGCTTACTCTATCAGAATTGTGCCTGGACCTAGTATGATAGCAACCTCGTCTGTCTCCTCCGCCCTCCCATTAGTGGTTTTTTCCTACCCATCCCCCCTCCAGCACTATCTGAAATGTCGTCAGGCTAGTATGATAGTCGCTTGTTTTGTTCCTCCCCTACCTTTCTGCACCCCTCTCCCTCACCTCTTGTTTTTCTCCGGCTCTACCAGAAATGTAGTCAGGCCTAGTACGGTAGTCACCTGTCTGTTTCCATTTCCTTCCCACTCTCCCCCTCCCTTCCTTATCTATGTCTTAGCTCTTGCACTATCTGAAATGTTGTCAGGCCAAGTACGATAGTTAATTTCACATCCTTACTGTTCATGGCCTGTAAGAATGCCATTGTATTTTCCCTTGTTCCCTCCCTTGACTTGAAGCGCTTTGAAATACATTGTGTATAGGCGCTATACAAATAAACTATCAAATCATATCATATCATATCAGACGCTCACAGAACTGTGACAGTGCTGGGGGATGAATTTAAGGAATACCTTAACCAACTGACACATGCGGTACGAAGTATAGCAAAACAAATAGCACCTGAATTCACACAGAATAATGAAATGGACACAACAGCTACACAGGACAGTTAATGCCAGGAGAAAATGTATATTGCGTAGTTTCTTGCGGAGATGGAACTCCCCATGATTCCATGGCCCCTGTGAAGTTATTTACTGCACACCCACTGCAGTAAAAGTGAAGGGGTTGAAGTACTGGGTGCATCTCTCAGATGTGAGAAGAGCACATGATAGCACAACTCCTCAAAATGAGCAACAACAGAGTAAAGAAGTTGCAAGTGGTTGAAATAGAGATGTATAACGTGGAACAAAATAAGTAGAGACGTTTGCGAAATAGGAAAAAAGAAAATTATATGATAATGAAACATGAGTACAGGATTGTGTTAAAAGTTTACTCTCTCTCTCTCTCTCTCTCTCTCTCTCTCTCTCTCTCTCTCTCTCTCTCTGTCCCTCTACATCCTTCTGTCACTTACTACGTTCTCTCTCTCTCACCCTCCCCACCAACTAAGATCATCAAAGAACATTTATGAAGATTAAGAGAAATAAAAGAGTTACAGGTAGAAAAAGGGCATAGCAGATAAATTAGGTATTAATGCGGTAATATTTGAAAAGAAAATGTGTATAGAAGTATGAAAAGTTTGTGGCATGTACTTAACCCTTTTATATCGCACCTTCAGGTGGAAATATGATGGAAAGGAGGGCCCTCACGAACGACGATTCAAATGTAGATAGTGATAGTAGATAATAGATTAAATAAATGGTACAATTACGAATGTGGATTAGCATTTGCAGCAATAGTATTTTCGGTGATGTTATTTTTTGCTGCCTTGTATTGGACATTTACTTTCATAATTGGGGATATGAAAGGGGGGGAGTGGGGTAAACCTGATACGGGAAGGCTCAAGCCTCATATGGGCTGGAGTTACAACAATTTGGAAATGATAATCTCACTACGTTGCATAAAAACCGAACTGTCAAAGCCGCTGCTTTTTCACTTGCTGCTATGGGCTTCGCAATGAGAGACTAATGAGTATGATGGCGATTATTCTTGGTCCGGTGAGCCTGTTCTGACATATACAAATGCACATGCAACCACAGAACCTACCTCACAAGGCACTGTTATACACTTAAACCCCGAAACACCCATTACTCAAGACCCTCGAGTACCACAGGCTTGGCAAGCTGCTAGTAAATTAAGTGATGTAACATGGGCAGACGTCTTTCCCATAAAATACCGGAGAGTGAAAATGATAAATAACAGTGAAGGGGGGAGGAGGAGATGGAAAAGGGGGGTGGGGGGGAAAGGCATGATGTATACCATGTTCTGGGATTAGATGCGATTGAAGATCCCCCGCCACCCAGATCAATCAAACAAATGGTACTCAGACAAACAAGCAAAGAATGAGAGCTGTCATGCCTGCGCTCTCATACTGCATGCCTCAGGCACACCTAAATTACTTATACCGCAAGAAGTGCCCTTGTTGGATGCCCAATGTTTAGTTCATCTCGTATTGTGTAGGATTCGGAGCACCTTCCAGTGACACACAGTTACAATAGAAATGCTGCAGAATGAAAAAACCTGCACGAGTAAGCCGCAAGGAGTGATCTGCATCAAAGAACCATTTTTTGTTATCAGAGGGACACGGTTCACAGAAAACAAATGGCATGATGAGACAATCACGTGTAAAGCAGAGGCGTTGCGAGGACTTACTGAGGAGAACTTTCAATGGGTCAAAGAAACATGCACTCCGGTCTGGTCTCAACACATCGCAAAGCTCCCATGGGTCACAGCTCTCGAGAAAGCCATCAAAACACAGAAAGAAAGTGAACATGAACTTTGTTTCCATGGCGAGGAAAAGGTTCAAATGAGCTCGAACAGAAAATGCAACAAAACAATTATCATTCCAGACATGAAAAAGAGCACAGCAGCACACATGGACATGTATTGGGTATGTGGTAAACAAGCATACCTGCATCTTCCACCATCATGAAGGGGTACCTGTGCCCTGGCCACACTGCATTTGGCGCGAATGGTAATTCCAGACAGCCATATCCAAGGGGGGGAAATTCGGCTGACATATCGGCAGCGCCCCAGCCAACAAAGACAGAGCCAGGAACATATGACATCCTGTCTGAGAATGAGAAGACATAATGTGCCGCAAAAGAAGGTCATCCAACTATATCTCCAGCAAATCATCCGACCTCCTTGCTGGGATTCCAGACAAGTATAAACTTTTTAATTCTGCTGAAACCTTCTTTGCTTCTCTCCTGGTGCCAGGACTTCAGGCGCAAACAACCACCAAATGGCTGTAGATCGTCCGCTGGGAACTGATCCAATTGGCCAAAGACACTGAAGAAGGGTTTAATGTGATAAAAGTGGAACTTCGCGCCTTGCGCTTAATGACAATGCAGAACCGGTATGTCCTGGACCTCCTCACAGCAATGGACGGCAGTGTTTGCTGAAAAATTGGGAGTGCCTGCTGCACATTCGTACCTTATGAATACGCAGACAATGGGACCCTTTCCCACGTCATCTCGGCTGTGCATAGTCTGGGGGAAAGAATGCGGAAAGAAGGAGGGATAGAGCCGAGTAACTGGTTCAATGACATCTTCAATTGGATACCGTCTTGGCTCAGTGTGATGATGAAATTATTTTCCCCACTCATCGTTTTTGTGCTGCTATTTGTCTGTGTGTGTCAGGTGGGCCTTCGATGTTGTGCAAAATCAATGCCTAATTCAGCAATGATGATGGTAACAATGGGAAAACCGACAATGGAAGCAAATGTAAAAGATGCTCAAATACAAACAGGAGTGTCAAATCCCTCTAAGCATCGCCTAACAGCAGTACATCATCAGCGTGGGGACAGAGTGGATAACTTATACCATACAACCATCAAAGAACCACGTGAATTACAATGGTACAGGGAGGTGTGGGTGGACTTGGATGGGGATGGGGGAATATATATGACCTGCACACCTGATGAATATGCCAGGAGAGGTCAAAGCTTACGAAGTGTTTGCAGGGCTTGGATGCCAATTAAAGGGACACAACCGCATGGGATGAAGCAGTGCAAGAAGCAGAGTACTGTCGAAATGAAAATAACCGTGAGGATTAGTTCGTTACTTTAGATGTAACAAAGGGGGGAATGTGTGGGAGTGAGGGGTCGTTTGGGCCCCACCATGCACATTCTGCATGTTATGGACCACTTGCTCGTGCAATAGCAGGGGACGCCTCCATTGCCCGTATGCTAACATTAGCATACGTGGGGCTATTGCGGGAGACACTTGGCTTACATTTTGTGTGCACTCGAATCCATCTTTGGACTAGGCCTCACTTCGATAGTACGAAAAAGGCCTCTCTCCCCTTTGCAGCGCCTCGCACATCGCGCTCGTAGCCCCCACCTTTTCTTCCACTGTCTGAAAGCTTCACAACTCCCTTTCTCACGGAATGCGCCGGGGATAAATGAAACAAATAACATAATCTATCATATCACCCTTCCTCTGTGATCACTGTACTGTGTGTGAACCAGCTCGAACCATGCCTTGTAGCTCATCCATCTCCACAAACCTGCCCCTGATGTTGGAAAATTACTGCCAATGTAACCCTGTGATCTCCTAAGGTATTCTCTTGATGTACCAGAAGTGTGACCCTGCTGGGCAGCCCACCCCAAAGTGCCACCAATAAACCCAGACCTCTGTCTCAGTATATTGTGCCCTAAAACCAACACATGTCATTATAACTCCCCACTTGCCTTGATGTGCTAAGAACCACCCAGTTGCCCCGGTTATCACAGAGGCCAAACCCTCTACGCCTTGTGGGCCATAAATGTCCTAATGAAAGATGGTGTAATCGCATGCATGCAATTTATAGGTTTTCTAGATTTATTCAAAGGTATACTAATGATTGTTGTTTATTATATATTGAATGGTAGTTTCTCATGCCATCTTAGTTAGTGTCAACTCTATCACGCCGTCACCTAACCCTCACCCCTCCCGGACACCTGCAGCTGGACTTTGTGACGCTCACCCTCCTGCCATCTGGGAACCAATACAGATGAAGCATCGCCTACATCGCTATATGTGTCTTTTCCTTCCAGCCAATCCTGCACTGTTGTAGCACCCTATGTTAGTTGCGTCATCTATGACGCTGTTTTCCTTTATAATTGTCTGTAATTGTAATGGTTGCCAGAGCGCTCTCGAGGCAGCAGAGTTCTCTGGATGCCAACTTTACATAAACTTATCTAATCTTGCAACCTGTCCTCCTAGTCTCATTCCCCACCGGAGTGTATTATATTCCATGAATATGCATGTGTAAGTCGGCGAGTGAGCCTTTACACAGGTAAGTGACTTATTCCTTCTCCAGCATTGAATCTTTCATAGATTCACATGCTGTGAATAGATTAGAAAGCAATATTAATAAACAATACATACAGGTGGAGGCAAGCTCCCAGTACAATTTACCATTGCAGACTTACTAACCTCATGCAAACAGGTTCCTCAGAACCGATTAGGCGATCCTTGATTATTCAGCCGAATCTGTCGACACAGTAGAACCTGGTGAATATATGCACTGATCTCCAGGTGGCTGCACAGCAGATGTCAGGCAGCGGGATCCTGGAGAAGAACGCAGTGGTAGACGCCACTGCTCCGGTAGGGAGAGTCTGGTGGCCTTCCCGGAAGTGGCCTGCCTACCTGTTGATGGCAGAAGGAAATTCAGGCAGTAATCCATCTTGAAATGGATGACTTAGACAGAGCCTTCCCACAAACAATTGATCCATTGAATGGAATGACTTGGTACGTTCAACATAGTACTTGAGGGTTCGCATCACATTCAGCATGTGCAGTGCCTGGTCCACTGGGGACGTTGGAGTGCTGAAGAAAACTGATAGAACAACTGGCTGATTCAAGTGGAATGAGGACGGCACCTTAGGCATCAACGTCGGGTTAGTGCGAAGGATAGCCTTCTCCTTGTGAAACATTAAATAAGGCCGTTAGCAGGAAAACGCCTGTATCTCACCCACTCTTCTGGCCGATGTTATAGCCACCAAGAAAGCAGCCTCCAGGAAAGATGCTTGATGGATGCCTTGTGCATAGGCTCAAAAGGGGGTTTCATGAGCTTTGAGAGTAGCACATTTAATTCCCACACTGGAGCCGGGCGAAGGACTGGTGGAAAAGACCTAAACACCACACAGAGGAATTCCTTCACTAGCCGGCGAGACCACAGGGATGGTGTGCCTGTGGAACGGTTGTATCTGGAAATCGCAGCACTTCCCCCTGATGCGGATTGAATTTGAGGAGCAGCTGAGGCGAGGGCCAAGAGGTCGACGAACCAAAACTGTCTCATCTACACAGGGGCCACAAATATCAGTTTGCACCGATATAGCCCAAGGTGTGTAGGATTCGAGGCACCAGCAGGATAGGAGGGAATGCATACCGGAACTTATCTTCCCATGGAAATGCAAAGGCATCCCGCCAAGCTTTCTGGATGCAGAAATCGGCTTCCAAAGCTCCAGCACAGATTGTTGTGACAGGTGGCAAACCGGTCGGTCCCTGGTGTGCACCAAGTCTGGAACAACAGATGTCGTTGATCTTCGTGCAGCTCCCACTCGTGGCAAGAGCGCAACTCCCTGCTAGTGGAGTCGGCTAGAGTACTCTGAATTCCCGGCAGATGGAGCAGAATGAGAAACATATAGTGCTGCAAAGCCCAGTGCCAGAGAGCTTGAGCTTCCTTGGATAGCTGATGGAACATAGTTCCCCCCTGTTTGCGGACATAAAACAATAATGTTGTATTGTCAGTGTAGACCCGTACCAGCAGGGGGAGGAGGGACCTAAGGGCCAAAAATATCGCCCGTAACTCCAGCAGATTGATGTGTAGGCTCCCAATGCCTCTTGTGAGTTTGTCCTGACAGTGGGCGCCCAAGCCCTCCAAGAATGTGTCTGTCGTGAGGGTGACCTGATGTTCCGGCAGCGTGAATGGCGCACCCTTCACCAGATGCTCCCTCACTGACCACCAGCAAAGACTCCGTATGAACGCTTGCATCAGAATGATACGTTCGTCCCAGGACCGCGGTCCATCGGGCATCCAGGAATTCTTGCACCGGCCGCATATGCAGCCTGCAGTGAGTGATCAAGGGGATGCATTATGACATCATCCCCAGCAATGACTTGCAATTGCAGACTGGGGTCGTCTAAGCACTGCTGAGGCAGTGTACCTTGTCCAGAAACGGTACAATCCCTTTCGTCCGAGGATCTAGCGATGCAGGTTTAGGTGTCGAGTTTCGCTCCAAAGTAGAGCGTCTGTCTTGATAGAATTAGGCGCATTTGGGTAGTTTATGGAGAATCCGAGCTGTTGTAGACACTGGATGGTGGACGCTGTGCTGACTTGCGCCAGTGGATAGGAGGGGGCTCTCACCAACCAGTCATCTAGGTATGGGTATACGTGGATACCCCTTCGCCTTAGATGAGCCACTACTGGAGCAAGACACTTGGTAAACATCCATGAAGTTTATCGCAGGCCGAAGGGTAGGTCCTTGAATTGATAGTGCACTCCTGCCACTACGAAGTGAAGGCCACGCTGGTGTGAGTGGCAAATAGGGTTGTGCAAATAAGCATCCTCGAGGTCGAGGGACACCAAGAAATCTCCCTGTTGCAGCCGAGATAGAACCTGCTGCAGCATCACCATGCAAAATATTTACACTTTTAGGAATTTGTGGAGTACCCTTAGATCTAACATTGTTCTCCAAGCCCCAGATTTGTTGTGCAATGCCTTTTTTCTTACCAGGAAGTAGCAAGAGTAGATTCCTGTCACCAGTTCGTCCTTTGGCACATTTTCCACTGCCCCTTTGGCCAGTAATGAGCGCACTACTTGCAGCAAGAGATGCCGTAACTTCTGAGGCTTGTGCTCGGGTTGAATGTTCGGTGGGAAGTGTACAAACGCCAGCGAGTGACCCTGCAGGAGAAGGGAGAGCATCCATTTGTTGGATGTGATGTTCTTCCATTCTTTGACAAATCTTGACAGTCATCCTCCCACTGGGGTGCTGAAGCAGGAGGACAAGGCCCTGGGCTGTTCATGGTTGCTTGGCGGATAGGCCCCTTAATTGGGAAGAGCAACGGTGGCACTGTGAGCTTATATAAGACTGGAACTTTCTTCTGTACTGGTCCCCTGAGGAGTAAGGTGACCTTTATGAAGATGATGACTGGTATGTAGAGCGGTTGTCCCACAAAGTTCTACCAGAATGCCCTTTTCCAGTGCAAAAGGACTGGTGCCTTTGCTGTAGCACGCCCAAGGATCGAGCGACCTCTGTGTCTGTTTTTATAGAGAGCAAGACCTCATCAACCTTCCTCCCAAATAGGTCCATGCCATCAAAAGGCATGTCTACGACCTGGAATTGGACATCGGGTTTGAAATCTGTGGCCTTTAGCCAATATGGTCAGCGAAGAACCGCCCTATTGCCAAGCTGGCGACATCCAATGTTGACGATGTCCACTGACACTGTAATGGCATGGTCTGTCTGATGTCAATTCACCCTCTCAGAAAATGTTCATTGCCACTTGTTTCTTGTTGTCGGGCAGAAACTCTAGGATGGGGCCCAGTTTATACCACAACTCGCGATCATGTTGTGTGAGAATGGCCATGGCGTTAGCAGCCCTGATAGTCGTGGCTGTGGTAGCTATGATCTTTTTGGCAAAGGCTTCCAGGCATTTACCTTCCTTATCCAGAGGAATAGAGCAGGAAGACCTCTTCCTGGCGCAGCAGAGATAATCGAGTCTGTCAAAGGTTGAGTGCGGAGGCAAGCAGGGACACTGTTTGGGCCCTGTATTTTTTGTAAAAACTGTACTTTTTAGCAGGAGCAGTAGCGGGATGCGCCAAGGTAACTAGGCCATCCTCCCCGACCTCCTAGAAAAGCAGGATGGACATGACAGACTTTCTTTGCTGTTCCCTCCGCTGATATAAAACACTGCCCTTGTGTTGTGTTGCTCCTTAGGGGTAGGGCCGAACATCCAGGCCGCTCTGCCCATGAGACCATGGAATCCTTGATTGGGACGTCATCAGGCTCCCCGTCAGCTGGGACAAAGTCTTCAAAATCGTCAGTATGGGATGTATGCGTTAAAGCCACATTGTCCAGGTCTTCTGGATTACTGTCCGTCCTTGTCTCAGACAGCTGCCAGGGCTTTGGCTGGTGTTTGACCCTTCTTGGAGGTTGCACAGCGTTATCCTCCCTGGAACGTCTGCAGAAGGCTGCTGTGGAGGAACGGGAATTGGTGCTGGGTGCCTTTGGTCCAATGTAGCCAACAGTGCAGTGAGGGTTGTTAAAATGTCCATTGACAAGTTCCTTTGTGGAGGAGGTAGTTGAGCTGGCTGCACCAGAGGCACGCTGTCCCCTGTAGGGGGACGGTGCAATGGTGGCAATATTGGCAGCTTTATGAGGCTTGCTTTACCATGTGGTTAACTAGGCTGCTTCCTAGGAGGAGGTGCCTCGAATAGCGGGGACGAGGAAGGTGACATAACAGGATCCACATCCTGGTCCTACAATTCTTCAGAGGAAAAGAGACTCGGCTCCACTATGACGGTCCCCTCTGGAAGAGGCCCCACTCCAAGGTCTGGATATGAGGACCGAAGGAGCATAGCTAGTGCTGACACTGTGTTGGTGGAGGTGTCAGAAGTGATTCTAATAATCAATGGTGCTGTAGTCGTGACAAAGCAGGAAGATACTGTTTTTGCCGTCAACGAGGGTACAATATAGTTGTGGCAGTTGCAGGCATTGGCGATGTCTTCATCGACGGGGAAGCCTGCTTGCTCGATGTCATTGTGATCAATGGTCTAGACAGTGGGGCACTCATGGACGGTGTAGCTGGTTTCAGTGTGGACAATTTGGAAGAAGATGATGGCGTCGACAAAGACTTACTTGGAGCCGCTTTCAAAGATGACGTCAACGGTGTAGATTCGACGATCGACTACGAAGACTGGTCACTAGACTTAGAAGTGGATTTGCCTGAAGGCGTTGCCTCTGCAGGTCGAGGGAAAATGCTATGGCTGCTCTTTTACTTAGAGACCGCCTGCGCACTGACTTAGGGCAATGACCGGTCTTTGTGAGATTATCTCAGCTCATCGTCTGAAGCATCCCTATGCTTCTTCCTATTGACCTAATGCGATCTAGACCACTTGCTAGAGGTGGTTCACTGGGCATTCCTGTCATGCCACAGAGAGACAAGGGACTGTACAAAAGCAGAGTCAGAGGCACCGCCGGCATCCTAGAGCCACGCAACGAGACGCCAGTGACGTATTGTTGGAGAAAGACTGGCAAGTCTGGCAGTCTTGGATTACATGATGCGGGTGAAGACAAAGACAGCCATTGTGGTGGTCTTCGATGTAGATGTTTTTCAGCCCAAAGCGGGCACAGGCCTTTAAGAGGTTCTTCCTTGTGGACTTGGCCATGAGGTAGGCGCAACTGTGCAGACAATAAAACGTTTAAGATTACCGGCAGCGGGAACGGTCTACGGACTCTGCAGTGTCGCCATCAGCGCTGGTTGTCGATGATTCGTCCAAAGGTGAACAAGTTACTTACCCCTGGTAACGTTCTTTCAACTGGATGCTCCTCCCATGTACTCCTCATCTTTGATATGCGCTATCCAGCTTCGATGTCCCTCGAGGGCCTCTGTCTCGAGGATGATGTCATCGAAAACATATATAGTATATATAGCCTACACAGCACCCATTGACTTCAGTTCTGTTTTTTCCCTTACATTAGAAATACCTGCATAACCACGGGAAAGACCGTATTCAGCCGTGAAGAAACGAAAGCTGTAATAGCATGGGAAATTCTACTGTGGGGTAGGTTAGGAGGGCAATGAGGTATACGTGGGAGGAAAATCCAGCAGAAAGAACGTTACCAGGAGTAAATAACTTGTTCTTCGAATGGATTGTGTCTTCCCACGTATTCCTTATCTAAGCAGTGTTTGGTTTGGTGGAGGGAGTAGAATTCGATTTTAATGGTTTTCATGAACCAAGTGCAGGACTGCTTTTCCAAAGCTACCATCCTGACCAAGGGAAGATTCCAGGCAGTAATGCTTTGTGAACATGTGTATAGTAGACCACGTTGCTGCTTCACAAATACTTTTTATCGGTACACCCCTTTACCGGGCTGTAGAAGTAGCCATGCCCCTGGTGGAATGGGTCCTTAAACCTTCAGGAGGATCCTTCCCTACCAGCCTGTAACATTCTGAAATTCCCAGAATGACCCATCTGGATATGGTCTGTTTAGTAACAGCATGACCCAGTTTGTGGCCCGTATAGCCAATGAAAAGTTGATCATCAATACAGAGTTTTGACAGTCTAGATATATAAAAGCTTAAAGCTCTACAAGGGTCCAACGTATGTAACCTCGCCTCTTCCTTGCTAGGATGAGGGGGGGTAGAAAAAAGACAAACATTTTTTTGTCCTATGTGGAAATCAGAAATGATTTTGGGTAAAAATGAAGGTTTAACCCTTAGAACAACGCTATCCTTGTGGAAGATAGTAAAGGGTGGCTTGGACAAAAAGTACCTGCAACTCGCTCACTCTACCGGCTGATGTTAGAGCTACCAATAGAATGGTTTAAAAGGTTAACAACCTTAAGGGACATGAGTGTAAAGGTTCAAAGGGTGAACACATTAGACATTTTAGAACCAAATTAAGATCCCAAACTGGCACCTGGAACGGAGATGGGGGGGGAACACATTGGTGAGCCCATTCAGAAACTGTGTCACCAGTGGAATTTTGAAGTATGAACATCCCTCTGACGAGCGCTTAAAGATGGACATCACAGCCAAATATCCCTTAATAGTACCAATCTAGAGCCCAAGATTGGCTAAAGATAGCAGAAAGGATAAAACATCCAGTGTTCTACATAGAAAAGGATCTACATTCTTCTCTCTGCACTAGTTGCAGAATTTATTCCAACAGCAACGGTACAAAGACTTTGTTGCTGGCCTTCTGGCCGAAAGCAAGATCTCCATTACGTCATCCAGGAGCTCCCAATCCTTGTATCTCAGCCTTTCATAAACCAAGTGTGAAGGTTGAGTGTTTTGACCTCTGGATGGAGAACTCGACCCTCCCTCGCGAGAGAAGGTCCTTTTAGTGGAAGACGTACTGGAGGACAGATGGACATGTCCAGAAGGTCTGGGTAGCATGTCCTCCTGCCACAATCTGGGGTAATTAGGATCATGTGTTTTCCGGAACTTTCTCAACCTGCTGATCACATGGGGAATGACGGGGACTGGAAGAAACGCATACAGGAGTGGAAATTCCCAGTCCACTACAAACGTGTCTCCAAGAGCTCCTCTTGGGAAAATTCATGGAAGCAGTTCAGTTCGCACTTCAGGTTGTGAGCGGTCGCGAACAGATCAACTTGAGGGGTTCCCCAAAGGGTGAAGATCTCTTGAAGGACTTCCTGAGCTAGTTCCCACTAGTGGGAGACTGTGCTCTGCCTGCTCAGAGCGTCCGCCGCTGTGTTATCTTGAATTGCCCAGTAGCAGAGCTGCATTGCCTCTCTGCACAGCGGTAGTGACCCTACACCTCCTCTCTTGCTGAGGTAGTACATGGCCACTGTGTTGTCTGTCAGCATCAGAGGGAATAATTTCAGAGGTAGAAACAATACAAACCGAGGTCAAGCCAGAGGCACTCTTGCTAATAGGGGCACTGGTAAACCTTTTTTAGCGAGAAGCCCAGAGGCCTGGGACTTAGAACCCAGAGTGACAAGGAGTATGCAGGCATTGTGGTGAATCTCTCCTCCTATGTTCCAACACAGATCGAAATGAGATTGCTCGAAAGGGGTGTGAGTTTCGTGTCTACCAACTTACATAACCCACTCCGATTTCAACAAGAATTCCATCAATTTATGAGAAAAATTAATTTATATCGTTTCTTCCAGAATAACGCTCATGTGACAGAAACTTCTGAATCAGGCCTCCAAAACAAATCTAACTTTTGCGCTCCGAGTGGCACACACAGTTCTGAGGCCAAAGTTTTCGAACATAGGGTACTCAAAGATTTAGAGAAAATGGAGCAGACGAACAGTAAGACTACTTTCCACAATATGAGTACTGCTGAAAGTTTAGCTATGAAGAATCTGCTAAATAATCAGGAAATAGTTATCCGCAAGGCGGACAAAGGTGGAGCGATTATTCTCCTTAATCGGGCAGACTATGTATTGGAATGTAATCGGCAGCTGTTAGATCTTACATGTTATCAACAGCTTGAAAACGAACGACTCTGGGTAAGTCTCTCGCAACCAGGACTAATGTCTGGCAGAGGGACTCCCAGGACCCCCCTTGTTAATTTGCATATGCAAGTAACTTTGGGTCTCACCCTAAATTACTAGGGTAATCCAGACGTGGACCCCTTGCTCACTATTCTTAGAGATGCACAGCTCCTCCCTACTGATGAGGTCCAACCAGACCGAAACACGTGTCTGGGGATGCTGTTGGTACTCTTGTTCAGAGGAGAATTGCCTAGCATTTCGGTGCTGGACTGCCCCAGGGCAGGACAAAGACTGATATGTTTAGGATATTTCTTCTCTGTGAAAGATAGTGAGCTAAAGACTCCGGGTAAGTCTCTCGCAACCAGGACTAATGTCTGGCAGAGGGACTCCAAGGATCCCCCTTGTTAATTGTCCACTATCTTGGACATGAGTTGTCTGTAGGATGCATCAGAATGCTCCTTTAGCCTCTGGTTTCCCAAACTCCAACTCAGGTGAGGTGCCCACAAGACTCGCTGTCTGTAGGTTGTCATAGAGGTCTCTCAACCTTGACTCCTCTGCTATAAAACTCTATGGTACATTTGGTGTACCATATTGGAGGCCACATGGAGCCTCGTCATATGATTGTTCATCCTTCCCATAAATAGTCTTTTCTTTGTAGAGGTACATATGTTTTCTCAGGTATGAGGGGTTTTACAAACAATGGATTCAACGCTGGAGGAGTCATCAAAAGTTTTTTCATTGGCGCCATAGGTTTTGGTGGGTTGCTCGGCGTTGATGGCGCAGCTAGCAATGATGGCGCAGCTGGCGCTGATGCCTTCGGCGTCGAAGTCAACGTCGAGGGTTTGGCTGGGGTCGAAGGTGCCACTGGCGTCGAAGGTGTTGATGGAGTCGACAAACTCGACTTAAGCTTTCGGCTCAACTGATCCTTCGATGTTACATCATGTGGATCGGGTCTTCGTCCCTGGCTCTAAGGCACGCAGGATTTAGGTCAAGCCCTTTCCTTCCCGGTTTCTTTCAAAGGCACGGTAGGAGCATGGATTCAAGTGATCTGTTTTTCAAATATTTTGAGCATCTCTGCTCTGAAGGCCTCCCACTCAGCCGGAGTGGATTTTTTTGTTAGGCAATATACCCTCTCAGGGGAAGCGTTCGATGATGAAGTCGAAGAAGGTGACCTATGGTGCCGTCTCTTAGACTTCTTTGCGGATGATGAGTGATGACAGCCACTCCTCGATTTTGACCGCTTAACCTTCTTCGCCTCTCGACTTGTCGGTTTAAGGTTTTTTGGCCGGGATAGGAGATTTAGGGATTCAACCTACCTTCAATTTCCCCTTTCGTTCCTACAAGCCTTTCCTGTCATCTACTGGCACTTGGAGCAGTCCGAGGTGTTATGGTCTACCCTGTGACATCACAAACATATTCAATTACATTTTTGACCCACAATCATGACACTTTTTGACCCGGTCTTCGGGGTTGTTGGTGTTGACGAAAAAGACATTTTCTTGATTCTCTTTCAAAATAACGAAGTCGTCACGAAAGTGAAGAAGCGCGCCGTATTCATCGAAGCTAAAGCATTTGCAGAAAAACAGAACAGGAGCCAACGTGCCCTGAGCGTGCTACATATGCCTTTGATGACATCATCCTCGAGACAGAGGCCCTCGAGGGACATCGAATCGACACACAGCGCCCTCTGCCGAATTCTTTTTCTCCAAAGCAGCTGAAGCTGGATAACCAATAATAAAGATGAGGAGTACATGGGAGGAAACAATCGATTCAAAGTAGATTTTTCATTGAATTTGTGATAAAAGTTGATTTTAAAAGATTACTTGAACAGAGAATATTTGAAGATTCCCAACAGGAACGTGCAGTAAAAGATCTGAAGATGACCAACAGGGGAGGAGCTAAGGGAGGTGTTCCTATTGATTGTGGGCACTATGACCCAAAATGGCTGTACTAGAGCACAAAATTGACTTAAAGTGTCAGTTTAAGTTTGAACTGCTCTATGTTGCCTAGGATTCCTGGCCTGACGACGAGCAATATTCACAGCATGTGAATCTATGAAAGATCCAATGCTGGAGAAATGGGGCTCCTTAGTGAAAGCATGGGGTTTATAGTGAATAAGTCGAATTCAAAAAAGTCGAATGCAAAAATGTCACAAAAAAAATTTCAAATGTGTTTTGTTTTTTTAAAAAAATGTTTAATGGGGGGGTTCCCCCAACCCCCGTTTATTTTTACTAGCTAAAGCCAAAAAAACATACAACTAAAAAAAAAACATTCACATTTTTTTTAAAAAATGTTTTTCTTCCACATTTTTGAATTTGACTTTTTGCATTCGACATTATGACTGGCTACCAAAGCATGTATTACTTAATTCTTGCCTGTTAGAGAGTGACCACCAATTTTGACATGATTAAATAGATAGGTCCAGGGATAGAAAACTCCACTGGCTGAAGCAAAATGAAGACATCTTTCCAGAACTGTTGGAAAAACACTTTCAGAAAGAGTAGATACATGTTGTTTACTCCATATTATACCCCACGGGAGTGACCTGGCACTCCCCCATCAGCCAATTTCCAGGTTATACGATCCGGTATCAGTCAGAAAATCATTATGCCCCGGAAAATGGCCAATGAGGAAACCCTTGCCATTTTGCCGGGGTACTAACACTGAAGGAAGGGATCTCAGTGCTGGGCACCCTCACACATCAGGAGTGCTGCACTGATAGCCATGCTGTCAGCACGACACTCCCTCTGGTCACAGGAACGCTGTGCCAGTCTGTTCATTGCATGGGCTGCAACTGACAGAAGCGGCCCATAGACCGAAAATAACTCACCTTCATTCCTTAGCTTCTTAGGGTGTAGGCAAAGGACCCCCTGCCAACACCACTCTCCTCCTCGCCCAGGTTGCACCTGACTGATGCAACCTGGGCACAGAAATCACCTGTTCCCCGCTCCTTACCATGTTAGGGTGGGGCAGCGGCCATCTGTCCCCTTTCAGTCTTCACAGGGCAGACGCAGCCCAGCTTGTTTCTAAGCCCTGTTGCTCCTTCCTCGTCACATTTGTACATGGTTGCTGGAAGCTAGCCATTTTCCAGCAACCTCCAGTGTTATAACGCATTAGCAGCTCCATGTCCACTAGTCACTCTGGAGAAAGTGGGCTTGTTTCCCCACTCAACATGGCGATTGCCATAGGACATCTTAACCCATTTCAAGATGGCGGCTGCTGTGCAATGCAACATAACATCCGGTTTCTCTTGTACGATCACTGCAGACTTCAAATTTGCTGTTGAAGCTATGAGCGCTGCGTTGCAACGCACAGGTTAGCCTCTTCTTTTTGGGCGCTCTCCTGGAACTTTGCATTCCAGCTCCTCGTGCCCATTCCTGTCCCTCCTAGACTTTCCTTCCTTGTTGCTGCCAACTACTTCTCCTGGCTTGCCTTCCTCCTTTTCCCTGACTTTGACCGTTCCTAGTTCTTCTGTTCCTTGTCTCCCTTGTTGGATTCCACCTGTCCTTCCTACCATTCTCCAAGGACATTGCTGTTGACACCTCCTACTTCTCCACAGTCCTCCAGAAAATCCCACCGGGATCTTAGGGTTTTCTTCCCCGTGAGTGTTTTCCTTGGGGTGCCTTCCCTAGAGGCCACTCTTCCCCCACTTCTGCATAGACTGAGGCATCGTGACTACTGGTGGAGGTCGACCACTATTCACTAAAACACGAAGCCAGAAAACATCCCAGGTACATGCAGTCACATTGCCTTTTTTTGTTAACGGGTATAATCGCTTTATAGACCACACCCTCAGGCCATATCAGCGGCAATATGCCTGTAAACCTCATTAAACTTGTTCTTCAGGGCCCATAACTCCCACTATGGTCCTTGGGCTACATCTATAAAGCTTAATTAGTACATGGAAATCGTTATTGACCTCCTCTCAGTCAATCAGAATGTGCGGAATGCAGTCAATATCACGGGTATGGACTGCATTCCTGACATTCTAACTTTAGAAGCAACCAGGGAATAATCAGAAAGCATCTTTCTACATAAAAAAACAGCAGTGCAATTTATCTGCAAGATTTCTTTCAACAGGACAACCCAACCTCACTTTAAAAATGCACGAATACTAGCATATTTGCTAGAACTAGTTCAACCAAATTTGTAATTAAAATGCTTACCTTATAAAGACAATTTAAATATCACAAAATAAACTCACATTTAATTTAATAACAAGTGTTGTGTGCTTTCCGCAATATTAAACTACATGTTTTTCTTTAACTTCACCATAACAACTCCAAAAACTTGAATTGGTGTTACCACCATGTGTTAATGGTCTTATAAACCTTGGGAGGAGTCGTTATCGGGCCATAACTTCGACAATAAGGTTATAATACAAAAGTGAGTGTGTGGCACTTGTTGACATAACTTGACTTCAACTGGGCACCAGACAAAAGACTATAAAACTGTCAGAGAGAAACATCAAGGGGAGCAGTGATGGCATTAAGCTGCCAGCCTTGTCTTGTCGCGCCTAGAAACACTTGTGTACAGGCGCGTTATAAATGCCACATCATATGAATTCATATCATTGCTGAATTGAGCGAACCCGCAGAGCAGAGAGAATGGGAAACCAGACAGAGGAACATAACATCTATCATCAGTATGAAACGGGTGTAAGGGTGAGACTTGCCTACACCCTCTTGACTTATTTAGAAGGAGGTCTACACTAAGTGTAATATTTGCTGGGGGAAAGGTTAGCCGCTTGTGGAAAAAGGTAACCACAAGTGTTTATCACATCAGAAAGAGAACCACTCACACGGTACGTTCAGAAATACCAAAACAATTGAGAGGCAAAGCAAGTAAATGTTATCATTCCCATACCAACACTGAAGAGACATGTTTTTTGGGTGGATTTTAATCAATTGGCAAGCACACTATATGAGCTACCCGCAATTTCTCATGTTTGCCTGTGGAGAACCATAGACATAGGTGGAGGCATTGTGCCAGCAGTTGAACAGCCAAAGAACGATGTATGAGCATTGCGGGAAAAATGTTGGGCAGCAGGGTCGGACTGGGGCATACAATTGTCTTGGGCACCAATAAAGAAGTGGCCCACAGTTGCAAATGGCAATTCATTCCTTTTCTACCATGAGTAGTACCCAAGGATGAGCTTTTTAATAAAATGTGATGCATTTTAAAGAATATTTAATCACTAACACTGGTCAAAACTACCAGCCACATGGTTAAGTAACTTATCAAATTGGCCCACGTGGGAAAAGAAAGTGGCCCACGTTGACCAAAAGAACAGGCCCACACTACCATTTAGTGTTTTTGATTCGGGCACTGGCCTATTGCCCTAAAGGCCAGTCCGATCCTGGTGCGCAGCACTTGCAGGGTAACTTGGGCCACACAGGTATCAGGTGCAGAGGTCCTATCCCCTATAGACACTAGCAGGTGGTGGAGCACATCAAGAGCAATTCATGGGATTGCGCTTCACCTGGGAGATTCCTCTCACAGCACCATGGCAAAGTCGTTCAAGGATACCAGTACTACCAAGATGGCTGGCAGGCCTTCGGCCCCATAAGTACCAGCCTCTGATCCGTCACATGTGCCAGAGAATTATCGGGTGAGGGAGGGGGATGGTGAGGATTGTCTACCTCCACTAAAAAAAAGAATTGCAGTTGAAGAAAGTGGGGTTACATTTGTGCAAATAACTCCTTGATATATAACAATAATTGAAATAAAGATACAAACAGCACGTTTTCTGACGTGAAGTTAAATTGTGGCACCTTTGAAAATAAAAGCGGACAGGAGGATGGTGTGTGGGAATAAATCTAGTTTATCTGGGAATAAATCAAGTTTATCTCTCAAGCAAATCTCGTGGCTAAAATAACGTAAATTGTGTCAGCAATCCATGTGATCCTGTTTGCACTGCTGCAGACATGGCAACATTCTGACTCACCTGGGAGGGAGATTTAATCAGAGAAATCGGGAGTGGCACATTTTCCCATAGGGATGCATTGGGGCTAGGAGTATTTTAGGTGGGAGAACGTGAAAATGTTATAACTATTGCAGTATTAAAACATAATGTGATTCTTACCCGAGACTCGGGCCTGGAGGCTGGGGCAGACTGTAGTTTATCTTTATCTTTTCCCCCCTTTTCTTTGTCGGCGGATTTTTCTTTCCCTTTGCGCGGGGCTTTGTGGGGGGCGGCTGCTTTCTGTGCATCAGCATGGCCGTGTGCTTCAATGTTGGCCGAGACATTCAGTTCATCTTGTTTATCAGTAGACACTGTTCACAAATCAGAAGCATTTATTCCCAAAACAGAAGCATTTTTACAATGTTAAAAGTATGCCCATTCACTGAGGCGGCGTAATGTCACATAAAAGCCATTTAGAAGCATGGAAACAATGCACCAAAATCAGCAGTACTGTTAAGTGCTTCGAAGACTGAATCCGCATTCCAGTCCAGTTTACCAGTTATCGATTTTAGCAAAGGAAGGTGATGGCATATGGGTTTTTTGGAAAGCCACTTGATTGAAATGTAGACAATTCTATGTCAAGGCACAGAGGCTTGTATTATGCTTTCCTCACATCTTTACTGTTTGAGCAGCATCATCAAAAAAACATGGCACGGAAACAGCCTTAATAGACCTCAAGACCCAAATTGACGAGTTGAAGGACAATGGGATATCAGCGATGCTACTCCTCCTTGACCTATCTGCAGCCTTTGACTTGGTGGATCACGCAGTCTTATGCAACTACCTTAGGTCGGCTGCCCATTTCTCAAGTGATGCCATTACCTGGGTTCAGTCCTTCCTAGCTAACCGTACAATGAGAGTCTTCTCCCCTTCAGCAGCTGCTGATCCCATACAAGTCTCCTGCGGCGTACCTCAGGGATCATGTGGGTCTCCCACCATGTATAACATCTTTTTTTTATTGAAATATTGGTTTAGTTGAGTTATCAACTTTTTCAATTGTTATTACATTGTAATTTCAAGTTACATTTCTTTTTTTCCTTTCTCGGCAGTTTGAGATCATTATACATTTAAGTACATTAATCATTCGCACAATCGATATAGGTAATAGAGACAACAATATCTCTTGTTGGTTGGTGATGCGATCATTCGGATCATTGCATACAGTTGTTATTACTTTGAATGAGTTGCATAAGCTATATTTCAGTGGTTGATGTCATAATCAGGGTACTTGAAATGTACAGAGAGGACACAAAGTAAATAAATGTCATTTCGTACAGAGAGAGATTTTAAGCATTAGTTATTATCATTTCAAGAAAAACCTAGTACAATGGAAACAGATTCCGTTCTCTTAAGAATTGTACAATGTCAATTATGAGTGAATTATTGGAAGCATTAAATATTGTTGACCATAGTTCATCTTTAGTTAGTAGAGTAAGGTGACGAAAATGTTTGTAGAGGTAGCGAGTTCTCATGTCAGCTAGGTAAGAACAATCTATCATGAGGTGTCTTGGAGTCTCAATTGAATCAAGATGTTTGCAATAGCCGCATACCCTAGCTGAGTTAGGTAGGTTGTTGTAAGTTGCAAGCTTGTTCTTTGTGGGAAGTAAATCAAATCGAAAGCGTAAAAAAGAATCAGCATATTTTCGATCTGGAAATTTTACTAAAAATTGGGGTAGTACACGGACTGGTCTAATTGAAATGAACCATTTTTAACAGCTTTGTATGTATTGATTTTGTCACATGTTGCAATCCAATCTTGTCTCCACAATTTGATTTTTGCTTTGTCTGGGGCCTCTAATAGCAAGGATTCAGAGATGTCAGCTTCATAGTATTGCACGGCACGCCTGCTTCCACTCATGCAACGGTTTAAAGATTGGAGTCTGAATGATCTTTTCCAGGATAGGAAACATGTTTGCTGATGAATCAGAGGACATGAGACATTTTCTATAATTTGCTAGCATTAACCAGGATACAGATGCATAGAGGGAGACAAGACCAAGTCCATACCCAATGAGTGCAATAAGATGCTTACAGGTACAGGAAGAATGTGCTTCCAATAAATACCCTCCAAGATATCCCACCTCACAGATTTTGGAGTTGTCTTGGTTTGATTCCCATACGTAATTATAGGTACAACTTTTTGATTATAAAATATTCTAGCCGGTAAAAGAGAGAATCTTCCACAGGTTGATTGGAGTGCTTTTCCTTGTATTGCTAGTAGTCTCATTCTGGAAGCAAGCTCTCCCTTGTAAGGTTGGTCTAAAGGATGTGAAGTGATGTTTACGCCAAGATATTTGATTTCATGTATCTGTAGTAGCAAGCATTTGCCCAGTTTCCAATTAAATTTATAATTTGACGAGGATCGCTGATGATGAAAAATAAGAATATTGGATTTTGATGTATTAATTACCAGATCATTTTTCAGGGCGTAGTCAGAGAGAGCAGAAAGCTTTCCCTGTAGACCAATTGGGGTTCTGTCCAACAGAATGAGATCGTCAGCATATAACAAGTAGGATATTTTGCACTTACCCAATTTCAGTGGAAATGAAGGTACAGAATCAAAAGCAAGATTTAAATCATTAATATAAAAGTTAAAAAGAATTGAGGCAAATAGACAACCTTGTTTTAGGCCAGTGTCTGTCTTAATTGGCAGTGATAAAAGCCAATTGGTTGTCAATTTTACTCTAATTGAAGTATTTGAATAAAATTGGTAGATTAATAATATATAAATGACAATTTGCTTTAAAAAGTTTGGACCATAAAATGTGTCTTGAGACCGAGTCAAAAGCCACAAAGACAGGTTGCTTGGCTTGAATGGCTTGTTGTTTTACAATAGAGAATATGAGAAGATTTAGCGCTGTACCAATACCTGCTACAAAGCCAGATTGTTTTTTGTCCATAAATTGATTTTGTATGCGCCATTTTGTAAAATCACATAAAACAAGTCTCGCAAAAATGTTGCCAGGGGCATCTAATAGGGCTATAGGTCTGTAATTATCGGGATTAGACTTATCCCCTTTTTTAAAAATAGGTATAATGATAGCCTGCTGCCAGGATGGCGAGATTTTAGTAGTTTATATCACTCTTGTAAAAACAGTTTCAAGAAGCAAGGGTCAAGTCTCAGAATTAGATTTTAGTATTGCATTTGTTAAGTTATTCAGGTCCTGGTGCTCTTGAAGAACTCAATTTCTTTATTATAATAAGAATGTCTAAGGTATCAAATTTGAATTGTCTTAGGTCAGGCTGAGTTGTGAAATTGATGTTTTGTTGCGAGGAAGACTTTAACAAAAGTGTTTGAAAGTGAGAGGTCCACGTTGACTCAGATATTGTGTTTAAAAGGACAGTTTGATGAGCATTGGAAGGTAATTTATTAATTATTTTCCAAATTTCTCCATATGATTTGGAGATGAGTGCTTTCAACATTAATTCCGCCTCTTCTTGCTTGTGCATTGAAAGTAGTTGTTTGATTCTATTTTTATATCTTGTCTTCAGCTGAGTCCTTACATTTTTGGACAGTTTGGCGGAGAATGTTCTTAGTGCACACTTCAACTCTTGTTTGAGATTAAAAATAGCTGGTATTCATGAGTATTTGCGAACAAAGGTTGGCCGAGTTGAACCGCGACTCTCTTGTTTCAACATCATAATGCAGTCGTTATAGAAGATTTGTATCAAAGAAAGTGATTGAGAGTGAGTCTGTATGAGGCTCTGGTTATTTATTGGAACATTTTGATTGAAGTAAGGTGAATTTAAGGATGTTGTGGTCACTGGATGTGGTAGGTAGAACCTGGAATGAGGCTATTAGTTTGTTCGAGTCTGTAGAGATATAGATATAATTTAGAATGGATTGACTCAGATTTCTGGACTAAGTGGGTCTTGGAGGCGAGTCTTCCGGAGTAGAGCCATTAAGCATGGTGAATTTTCTTAGGTTCATTAAGTTCAACCATTTTGAGGCTCTTGAATCAGGGCGAATATTAGGAGTAAGAAGACAATTGAGATTAAGGTCACCTGCAAATATTGTAGTTTTGATGTCAGGTTCAAGCAAGATTTTATTCAAAATATTTTCAATTTTATCAATGAACTGTGATTCAGTGGGTGAAATGGGGTTCCAATAAATATTTATTAGAACACAACTCGGAAAGAGAGGATGGTTTATATTAGTAGTGGTCAATTTTACTACTTGGATGCCTGGATCCGGAGATGACCATGCCACAAGAGAAAGTTGAGAGTCATTGCGAATTGCCATTAGAAGACCAGAAGCAGGACATCCTCTAGCGGGTTTAGAGGCTTGTACAATTTTAATTTGATGGTTTGCCCATATTGGGACTGTTAGCATCCAGGTCTCTTGCAAAACGACTATGTCAAATTTGTTTAACTCAGAGGATTGAGTGAAAAGTAGATGAGAAAAACCCCTGGTATTCCAGGATGCTAAGGAGCATACATGTGTAATATCTGAGAAGTTGTGCTAGTGGTCTGTTGGATATTGGTCATTTTTTTTGGCATTTAGGATCCAATCCCATTTGGAAGGAGGGGTTTTAGTGATTGAAAGAACGTCGTTCAGGCATCTACAGAAAGGCATATCGTTGGTGCTGCAAGAAGCTATATCTTTTGTGTTTGAAATTAGTTGCATCGAGCCTTGCAGTGGAATTTGATTGCTTGCGGGAGGAGGTATAACAGCTTCGAGATGCAACCCTTTGGAAAATAGTTGGTGTCTTTCGCCCCACACTACATTTTTAACAATTTGCGAAGGAATAATAATCAGAGTGATGTCTTGCTGTGCAGGAATTGGCTATCTCACCGACTCAATATCACTGGATTTTATCTGTTTCAAGGAAGTGATCGAGTTGAACACCACAAGGATTATTGTACGGTTTGGAAAGGGATCAGAGTATAATCTGTCTAGCATTGTAATGCGAATATTCTCATCTTTAAGGAACAGGGGGTCCGGATAGTAAGTAGCTGGTCTAATTTCTTCATGAATTGTGTCTAGGGTCGTCTGAGGTGGAAACCTAGAGAAATGGCCTACATTTAATGATGAAACAGGATATGTGAAGTCAGTTGTCAGTGTAGGATGTTTCAACTGGGTTTGGATAGATTTTACAGGAGAATCAAGTAGAATAGGTGGTATTGAAATTGGCACGACCATTTTCTCCTGAGGCCTAGGAGCACTTAAAGCTGGGTCATTACGTCTTTGATCCATAGTCCTAAAAGAGGGCTGTTGGATATGAAAGTTTACATGTAAGGTCGGTGTCAAATGGTGCTTAGCATTGGAATTGTCATTTAGACCATGATGGACATCCTCAAGAATGGAATTGTTATTGTGTGAATACACTGACAGATTCATAAGTTGGTCGTGCGTAGTGTTCATATTTATCTGATTGGAACTTCCACAATCATTTAGAGGTACATATCGAGAGGATTGGCTGCATTTGCAATTTCCTCCTGCACATTTGGTAAATGAGTGTTCAATTCTTCCACAGCGTCAGGTGGCAGATGTTGGGGAGAGGAAATATTTGCCACACATTTTTTAGTTTTGGATTTGGAATTTTTGTTTGTTGGAGAAGACACATTTTGGGATTTTTTATTTTTTCTTTGTTCGATTTGGGTTAGAGTCATTGAATCTCTGGGATGTGCATTTCCTATTTCCTTTTCTTCTCCTTCTTTTGTTTTGAGAAGTTCGACAAAAAACATTGTATAGCGGTTTTTCTATACTTTGGATATCTGATGATTCAGAATCAATAACCTCAATTTGCGGCAACATAGGAAGTTGGGGTTGAATTGGAATATTGTCGCAATTTGATGTTCATGTGTCGGAGAGAGAACACAAGGAGAAGTCACTTCAACATTATGGCAGTTTGGTCTATTTGACGCAAGCCAATCAAGTTTACTATGAAGTAGAGTCATCGATTCATTTTGAGTAGCTGATCTCAGATCTAGTACCTCAAATAGTTTAGTTAGGGTGAAAATGCTTGTATTTATGGTCTTTTGGGCTGATTCTAGGGCCGGATTTGAATTTGAAGGGTACCCAAACGATGGACGTGGGACTGGTTTAGAAAATGAGGCTACCAGGGACGATTCAGATTGTCTTGATGAGATTATGTCCTCTGGAGCGTCAGTGGGGTATAACTCAGGGGAGTTTGAAAGAGCAGACTGTTCAGCACAGGTTTGGTGGAGATTGAGTGCAGGAAGTGCACCTAGAGTAGGTGTACTTTCAGAGGATTGAGTGGAGTGAGAAGAGGGTATCGGGAGAGGAAGGGTTAAGTTGTGGGGATTAGTCACGGAATGATAAAAGTGATTGCCAGCTTAATTTCTTTCATTTGGGCAAGCCACTACTTGTGAATATAAAGTGATTGGCAAAAGAGCTTGAGCAGAATACACAGGAATGAAGACCAAGGGCTCCATTGAGAACTCTGGTAAGTAGCAGGATGTAGCAGTTATTTTGGATTGGGAGGGTGCTTGATGGGAAAGAGAAGGGGAATAGGCATTGTTCAAGACCTGCGTGTTTGAAGACGCAGTTCGGACGGTCTCTCCATTTGAGAGAAAGGTATGAATTCAGGAATAAACCCGATGTTTCTCGGGGAAGGGAAAGTGGACTTACCCAGGCTCGAATGCTTTGGAGACTTCGATGGAAGTTGACGTTGCATTAAGTGGTTTGGGAAGCGCAGCATGCCCGCAGTAAGGCGGTTCATTTTAGAAGGAGATTAGGCAGGCGTCACAAGAAACAGCAAGCTGGACAATTCTAGTGAGTCTCAAAATGTGAGTTTGAGCAATTTGGTGCGTCTGTCTGCAAGGAAGGTTACTTCAAGTTAGGAGCAAGGCGGAGGGAGTTGGAGAAAGAAGCATAGAGCTTAGGACCCAGGTTGTGGCAGTGACTCGCTGCACCGCGGCTCAGCGGTCAGCAGGCAGTACTCAGCGGGTACTCAAGCTGGGTGCGCGCAGGCTGGTGCGTGAGGGTTCTGGTTATATAGCCATAAGGGGGGGTGGTTTGGAGAAACTAGATAAAACAAAGAAATTATTTATATTAGTTGCAATACACAGCAGTTTAGGCAGTAGTTTTAGTGGTATATGAGTCCAGAATATACCCAGGAAGTCCAAAGTACAAATAGAATTGAGAACGCAGTATAGTCCACAGGATGCAGTCAAGCACATTGAAGGCAGTGTACTGTGCAGACGTGCAGTCGGTGCTCAGTGGGTACTCGAGCTGAGTATAATATCTTTACCAAGCCCTTGTTTGACAACTTGGACAGACTGGGTGTCACCTACACTAATTATGCAGATGCCACCCAGATCGTCATTCCCCTGTCGGGCAACTTCCTGGAGGACTCAGCCTTGGTAAACAAGATATACCTCCTCATTCAGGCATAGATGGCATCCCACGGCCTATGCCTGAATGACAAAACGGAGCTACTGATCCTAGGTTCAGAGACGGCCATTAAAAATCTCAACCCCAGCTATGTGGGATGTATTGACCCACTCCAATATGCTATGCGGCATCACTCTAATACGTATGGCGCAAGAAACTGCAACAATGGCGGCAAAACCCTTGTGTGTGGCAAAAACCTACCAAAACTGCGTCCTGCAACACACAAAAGAATGGATAAACAACCTGCCACCCAGGGTGCATGTGTGGTGGGAAAGAGCACATACTGCAGAGAATGTGCCAATGGGCCCCATGACCAGCAAACAGAGTGCAGAAAGAGAAGCAGCACTTTGCAATTGAAACTCAAAAATGTGCCTACAAATGACATTTGCTTGGTGCTAAAAACTCCAAATGCCTATTACACAACACTTCTCCACATTCAAAATCTTGCTTGGCGCTAAAATTCATGTAACCTTATGAAGCATTGCGAACATACAAAGTCCTAAATGTGAAGAGCAAAACGTTTCTTTAGAAAAACTGGTTTGTCTGTAAAATGGACAGCCCCTGTCAAAATCTGTGTGCAGTACCTGGGGCTACCTGTGGATGACAGCTGTCAGAGGAGCCCCTTATGAAACTGCAAAGTATTAAACTAAAAGTCTGCCGGCTTAGCAAACATAAAAAGGATTGTTGCTAAAAGGAATACAGATCTTAGTTGTGTTTTTGATCCCACAGATTGAAGGCCAAGAAAGTAATGTATTTATTTGATTTGATGCGATAAGTTTCGTTTTGTTGGATTTTAATTAAGAATAAATTAACCTGGCTGAGCTGCAAGAACTGGAAAAGCAGGTTTCTCCCAGGCCTCT